>NW_004955540.1:2854144-2883608 GCF_000276665.1 Chinchilla lanigera | reverse complement strand
CCATTTTGACTTGAGTTTGGTGCATGGTGATAGACTTGGGTCTATTTTCAGTCGTTGGCAGGTGGCAAGCCAATTTTTACAGCACCATTTATTAAAGAGGCTATCTTTCATTGTCATGTTATTCATTTGCTGTCGGTTTCCTACTTTTTCTACCTGTTTAATTGCTTGCTCTGCTTGCAGGTTCCTTTCTATTGTTGTTCTTGAAATTGTGGTCATTTCTTTCTCTGTCTAGAATACCTTTTAATTATCTTTCCATTTTCTAAAAGCCTCTTTGATCTCCTTTTTAAGAGTACTGTACTTTTCACTGTACAGAACTTTTACTTCCTTGGTTAGGTTAATTCCTAAGTATTTAATTTTTCTGGATACTATTGTGAATGGTATTGTTTTCCTAATTTTTTTCTCTGTGAGTTCATTATGGGCATACAGGAACAAAATTGATTTTTGTATCCTACTGCATTACTGAATTTGGTTATTTTTCTGAGTCATTTGGTGGAATTTTTTAGGTCTTCTATGTAGAGTATTAAATCATCTGTAAATGATGATAATTTGACTTCTTATCTTGTACATATTTCTTTCTCTTGCTTAATTACTCTTGCTAATATTTCAAGCACTATGTTGAACAGTAGTGGTGATAGTAGACATTCTTGTCTTGTTCCTGATTTAATATGATATTGGCAATGGGTTTGTCATAAATGGTTTTGATCAGATTCGGGTAAAATTCTTTGTAATCCTGTTTACTTCAGCATTTTGTCATGAATGCATGTTGGATTTTTGTCAAAGCCTCTTTCTGTGTCTATTGACATGGTCATATAATTTTTGTCCTTGTTTCTGTTTACGTGATATATTGCATTTATTGATTTGCTTATGTTGAGCTTTCCTTGCATCCCTGGGATGAGGCCTCCTTGCTGATGCTGTATAATCTTTTTGATGATTCACTACCTTCTGTTTGTCAGTATTTTTTTTTTCAGGATTTTTGCATCTGTACTCGTTAAGGGATTGGCTTGTGATTTTCCTTTTTGTTTGGATCCTTGTCTGGTTTTGGAATCAAGGTAATACTCTTCCAGGAATGATCTTGGGAGTACTCTTTCTCTATTGATTTCATCAAAGAGTTTGAGCAGTATTGGCATTAGATCTCCCCATGTATTTCTTGTAGAATTCAACAGGGAATCCATTAGGATTTGGGCTTCAATGTTAGTTCCTATTATTGGATTATTCAGGATTTTTATATCCTCTTGATTCATTTTCGGTAGTTCATATGTATCTAGGAATCTATTCTTTTTTTCTGAATTCTCTCCTTTATTGGCATACAAGTTTATAAAGTAGTGGCTAATAATCTTCTGAATATTGTATTTTCATTTCTAATTGCATTGATTAGGTCTCTAACTTTTTGGTAAGATTGATTAAGACTTTGTCTATTTTGTTTATTCATTTGAAGAAGCAGATCTTTGATTTATTGATTCTTTGTATTTTTTTAGTCTCAATTTCATTGAATTCTGCTCTGATCTTTAAATTTTCCTTCTTTATACTAACTTTGAGTTTGGGTTGTTCTTGTTTTTCTAGGACCTTGAAATACATCTTTAAGTTGTTTGTTTGGCCTTGCTCTGTTTATCTACTGTAGACATTCACAGCTATAAACTTTCTTTCTAGGACTTTTTCATTGTGTTTCATAGGTTCTGGTATGTTGTACTGGCATTTTTATTTAATTCTAGGATCTCATTTCTTTCTTGACTTCTGTGATCCCTTGATTATTCAAGAGGGTATTATTTAATTTCTTTATATTTATATAATTTCTGTGATTTATTTTGCCATTGATATCTAGTTTCACTGTGTTATGATTTAATAATATTCATGGTACAATTCAGATGCATTTGCATTTGCTTAAGTATGCATCATTGACTAATATGTGGTCTATTTTGGAGAAAATTCCATGTTGCTGAGAAGAATGTGTTTTCTGTTTGTTAGGTAGAAAACTCTGTAGATATGTCTTAAATTTATTTGTTTGAAGCTTTCATTCATTTCTATTTCTGTCTTGATTTTTTTGTCTAACCGATTTATCTATTTTGATGGAGGGGTATTGTGGTTCTCCACTGTAATTCTGCTGATGTTTATTTTTTCTTTTTTGTCTAGTAATGTTTGTTTTATGGAACTGATTGCACCATTGTTTGGTGCATGTTTATAATTGTTATCTCTTCCTGTTGAATTGTTCCCCTAACTAATACATAGTAACCTTCTTTCCCTCTTCAGATCATTTTTTGATTAAAGTCAATTTTGTCTAAGAATAAGATAGCTAGTCATGCTTGCTTTCAGGTTTCTGTTGCATGGCATATTGTTTTTCATCCTTTGATTTTTGTCTGTGAATTTGTTTTTGGATTAATTGTGTTTCTTGAACAACATATTGTTGGAGTTTGTTTCTTGATCCATTCTGCCAATCTGTGTCTTTTGATTAGGAAATTGAGACCATTCATATTAATAGTTATTACTGAAAGGTATTGACTTATTAATGTCATTACATTATTTTCCTGTTGTAATTATCTTTGTTTCCCTTCTGCTTAACTGTTCACCCTAGCTGTTGTAGTCATTCTGTTGGAACGTTTGGCACTATTGGCTGCATTTTCCCTTTCTAAGACACTCTTGAGAATTTTGTGAAGGTTTGGTTTGATCATCATGGATTTCTTTAGGTGCTCTTTATCACAGAAATATCTTATTTCTCTTTCAAATAAAGTTACTTCTACAGGATATATCAATCTGGGTTGGAAGTTGTCTTTTAGGCCTTGAAACACTTCATGCTCTTCTGGTTTGTGTAGAAAAGTTTGCTCTAATTCCAAGTGGTCTGTGTTTATAAGTGATTTATTGCTTACTCTAATGACTTTTAAGCTTCAGTTCTTGCATTGGACTTCTGGGGTTTTGATTGTGATGTGTCATGGACAGGTTCTTTTCTGACTCTGGCTATTTGGGGTTCTATATGCCAGATTTTTGGGTATATTAAATTCTTTCTCCATATTTTTCCATACTTGCTATTATTTTTGTAAACAGTTTTATGCCATTTGTTCTGTCTTCTGATTTTTAACTAATTCCAATTAATCTTATTATCGTCTCCTTTGCATCATCTAGCAGCTGATGAATTCATTTTTCATGTTCCTTTGTTGGTTTTAATATATCTATCAACAAATATTCACTAGCAGCAGCCTTGTCTTCCAGTTCTGACTTTCTCTCCTCACACTGGTCAGCTCTGTTGCCCATACTTTCAATAGAATTTTTAATCTCCTGAATTTCTATTTGCAACCTTTTCATGGACTCAAATTCTTTTCTAAATTGGTCATTTATATTTTGTTTAATTTTTTGCTCAGGTAGCTTTTTACTAGTGTCTTCTGTACACTTGCTTACTGTTTTGTTTATTAGGTCCATTTTCTCTTTAGTTATATCTTCTTTGAATATTCCAAGCACAGTATTGATCTGTTTTTTAAATCCTTTGTAGTCCTTTGCAATATTTTGGATATATGGCTTGATTTCTTCTCCCTCAATGTCCCATAAGCTTTGGGGTAGTTGGGAGTTTTTCAAGACATTTTGTTGCCTTGTTTTCTCATGTTTGTATCGTTTTGGTTGCTTGCTTTTTGTACTGAGACTTGCAGGTTCCTTGTAGTGGAAGATTTTGCTGGTAATATGAAGATCTCCTTAGTTAATGTCTGCTTTTCAGTGAAGCACTCTGGGCATGGTTAATTTTAGGCCTTGGATTCTGGAACAGAATCCAACTACCTCCATTTATTTGGGAAGGAAGGCTGCAGCATATTTGGCCCACTACCCAGTTCTCTGGGAGTGGGCAGTAATATTGCTAATGACACAAAAGCAATCCAGATATTTGCATACAGAGAAAACTAATTAATAGCAACAAGTATGTCAGCTTAGCTATTGTAATAAAATCAACAAAAATAATAGCACTAGAGAGAAACCAGAGATTGACATACCCTAAAAACCAAAATGTATCACTCTCTACTATAGAAAAGACATCTGTAATTGTAGTATAAACACTGAGACAAATCAAACATTAATCTACAGTAAATGTCTACTAAATAGGACAACTTGGCCTCTACTAACAGTAGAACAGTATTCAACTCTAATAGCATAGAGTTAACTATCTAAATATTCATAAAGCTTAATGGTTATACTAGCAAAGATAGAAGGAGAGCGGAGCTAAAGAATGAAAAATATAAAATTTGAAAATCTAATGAATGGAATATGGGCAGGTGGAGAGAACAAGTGAGATGAGGAGTCCTACTGAGGAGCAGAAGGGAATTAAACAGTGTTAGATAATAGTAGAAGAAAAGAATGAACAAGAGAAAGAAGAAAAAAGAGAAAATCACATAATAAAGGGCAATGAAAAATAAGAATAAACAAGAAATAAGAAAGAAAAAAAGAAGAAAAACACTCAACTTCTCAACACCAATGAAGGATAAAGAAAGAGAGCTTTAAGAAATAAAGAAGAAAAATAAAGAAAAACATCCTTCTGTAGTTTTGAATGCATGGTTTCTTTCCACAATCTGCAGCCTTAGAATCTAGCTAGTCACAATTTTTTTTTTTTTTCCCCAGCTTTAAGGCCTGTGAGTTTGTGAGGTGCAGCCTCGCTCTAGGAACTTCTCTGTCCATTCACCCCAAGTGGTGGAATTGTCCAAGATGAGGCATGTTCTTGCTCACATTGGTGGATGGGGAAAGCGATCAGACCTCTGGTCTCTGCTGGATGTAGGCTGTGGAGAGTGGATTGAAGCAGACCATTGCACTTAATGCCAGCAATTTCAGACTCAAGTCTCATGTGAAAGCCACACTCACAAGTCTTAGTTTCTTAGTAGGGAGTGCAGCGCCGGTGTCTTTTCTGGGCTGAGCTTAAACTTCTCAGAGGATCTATGTCTAACTGGCACCTTCTCCATGGCTGTCTCCATGGCTGTCTTTCGCCCAGTTACTGTGATAGAGTAACACTGGAAACCCTGAAGTGAAGTTATTCTGTGGCTTAGTCTTAAGCAACCCCTTCCCAAAATGAAGCCTGAATAAACTTTCTCTGGCAATATGGCAGGCATTGCACTACTTTTCTTCAGTGCTAGCCTACCATGAAGAAGTCATTTTCAGAGTAAAACCCCAGCCATTTTTGTAGTTTACAGTGGTCTTTTCCTAGAGGTAGCACTGCTGGGCAGGTCTATATTTTTTCCCTGAGTCTGCTTAGCCTCTAGGCTTACCTTCTTTCCCCAGGATTTGACCTCAGCCATGATCAGGTTGCTCATGGACCTCTGATGCCCCCATGCCAAGGGGAAACAAAACAGAGCTGGCTCAGGCTTGGTGGATGGTCACAGTCAGGCCATGGAACCCATGGTGCAGAGTTGTAGGGGATGTGGCTATGGCATAGTCTTGCATTGGGGCATGGCTTCTGCATGGTCCCACTCTAGGGCATGATTCCTCATCTCGGTGTATGTAATAACAGTGAAAAGAACTTTATTTCAAGTAAGATGAAATTCTGAGGTATTGGAGGTTAGGGCTGCAACTTACCTTTTGGGGGCACCCAGTCCTACTCATAGCAGTGAGAAGCGTAACAATATGTTTCTATGCGAGAACCTCATGAGAATTAGTGCCTTGTCACTATTCAAGTAGGGGCCACAGGCTGCAGCTTTTACCACCCAGGAAATGCGGAATCTAGGACACCTCTCCACACTGATGCATCAAATATGTCTCAAGACCATCCTCACATGACTTATCTCCACATTAAAGTGTGTGAAACAGTTAAATTGTAAGCTTATTGCACGTGAGCAACCCTGGGGACATGCCAAGTCATGTCTAAGTTCCCAGATTTGAATCAGTTTGATATTAGAAATTGGGAGCTGACACCTAAAGAAGTCTTCCCAAACAGCCAACTCTTAACAGCAGGGAGGAGTCAGAAATAAGGATGGATTTAGGCTGAAGGTTTGCTGAGCTATTAGAGGAGGCTGATAAAGAAAGAAGAAGGGGAGGTGGATCAGGCTGTTGGAGCTACCCCAGCTGCTTCCAAATGATACAGATTCCATATAAGTACTGTAACCCTCACTTTCCTCATCTGTAAAGTGGAGTAAATGGCTGCTAACCCAATGACTGGTGTGAATATTAAGGGCAAAAATGCACCTAAAACATCCTGGACAGCATCTGGCAGGGATAAAGGCTAAATAAATACCAAACAAACAAAAGGATGGGCCCAACCTCAAGGAAGAGGAGCTGAAAAGCAGAGGCAGCTTGATCAGTTATTTCTTCACTCTTTCAACTCTGAGTGCCTACTATGTGTAGGCAGCATAGTAGGTACAGGGACAATGGAGATAGAAATAAATGCTCCAGTGGTTCATGGTCAAATGGAAGGAAAATGAGGCAAGCTTTTTTTTTGGTGGTGGTGGTGGTCTGGAGGATTGAACAATGGACCTTTCACACATTCTCAATTTCTTTCTTTCTTTCTGTTGTTTTCTTTCTTTCTTTCTTTCTTTCTTTCTTTCTTTCTTTCTTTCTTTCTTTCTTTCTCTCTCTCTCTCTTTCTCTTTCTTTCTCTCTCTTCTCTTTCTTTCTTTCTTTCCTTCTGTCTCTCTTTTTCTTTTCTTTCTTTCTCTTTCTTTCTTTCTTTCTTTCTTTCTTTCTTTCTTTCTTTCTTTCTTTCTTTCTTTCTTTCTTTCTTTCTCCTTCTTTCTCTTTCTTTCCTACTGACTTTCTAAGTTGCCAAGCCTGGGCTGAAATTTGTGATGCTCTGAGGCAGGTTTTTGAGGCACAGAACTCCTCACAGTGTGGCTCAGTGGTACCAAACAAGGACTGCAGGCCCCTCGCTTACAACAAGCCCCCAGTAAGTGTTTTCATCCCCTGCCACTCCTTCCTTATTGTCCTCTGGTTGAAAATACGGTGGATATGAGCTTTAGCTGTCAAATATTAGTGAGCCTAGCCAATTATCACAACCACCACAGACAGGGCTGCTTCCATTCTGAACAGCTTAACTATTTACCAGATATTTTGTTAACACGATGCACAGATTGTTTCACTTAAGGTATGCATACGGGGTCACCTGGAAAAGTTGCTTGCAAACTGGAGTTTCCTTTTTACGTTGAAACAGGATAATAATGGTGCCCACCACAGTGTTCAATACATTGTTAACAACATTAGCATTATGTAAAATTGAATATTGTAATACCAGTGGTGAGGAGACTTCCAGCTACCTTTTCTTTTGAGAGATTTTTAGTGTTACCTGACTCTGAAAGAGATAGCCTCAATTCCCAGATGGCACCTGGGCACACAGAAGCCCCTGCAAGGTTCAGCGTAGACTTTACTGAATTGTAAGAGACAAACAAGAAATGCACTGTATGTTCCTGAGTGATTCGCACATTGACATTTCTTGGCATTAGTTCTAAGTTATTATGAAGAATTCAATGACTTGTGCTGATGAAGAGAAATGAACATTTCAGGAAAATGACTTTGGGCACCAGCTTCAAACTCATCCAGAATTTGAGCTCTGGGAATAGTCTAATTGCCTGAAAAATTCATGTTCTTTTTTCTCATCTCCCACCAGCTCTCCAGGACAGGAGCTAAGAAAGAATAGAGGGGGAGGAGGAAGGAGGCTCAAGCTATGATAAAAGAAATCTGAAGACTTTCCATTATCCTGCTTTAGCTTTCATCCTAGAAAGCTTTCATCTTGTTTCCTGATAATTACAGCTTGTTTTCTGCTCTCCCCATCCCCACACTAAATCTAAACTCCATGGCTAGCAGTTTTTCTTAGTTCCCTGTTGTGTCTTTAATATGTAGCATGGTAGTATCTGGCCCACAAGTGCACATGCTTAACAAATATGTATTAAATGCGTGCATGAGTGGCGTGCTAAGGCACTTGTTCCAAACTCCAATTATGACTCAACACCGCTGCAGATTTCTAAAACAAAGATCTAAGTCTTCAGATTCTCCATCTTGGAAATTCTAATTCAGAAAGCCTGTCTTGGGGCCCCAGAAAGTACATTTTATAAAATCTGTCCATGTCTCTGGAAGGATCCATAAAAAATTAGTAACTTTCATTGCTTATGGAGAGGGGCATTTGGCAGTTGAGGGCCATGAATATCAAACTATCACTTTGCATTATTTGTGATGGTTGTAAGTCATGTTATTATAAAATAAAATTAATTTAAAGATTAAAACATTAAAGCCCAGGTGATCCTGGCATGCAGCTTGGGTTGAATGTCACTGTTGGAAACCCAACTTGTTATTTCAAAAGAGGAACTGATATTGGGGTCACCATTGCCACGCGGGCAGGCGGCACAGCTAGAGTGACGGCTGTCCCTGAGGTGGGCTGGGGGGAGAATGGGCTCTTCCAGATGCACTGAGTACCTTAGTCAATGTGGGGAGAGTGTAGGAGTGATTATCTGTCAAATGGAGGGTAGAAAGTCACATATTTATGTAAAACAGGAAAGAATTTTTGTGCTCTAAGCCAAATATTCAACAAAAAGCCAAAATGTCCACTTTTATTTGTTAATCAAAGGTTTATAAAAAAAATCAGATTTTGAGAGAGATATCTAATTTGCAAAAATTGAAAACAATTCTAGTAACGGGAAAGGCAAACAGAGTCTTATATACTGTTTGTAGGAGAATATAGAGCCATGGCCTTCTTAGGCATTGATTTTGTTATTAATGCCAAAATCCTTAAAGATATTTATAGTACATGATATCTGTGGACTCAGTAATCTTCTTTTTCTTTTTGTCTTTTTGAGACAGGGTCTTGCTATGCAGTTCAGGCTGGCCTTGAGCTCACTTTGTAGCCCAGGCTGGTCTTGAACTTGTAATGGTCCTTCTGCCTCAGCCTCCCGAGTGCTGGGATTACAGGCGTGCGCCACCATGCCCGCCGTGGACTCAGTAATCTTGAAACTATTCAAGAGGTATTTAGCTGTTATGGTTTATATCTATATGTCCTCCAAAGCCTCATGTGCTCCTGGCTGGAGTTTTTGGGAGGACACAGGATCATGTGTGATGCTGGGTTAATCCACTGATTAATTTATACTGGTGTGATGTTGAAGGGTGAAGCCTAGTGGGAAGATGTAGGCCATTGTGGGCGTGACCTGGAGGGTGTATATTCTTCAACCTCCCTTTGTTCCCATGAAATAGGAAGACATAGTCCAGGCTCTTGTGTACGATAAAGGAGAGAATTGCCAAGTGTATATCCAGTAGCAAGCAGCAAGCAGTTACATTTATTGAAGATCACAGAAAGTTGTGTTTATGGCAAATCTGCACCAACAAAGATAAGGCACAGATAAAAAAGAGGTTTCCAGGATGACAGAAAAGCAAAAACACTGCACATATCTCATAACACACAGTATAATGATGGCAGCCCCCAATTAACCAGGCTTTTAGAATTTATTGTCTTTTTTTTGTACCGGGAATCAAACGCCGGACCTTGTGCTTGCCAGAGAGGTGCTTGTGCGGCTGAGCTATATTCTCAGCCCTGACTTTCAGAATTTAAAGGATATGCATGTCAGCCCAGGTGCCTCCCCATGAATCTCTAGGTGTGACTGACAGGAATGATTGAGAAGGTCCTGTATTAGCTCAGGGATTCTCAACACTCGTTTGTCCCAAAATTCACTCTGATCTTAATTATGTGCATGACATGTAGTACATATCTATGAACACTTCATGAGGTAGGAGTGGGGTGAAGGTGTCTAAAGGTCAGGTTAGTACAGTGATGGTGAATCTTTTAGAGACCTACTGCCCAAAATGAAACTCAAAACCCACTTATTTATTGCAAATTACCAACTTTGCAATTAAACCTGAATATTGAGGCTTTAATTTAGAAAAAAACAACTCATACATTAATGTCTTTTGTCTTAAAATAGAAAGAATAACAGAGCTTGCAGTGATATGAACAACTTTTTATTGAAAGGTAAAAGTTTGCATTGGGGATGCTTTTGCACAATTAGTGCAATCTTTGCTGTTGTATTCATGCTGATAATTTGTCAAACCTTGACTCATACTTTGTTAGCTTGAGAACAACATACGCAGCACTCAGGTCATCGATTAGTTTCTTGTATCAGAACTGACATAATTCTAAGCTGAAAATAGCTGCTCACAAGAATAAGATAATCCAAACAAGGTAAGAAAATCAATCTCAAGTGCTTTCATTGACTTAAAATTATTTGGCAGGGAGTTCCATGCTTTAAGAATTTCATTTTTAAAATGACTGCCTGTACTGTGTTTTGTCATCCTTTGACACTTTTTCTTCTCTATCTTCTCAAGTGTTGCATGCAGGTCATAGAATTTATTTTTCTAGGTAGAGCTTTCTTGAAATTCCAATCTCCACCTCCAAATTTCCAAAATCCAACCAGTGTAAATAGGAAAGGTTAAGTTCTTCAACTTTGGCTTTATCTGGAGAAGTAAGAAAACCACAAGGTTGTCTCCATCTTACGGAACTGTAAAAATCTGTTACTAAAATTCTCCTTTGCCCCTGCTGCACTGCTAGAAAATTCCTTTCAGATTTCCTGGTGTCTTGTAGGATTATCTGCAAATGTAAAATTTCCTAACTGCACTTTTAGATTGTAAAATACTTCAGCTGACCACTTTCAAGGTCTCTTTCAAAAACCTGCAGTTTGCTTTCAAATGTTTTGATATCACAAAATATCCTTCCTGTTATTTTTCTTACACCTTATAGTTTTTTTTCAGTACATTGAAGTGTAGTATAAAATCCACCTTATACTTTATAGTTTTTTGTTCAGTACATTGAAGTGTAGTATAAAATCCATAAAAAACAGGCTGTTAAACTAGGCCATATCAGTGAGCTGTGGATATTCCTGCCCTTTTTCATTCATAAACAGCCTAATTTCATCTAAGCAGACTACAGATCTCTCCAGCACTCATCCTCTGCTTAGCTGCTAGATATTATCGCACATAATTAAAGCATTATATGGTGCCTGAATCTCATCATAAAATACTTGAAATTGTCAAAAATTGAGAGTATGAGCTATAATGTAATTCACCATTTTTTGACATCTTTGAGGATATTGTCTAATTTTTTTTGCTTTTCCTGACACAAAGAGCTTCTTGATGTATCATATAATGAAAATGAATGACTGGGTGTTTTTGATTCCTTAACAAAAACTGTGTGAAGCCAGATGTTGCCCCCACTATGAAAGGTGGTCCATCACCAGTGGTTGAAATCACTTTTCCTGGTCTTATGTCTTGTGACACAAGAGACTCAATCACAGCATTATAGATATCTGTCCTTTGTATTCTTCCAGGCAAAGACACCAGATTCACCAGGTCTTCTTCCCTCATAATGTCACCAACAGCATAATGCAAAATTACTGGTAGCCTTACATGATTATTTATATCTGTGTTTTCATCCAAGCACATGGAGTAATAGCCTGGCTTTTGTAAGTCAGTGGTGAGCTGCTGACTAACATCATTTGCCATGTATAAGACTCAACCTTTAACAGTATTTATAATAAGTGGCGTCAGAGAAATGCATTGCATAATTTTATCCTTGTTTGGAAAAAAAATCACAAAAAAGGGAATTCCCCTCGGGCAACATGACTATCTTCAAAAAATCTTCATCAGAGAGGGGCTTGCCATGTTTTGCTATACACAGTAAAATTTGAAAGCTGCAGTTGTCAGATGATTTGTTTTAGAAAGATAGTTGCCAAAATTAAGATACTGGGAAGATATTTCCTCAATTCCCTTCAAGAAACTCCTTTCAGTTTCACCAAGTTTGCTAATGCTTTGGTAATACTTCGTGGTTGATGTCAAAGTGCTGTCTGACATTTGATGTGTGACACACAACACTTTCACTACACAGAACACATAATACTTTCCCATTGCATTCAACCACTTGAAATAACTCTGTCCAGGCCTCTTGGAATAGTGATGTTTTCAGTTTTGCTATTATTTATTTATTTATTTATTTTGTTTTGCTGTAGTCATTTTTTGGTGTTTAAGACTCAGAGTCCACAAAAATACAAAACTTTAAAAATAATGAAGCACCCAATACAAATCTATCCCTACACTAAAAATAGCTAACATTATCAGTCAACCTTAAAGAATTGGATATTCCCAGAACCAGTAATCTACAGCAGTGATTCTCAGCTGGGGTTCCTATAGAATTTGCTGACCATCAGAGCAAGGGGCCAATGTTCCACTGATCACCAGCTTTTGGCCTGCTTTGAAAAAGGCATCTGAGTGCATTTCCTAACTTGTGAGGGCTTCTGCTAAACTCACAACCAATCCAAGCAGATATATATATTTTTGCTCTTATTTTCATAAATTCTTTACAAACAACTAAATATGATGCTGCAAATTCAAATATGCCAAGGAGACAGCACATTACAAGAACTGCAGCTTCTTAATGAAAGCATCTCTTTGCTAAATCTTAAATTTCAATTTCTCAAAGAAAACTCAAAACTAAGATCTTGTGTTAATAAAAATGAATGTATTAAAACTCACAGCCAGCCCAAGAAAACATATATATGTATCCTTGGCAGTGTACTGACCGGCCACGTAAAAGCTCAGATGAGTAATGGCTAATGAGCCTTGGCTCATGCCATCATTGCCTGCACTGCTACTCCTTTCTGAGCATCCACATGACCCCTGAGCACATTGTTATCCAATGCTTGGCTGCTGGAGTAGTGCTGGGGTTTCTTGGCTTGCATGCCAACGGAGAGGGCTTGTGTGCTTGCTGTAGCATGAATGCCATAGGTTCACCACCATTGGGCTAGGAGATCCAACATACATATGCTCTTTCCTAAAACAGCAGAGATCTCCTGAGTTTTTATTTTACTTTCTACCTCTATTAGGACAGTGCAAGGAGGAATGACCATTGGGTGCTCTTTAGAATTAAATAGATGGAAGAGAGTGTCTCCCTCAGCTCCACTGTTTCTCACTGTACTTCTTTGATCCCCCGCTCTGTTTCCTGCATGCTGTGCCTTGAACTCTTTCTCTGCTATGCCACCCTATGTACTGAAACCTTTATAAGTTGTGAGCCAAAATAACCCTCTCCTCCTTTAGCTTGCGGGTATTGAATATTTTGTCCCAGAAATGAGGAAGTAACTAAGACAGATTTTGATACCAGAGAAGTGAGGTCATTTCTGTGCTTCTATGTGACCATGTGGAACTGGATTCTGGAAGGACTTTGGGAAGGTTTACAGGTGCTGGCTGAAGAATCAACCCTGGAATGCTGTAAGCCAAGTTGATGGGAGATTTTGGCTAGAGTTCAGCAGATCAGAATGCGGACAGAAATGCAGCCAGTAAAGGCTGGGATCAGGAGGTTTCAGTTGGGAACAAGGACTGCACTGTCAGCAGCAGTCCAGCAGTGTTACATTCTAGAGAAAAGAAATTCTACATTTTGCTCCTGTTCTGAGACATTGCAGAAGACTGAGATTGAGGGTGGTGGGCTAGTTAGGCTGGGAGAAAAAATTTCAATGCAGTCTAACGTTGAGGCAGTGGCATGGCCACTTGGGGGCGTTTAGCCAGGTCTACCTTGAAAATCAAGAACCGAGAAGAATGATTTTAAAAATTTTGAGTTTGGCCAAAAAGGAAGCTCTAGTAAAGGTGGGGTCTGGAAACACAGAACAGAGAATTTTGTTGCTGAAAAGATTAGCATTAAAAAGCCAACTACTTTGAAACAATAGAAAAGATGGCCCGGAGGCATCACAAAAACCAGCAGGATCCCATCCTTGGCAGCTCCCAAATCGCAAAATTGAAAAACTCTACTTTCCCAGGGCACCGTATTCCAGAATGGCTGCAGCCTAGGGAATTTAGCTCTCTGAATTGGGTTCACAGTGCTCAGCAATCCAGGAGTGTGAAGCTGAAAGTGCAGTGGAGACTGCAGAAGGTTGGAAAAGCCAGAAAATCTAATGGTCCCAAGTGTACTACCTTGAAGAAACTGGTGCATTTTAAAGGAATGATACTACCTTTCAGTGCACTACAGTGAAGGCTACACTGTTTTGCTGGCCTTGGCTGGGTTTGTCTCAGGGAGAAAGAGGAGTGAAGTCCACAGAGTTGGCACCAGTGTGGGGCTGCAGAAAAGTCTTGCACATCTCCATCGCTCTGCTCCCATGTGAGTGTATTATAGAGATCTTCTCCCATAAAAAAGGCTGCTCTCAGAAAGATGCCCATAGTCATTTATACCTCAGTATATATTTGACAGAGTCTCCTTATTCACGGGTCTCTGGAAGTGGAATCATACTTATTCCTGTATTAGGAATGACTCTGTTTTCCACTGGGATTGTCACCTGTACAAAGAAGAGGGGAAGAGTTAGTGTTCTTGCATCTAGAACCTCTTGCTTCTAGCGTGTCCTGGGCTCAAGGAGCTAGCTAACAATTGAAACCTGAAGACTCTTCTCTAAGGCAGGAAGAGGACTGCCCCAGGGGACCCAAGGACTGTGCTCATGCTTCTCATGGGAGAGATTGATTTTGTCAGTAATCACTATTAGATTTGCAGGGATAGTTCCTTGCCAAAGAAAGATCACAGGTTTTCACCAAAGCAATCTATGTCACAAAGATAGATTCCTGTAGGGATGCTTTATTTTTTAAAGGCTCTTTTAATTAAAGTAATAAAACTCTTTGTTAAAGAATTAAATAATAGAATTCCAGTTTCAGGTCCATTATGTGTGAACTTGGATGTCATCATTCCAGTCCTTACAAGGAAAAATCTAAACAAACTGAAAATCAGTGACTTTTATTGAAACCATCAAAAAACTGAGATCACAAAGCATTAGAGAAATTTGAAGTTTCTGGTACTTACAGTTACAGCCAATATTAAATATGGACCAATTCCCAGGCAAATTAGCATAAAACATCACACTAATGGTTTGTTTATTTTAGTTCATATCACTCAATACATCATGTCCATCCTTCAACAAAACATTATAAAGCATAACTAAGGCCAAGATAAAGTGCAGTCTGATGAGACAAATATCAGAACTCAAATGTGATATAGATGTTGGAATTATCAAACCAACAACATAAAATAACTATGATTAATATGTTAAACTCTCTAAAGGAAAAATCAGACAACATACAAGAAGAGACTGAAGATGTAAGCAAAGAGATGAGAACTATAAGAGAAAATCAAAGGAAGTGCAAGAATAAACAAAAACCCAACTGTAATAGAAACTGAGACTTCATTTGATGGATTCATCATTAGAGTGGATACAGTGAAGGAAAGAATTAGTGAATTAAAACTTCTTGAACTTAAATATAAACAGAAAAAAATGGAAAAAACACAGAATATCTAGCACTGGAAAAACTTCAAAAGGTGCAAGTAATAATTAGAATAACTGAAAGACAAGAAAGAAGGGATCAGAAGAGATAATTGAAGTTATAATGGCAAGAATTTTCTAAAGTTAATGACAGACACTAAACCACAGATCCAGAAAGTTCAGAGAACAACATCAAGCAGAATAACACTGAGAAATCTATGTGTAATTTATCATTGAAATCAAAGACAAAGAGAAATGCTTGGAACAAACTTCATCTTACCTAAAGAGGAATAAAGGTGAAAAGTACAGCAAAGTTCTCATCAGAAGGCACACAGACAAGAAAATAATAGCATGAAATATCTAAAGTGTTATGAGAAAAACATCTAATTATCTATAATCCTGTATCTTCCAAGTTTATCTTCAAGAATGGAAGAGAAATAAGAATTTCCTTACATAGACAAAAATGGAAGCAATTCATCATCACAAGACCTTCCCTGAAGGACACATTAAAACAAGCCCTTCAAATATTAAAACAAATCCTTCACGGACAAGGAAAATTATATACATCAGAAATTCCCATCAGGCTGGGCATGGTGGTGCATACCTGTAATCCCAGCAGTCAGAAGGCTGAGGCAGGAGGATTGTTGTGAGTCAGGCCTGCCTGGGCTACAAAATGAGTTAAGACCAGCCTGAACTGCACAGTGAAGCTCTGTCTCAAAAAGACAGAAAAAAAAGTATTGGAAAGGGAGCAAGTGAAGGTAAAATAAACATCTTATTTTTCTTCTTCTTAATTTATCTAGAGATAAATTAAAAATATGTAATAATACATAAAAATATGTAACATATTGGATGTGTGAGTGAGGTTCATAAAAGCAAGGCTGTAAGGGACAGGTGGGTGGAACTGGACATATTTGTTAATAAGGTCTCTATGCTACATGGCAAGTCGTATTTTGTAATTTGAAAGTGGACTTAGATTAGTCACAAGCATATATTGCACACTGTAAGGTAATTCTTAAAACTTAAATAGCAGAACTGTGCAGAGTAATCGCTAACCACTGTTTTCCTCACATCTCATAATGCTCCTCCTGAAGGGTAGTCACTGTGAACAAGCTATTGTGCATACTTCAAGATACAATCACTCCACATATATTTTTATGTATTTTCCTTATTATTTTCAATCAGTATTATCAGGGACATGCTTCCATTCAGTTGTTTTTCTGAGTGGGCTCTGGTGAGGGGTTGGAAGGTAGCTAGTCATGCCAGGAGGTCAGAGAAACAGCTCAAGGACAACAGAAACAACCGATGAGGGGGTGCCTTCCTGAATTCAGAGCTCTCAGATTTGGTGAGGTGGAGAAACAGTTCTGTGGTCAAGGCAGGAATTCTGTGTCTGAGGGCTCTGTCTAAGCACCTTGGGATAAATTCATTCAGTTCTGTGATCACACTGAGCAGGTCTCCATCTCCCAATGCACAAATGCTGCAGAGATAGCCTACACACAACACCCCTTTAGGAGGTCCCCCAGCCTCTGCCTCGATAGGTAGTGGAGAAGAGCAAGGCCCCTGCAGGAGTTTACTCAGCTGTTGCAGTATTGGCGTGACAAGGAGTAGCACGTCCCTTTGGAGAGGGGAGGAGGGAGCAAAACTGAACCGCAGAGGAGGGTGGGTGTCAGCCAAATAATTGCAAGGAGTGCCCCAAGCCCTCAGTGGGTTGATGAGAAAGCTTTTGCTCTGCCATGCCCTCTGATGTACTAAAGCCACCTCCAGCTCTAGAGAAGGCACTGCTTTCTGTGGGAGTCAGCCAAATTACAGTGGGTTGAGAGCAGTGGTGATTCCATGATGTTTCCAGGAGAAAAACAAAACATTCAGCTCTCTCAGCGGGGAAACCTCACCACTCCCGACATCACAGAGGGGCAAGACACACACATGTCACACACACAATACATGAGCAAGCACAGCATCTGGGTAATTAGTAGGCCCAGGTTTCCTGGAAGGCTGGTGAGTTTTGATTCAGTTAGTGCTCAGGAAATAGTCCAAGTCTCTCTTTGCCAAGCTCAGAAGCAGTAGAAACAGAATTAGCATACTAATTTTGCATTTTCCAAAGAACTGATAGAAGCAGATTTTCAGTGAGGTTTCCAAACCATTTTTCAAATTTGTATCTTAGACTTTGATGCGGATCTGCAGGATTGATTCACTCTCCTTTGAAGAGTGACACTGTTTTGAAGTAACCAGAGACGCATAATGGAATCTCTTGTTTTAATTCTGCTGCTGGAGCCTCACCAACAACCTCTGGCTGGGCCATCGTAGGATGTTTTAGAACAGCTTTTGGTTCTAAAGCATGTGGTTTCACTTGTGGCAAATATGACAGTGCTGAATAATTAACAAAAATTTGGCTTTAAGAAATCTACATGTGTTGACTATAGAGAATTTTTAGACAGGAATTCTGATGCATCTGAACAGACATCTGCTGGGACTTTCCAGGAAGTCCCCTCTCATCTGCCAGGTGGAAGACAAGAATAAGGATAGTATCACAGAAGTAACTGATTGAACATCTACTAGAAACCAAGGGTTTGCGACTTACTATATCTAATCTTTATGTGACAGGTGTTAAAAAGAGGCTCTTTGCAGCTGCCTTTTTCCTAAAGCTTCAATGGATTCATTTTGAGGGTGCTGGGTGTGAGAGGGACCTTTCACTTACATAGTTTACAGCAGGCCTGAAGCAGAAGCTGTGTTATCTGTTGACACCCTTACCTGATGTGAAATTATGAAAGGTTAAGAGAAGACTGATAGAGTGGGCATTGCCCTTTAGCCTCATATTAGTGAGGAGGCTTTGAGGGTCTCCCACAGCACTTGGAATGTCTTCCCTGCAGCCTTATCCAGCAGACAGCATAGTCACCCACTGCGCCAAAACTTCCTCTCCTGCCCCCCCACCCCCCCACTGTCACCCTCGCTTAGCAGATCTGACACACCTGCCATGTGACAGGATGAAGTGCACAGTGGCAGAGTACAGAGCAGAAAAACCAATGTCCCCACAGTCCCTTCCCTGGGCTTGCACGGAGGGCTGAGTCAAGTTCAGAGTTTTGTTTGTGTGTTGATTGACACAGTAATTATGCATACAATGTGATGTTTCAACACACGTATACAATGTGTAATGACCAAGTCAAGATAATCAGTTTATCCATCAATTTAGACCATTATTCTTTGTGGTGAGACCATTCAAAATCTTCTAGCTGTTTTGAAATATACACTATAATTATTAAGTATAGTCACCCTACTGTGCAACTGAACATCAAAATTTATTCCTCCAAGTGTGGCATTTTATCCTATGAACGATCTCTCCCCACCCATCTCGCAATCTCTGGTACCCACCATTCCACCTTCAATGTCTTCGAGATCAGCTTTCCATGATTCCACATTTGAGTGAGATCATACAGTACTTGTCTTTCTGTGCCTGGCTTATTTCACTTAGCAAAATGTCCTCCACTTTCATTTGTGTTGTTTCAAATGACAGGATTTTCTTCTTTTTATGACCGGATAATATTCCTTTGCATAAGATTACCTGACTGAGAACACTACCTTGACATCTGTCCTAGGTTTAGAGGAAGATGTGTCTCAATTCATGGCTGTGTTGTTTTCAGTGGGGGCATAAGGCCTCCAGCTCTGGACCTGGTTTAAGCTCCTCTCACTCATGCACTGTCCCTGCCACGCCCATTCTGAGCCTCCTCCCACCCAGCTTCACTTGGCCGCATCTTGCCCTTCCAGCCAAGAATCTTCATGGAAATATTTCCTGCACCTCTCCATGAAAACGAACTGTGTCCTTCGCAGAGCTCCTCCACACAATCATTCAGTCCTCCACTACACTGAAATTAGTTGTAAACTCTTCCTTTTCCAAAGAGGGTGAGCCCCTTGCAAGAAACTGTGACCTATCTGATTAATCTTCGAGATCCCTCCTCTTCTGCTGTGCCCGCTCTCTGTGTGATTGGACATTTGTTGAATGAAGAATAGATCCGTGAATGGGTAATAAGGAGTGAGGATGGGCCATAGCAATTATAATCATCCCCTTCCTGAGAGACTGTGTATGGGTTGCTCACACACTTAATTGCTGTAGATTATCTTGAATCCTCCCAGGTACCACAGACAGTTTCCATTTCATAGAAAACAACGGGAGGCACAGTGTCTGTGACTGTCCCAGGGACAGATCCCATTGTTACTTTGTCCACTGAATCATGGTGCCTGTTGTAGCTCCTCATGGGAGTGATCAGAAAGGCTGCCTATCCATGGAAGGGTGTGGGGAGAATGGGGAGATGGGGTGGGCATGGGGAGGTTGGAAGGAACATCATCTGCCCAAGTCCCATGTGAACCAAAGCATACACAGCCCATTCATTAATGTTCTGCATAAGCATTCACAAGCATGGCTCTGCTGTGCTCTTTTCCGATGTGCAATTGGGCCAACCTTTGCTCCCCACCCACTCCAAACTGAAGTTATTACTGTACTAGAAATGCAAATTGAGCTAAAATTAGTTTAGCTTCATTCTCCAAAGGGCATATTTCCCCCTTCCTACAGTGAGTAAATCTGCATACTTTTATTCCAAAGAGGAAATAATCACTCAGCCTTTTCAAAAATGAGCCTCTTTAAGTAAGCATTTTTCCCCTCTTCTGTCATCTTCTGCATGCTGAATAACTGTTCTATTTTATGATCTTTGTTCTAATTCTAGTGTTGGTAGACACAACAAATTCCAACAAAGTAGGGGCAGGCGCAGCAGCACAGGAGTGGGCAGGGAAGCTGGGGGAAATCACAGGAGAAAAGCAGGAGACCCTTGGTCAGTGGCTGTACTCCACTGCGTCTTTATCTGGTTGGCCCTCGAATTAGACCAGCTGACATTTCAGCCTGTTCAAAATAACCTAAAGTATTAAAACTGTGCTAGCGAAACTGCAACAAAAGACAGGCAGCTCTGTGGATTGACGGGTCAGACCTCTTTATTCCTTTCTAGCTATGAACTTTCCTACTTTTCCTCCAGAAAACGGAGGTAAGAACACAGAATCTGCTCTAGCAATCTCAAAGGGTCATTGTGTTTTGATTTTGTGCGAAGTTCATTTGTCTTAGGTTTGCATGGGGACATGCAAAAATAACATAATGGTGGTTCCGAACTGAGCATAAACAGACTCTCAGATTGGGTGGTGCTCCTGGGCTACTAGGTCAGCATTATTTCTTTTGTCATACTTGAAACCTAATGGAACTTGTGCACACCTGTAATCACAGCACTTGGGAAACTGAGGAAGGAGGATTAATGAGTTTGAGCCCAGTATTGGCCACACAGCAAGTTTAAGGACAGCCCAAGCAACATAGTGAGAATTTGTCTCAAAAAAAACAAAAACAAAAACAAAAAACTCTAATGATTTGAGGCTGGTTTTCTATGTGAGGCAGGTGACAAAACTGCATATATGGGAGTGTGGATTCCAGTTTTTCTTTGGTAGACTCTGTGTGGCTAGTTGCAGGAGTTGTGCACTCGGCTCCTGGTGAGGCTCCTGTGACTGCAGGAAGGGCCCCTCGCATAATTACCTGGAGTGATCCCCCCTTCTGTACAAGCATGCTCAGTTCTCAGGGGCGGGTCTCCACGTCTCTGTCAGTATATATAAATGCCTACGTTCCCACGCCCCATTGGCAGTTTGTTTTCCCAGTTGGGTTTACTGACCCAAACTGTGATCACTGACCTGTCTCTCTGGGATGTGGAAGAAGGGAACAAAGACTAGGATCACATGCATGGCAGTGCTGACAGCGAAAGCCAGTGAACTGTTGCTAAGTCTGCTCAAGCCCGTGACAAATGCTTAGTATTCAATAAAACTTTATTATTACTGATGTCATTTATAATCCTTCCAGCTGCCCTGGTATGTAAATATTTTCTCATTTCAAAAATGAGATGCTCAGAGAGGCTCAAGATCTATCTGGAGGCCAGAGTAGTGGAACTGTTACTCAGATGGGGCTCAGTTTGCAAAGCCCGTGTCCCCTACCCTTGCTGTTTGATCACATTGTAGTGACCCACATTCATAGTGCTGCTAATTGTAAGAAGCAAACTCACAGGCAGAATGCTGAGTGAAAGAAGCCAGGCAGGCACAAAAGAGAACATTCTGGGTTGGTTCAAAAGTTCAAGCAGCAGTAAAAACCTGAGGGGATAGAGGTTTGATTAGTGGTTATCTTTGGGGGAAAGGGCAGCGCACAAACCAAGTTTTCTGGGATGCTGGTAATATTCCGCACCTTAGTCCAAATGTTAGTTACACGGAAATATTTAGATTGTGAAACTTCATTGAGTGGTGTGCATAAGTTTTGTGTGTATCATTGCTCTTACGACATCAGTGCAAAATTAGTAAAGTAAGAATCCGTCACTCACTCAATCAATAGATGAGCTGAATTTAGGGAAGAAAACTGTACCTTTCCCCCCCTCCAGACTGTCAGACTGGTTGTACTCATGCAAGCCACTGTATAATATAGTTGTAGTTATAGGGCAGATGCCAAATTTAATCTCAGGCTTTTTGTGTAACAGCAGTCACAAGCTTTTCATGACAGTGTGATCATCAGCTAAATAGCTTGTGATAGCCCATCCTTATGTCAATGGCCCAATTTGTTTTCTTTTACCTCACAAATTGGGTCAGAAAGCAGTAATGATTGTTAATACTCTGGAAACCCTAGCCATTATTCCTATTAATCTATTTTAATAAACACTAGTGAAATTTTTTTCTGTGTGTAATAAACATAAACAAAGCCACACATTAAGTGAGATCTCGATGAATTTTTATAAAGTGGATTCACCCATATAACCATCAGGGAAGAAAGGAATATTTTTGGCTCCACAGGAGTGCCCTGGCACTCCTTCGGAAGCATTGCAGCCTCCTTGTCTCCAGCGGCAACCCCCAGAGATGGTTGAACACACTGAGATGTGCAGCTCACTGCATCCACGAGCTTCTATCATTCCATGAGATTATTGCCCAGGGAGATGAAGCTGTAAGTGATTTTATTGTTTGTTCCAAGTACTTCCTCCAAACCCAATCACCCAGATAACGGACCTTCTCAACATTTCAACCTCTCCTCAGGACCGCAGCTAGGCTCATCTAATGAAGAGGCTGTGTAGGCTGCTGCTTTTCCTTCCTTAGAAGTTTGATGGAATTCACCAGAGAAACCATCTGTTCCTTGGAGTAACATGGCTCATTCTGAATTCAATTTCTGCAGTAGAGATAACCGTATCTGAAGCATCAATTTCTCCTCTTGTTAGTTTTGGCCAGTTGTATATTCCAAAGAATCTGTCCACTTGCAAAGTTACTGGTGTAAGTTGTTTATACTTGTTGGCTCCCCTTTTAATATCTGCAAAATGTATACTTCTACCCAGTCTTTTATTTCTAATATTAGAAATTTTGTTTTTTCTGTGTTTTGTCTATTAGTTTTGGCTTTGGTAACTTTCCTATTATTTGTTTTCTGCTTCATTAATTTCTGATCTTACCTTTATTTTCTTCCTGTATAGTGGGTTTTGTTACCATTCTAACTCTTTAAGGCAGCAATTTAAATTAGTGATTTTAAAACTTTTTCTTCTTTTCTAATATAAGACTTTAAAGCTGTAAAATTTTCTCTGGGTATTTCATATTCTGACATGTTCTACTTTTTAATCATTCAGTTAAATATTTTACAATTTTATTGTTGATACATAGACTGTTTAAATGCATATTGCTTTTTGCCCCGTACTTGGGGTATTTATAGAGGAATTGTCATTATTAATTTCAGTTTGGTTAAGTACATAGTCTGTAAGATTTTGATCTATTAAGATGCACTGTGGCTTCTTTTCTGAGGAACTGTATGGTCTATCTAGATGACTATTTCCTGTACATTTTTAAAGTATGTCTGCTCTGATGTTGTCAATTGGGCTTAAATTGTATAAATGTCAATTGGTTCAAACTCACTGACAGTGCTAGAAGTAGTGACTTCTATTAACTATGGAGGGAAACATGTTACAATCTACTTTATTATAATTTCCTTCCTTTTTTTTCTTTTAGTTTTGTTCAACTTTTGTTTCATGAAACTTTGTGATTTTCTGCAGATTTATTTAGGGTGGTTATATCTCCTTGAAGAATTAATATTTTTGGTGTTAGAAGTGCCCTCTTTATCTCTGACGATACTGTTTATTTGATACTCACTTTGATATTAATTCAATCATACCAGCTCTCTTATGCTTAGTTTTTTCATGAGGACTCTTTTTCTGCCCTTTGGTTTTCAATGTGTCTGCACCTTTCACATGAAATGCATTTCTCACGTAAGTAGATGACTCCTACTTTTTAACCCAATTTGACATAAAATGCCTTTTACTTAGAGTGTTTAGTCCATTTCTACTTAATATAATTATTTGTATGGCTGGATTGGAGTCTAATATATTACTCTTTGTTTTCTTCTCTTTGTCACTTTTTTTGGTTCTCCTATTGGAATTTTCCAAAACTAAGCTAGGGTAGATCACTTTATCAAATCAAAGACTCACATGATCAGAAGCCTCATCCTTGGAGGGATATTTCATTTCCATTCACTGTTACCCTAGGTGGCAGCTGTCCATATTTCTCAACTAAAATCCTTGCATATTTTCAAAGCCCTTCCACTTTGGGGAGTTGTAAACCTCATTTCATTTCCATCTAGTCCTGTAAGAATCCCTTGAATTCAGCTTGATCCCTCAGAGGCTCAGCTTTTGCTCTTGGAGTCAGTAATCAGGCCAAGGAGTAGGGAGCCCTCCTTTTGGGGTTCCCTACTGCTGGCTTTGCTGGACCTTGACCTGTAAACCTTATTTGCCCTGATAACTTTCTGATACTTTCAAATAAGTTTTGTTTACATTTTACCTGGGTTTCTGGCCTTCAGGACTTCAGGGCTTCAGGACTTCTGGGCTTCAGGAAGTCAGGTGGTCCAACATGATCCAGCCAATAACTGCTGAAAGTATTGCCATTGTTATTTATTAGCACCAAAGCCAATCCACAGATATCATGGCCTTGTCTGGAAATCTAGTCTTTATAACTGCCTACTATATAACTTGGCCAAGTTACTGCCTCTCCCTGAGACCTGTGCTCCACCACTGCCACTCAGAAATAGTTTGTCCTTTACATGTTTTGGTGGAACCATGGAGGATTAACCTTGAAAAGGATTTTTAAAAATTGTTGCCTGTCTGATACTTTTTAAATTCTATGGGATAAATCTGCTTCTTCAGCTATTATGTAACTAAGGTTCTAATCAACTAAGAATTTTTATTACCAAGAAGTGTTAATTCGTTTGGATTAATCACAGCATGTTGCCAATAGCAAAACTTAATTTTGCTGTATTCATTTCTTTGTAAATAACATTTATTTGCATTTTAATTTAGCATGATAGAAATTTACCCAAGCCTCTAGTGACATTATCGGGACATAATTTAAAGTGTCACCTGCTATCCAGTCCTATCAGCTTATCTTATTTATGTTGTTGTTTTCTTGGGGTTGGAAGGAGAGACACATCATGATTTACTTATTTTTAAAGCATTTGGCTTAGAAAGAGTTTAGAAATATGCAAGTGAATTTGATTTCAAGCATCTTCATCCAATTGTTTATGACTTCATGGACTGAAGTTTTGATTCATTTTTAATTTAGAAAGGTCAGGGAATATAAGAAGACAGCCCAGTGAAAATAGAGCCATACAGGTTGGATGGGTCAAGAGATGCTGGCTGACTGGGAGGGTGGAGAAATGTTTAAAGACTTTAGGAGACAGAATTTATCATGGAAAGAAGTGGGCTGGAGTGAAGAGACCTGATGGAGACCAATGTGAAGCAACCTTGAGCAGGACTTAAATTAACCAATTGGCTTTTTATGATTACTTGTGAATCTGTCCAAAGCCTAGGCCGCTTGTCTGGAAGTGGGTGATGGACTCATAGTAAGTGAACCTTTGTGAGTCACTAATCCCTACTAAAACCTGTAATGGTGGGTGAAGCCAGAAAACCTCAAAGGATAAGACAAGATCACAGCCAAGGACACCTGGATCCAGTATCAACTAGATAAATACTATAGCTTCAGGCATCTCACTCCTGGGTGGATTAACTTAATCCTTATTAAGAATTGGGGCTGGGGATTTAGCTCAGCGGCACAGCGCCTGCCTGGCAAGAGCAACGTTGTGAGTTCGATTCCCGGTACCGGAAAAAAAAATCAAAAAACAAAACAAACAAAAAAAAATCAGGAAGAATTAATTTACTACCTTACTTGGAGAAGTCCTTGAGTAATTTTGCCCTTCTTGAGTACTCCCCTCCCTTGTTCTGATAACCAGATAAATACAGGCCACCCAAAGAATGTCTTGGTCTTAGTCCTGAGAGAATCTCAATTTCTATGAGAGGGCTTTTATCCTCCCGGAGCCCTGAAATTATTCCATTTGCCTCTTTTTATTTAGTCTTCCCCATGTACTCATTCAGGAGATTGCATACCTGATCAACCCACAATAACTAAGGGATAATATTAACCCAATAGAGACCTAAGCTGAGGACTTCTTGCAGCTGTGAAGGGAGGCAAAAGATCTCTTTCCCCAGCAGAAGATGACAACCAGAGAATACTCATCTCATACCTTCTCTGCCTGTACTCTAAATCTCAGCCAGTACCTGCCCAGCTCTAGTCTTTAATATCTATGTTTCTGAAATGAAGAAATTGAAATCAGTCATCTTTAAGGCCCTTACAATTTTAAGATTTTGAGAAAGAATGCTAAGGTTTTAACAGCTTTAGGAGATTATAAAATCTTTGAAATTAGAGAGAATCTTTATGTGTATGTGTGCATATGCTCATTTTGGGGGGCTAAATACTCTCATTTGATTCCAGAATGTTCCAAGAATGCAAAAATATATCAAGAAACAAATGAATAATTAATTGAATCTTAGCAACTGGTTGATTATATTACTATAGCAAACATCTTACTGGATATATTCTAGCTGTTCATATGAGCACAAAGATAAACAAGATACAACTCACACTTTTCAGAATTGTTTAGTATATAAATCATCAACATAAACTATGCTTGGTTTCCTGGGATATGTTGAATTGGGTTAATGATCAGAAAGTCTGAGTTCTACTTCTAATTCTGGTGGTGACTTACTACTTCAGTTTCCTCAAACTGACCCTAAGTTTCCTCAAGCAAGAAAGAGCTTTAATAAAACCTGTCTTGTTTACTCATTAGCACTGTTCATTCAGGTCATGCATGCTCTATATGTCAGAGCCACGTTAGCAACAAGGGATACAGTCATGAATGAACTTGAACCCACCTCTGTGGAACATACAGACTGGCTGGTAAATTACAGAGTTGATTTTCCTGAGATAATAGGCTACAGTGGGTTGAAAAGTGGAAGTTGTGTACTGTTATTCATCTCAGAAGGGAGCGTGAACAAAGGCTTTACTTCTCCCTCCTCTTGTTTATATATTAAGCTGAACTCAGGGAATAAGGAACAATCTAGACAATGCTTCTTTAATGCTGAGTGATAGCAGACATGGTAGCTGTGGGGTTTCTCTGAAAGAGAGCCATGTGCATTTTGCAAAATGATGTGTGGACTTTTGGAGATGCTTTGATGCTGGTATCCCAGAGGCAGCTGATGAGAATTGAATAGAGTTAAGAGCTCTGCTCAGACTTCTGACGCAAGATGATGGATTAAGCATGGGATAATCAGTGTCATTTCAAAAGCATGTAGAAATAAATATATCACTAAATCTGTAACAGAATTCTAAAATAAAATAGGAGCAGCATCTCTGTGGACCAGAATCAGAAAACTCTCAAAAAGAGTAGTAAACCATTAGAAGTATATATAGGGTGAGAAACCTTAAATGAACATACTTAATAATCTACTGGAGACAAAGGAATGACTAAAATATATTGCTTATGAATAGGAACAGTGATTATAAGGCAAGGACAAGCAGTTGATTTTAAATTAGTGCAGCACTCTGAAGATTGCAGAAGAGTAAATCAGTGAGCTGTATAGTTAAATATGAAGTAATAAAAATGCAGAAAAGATCAATGAGAGGATAAGAATAGAGAACAAGAAAATACAACATATTTTTAACAAAGATGAAAAAGAATAAAATTAAGTGCATTCAAGGATTTATTGCCAGAGAAACTCCCAGAACTTCAGTGAGGTTTGAGCTCTCAGAACAACAAAATCTACCACTAGAATAACAAGCAAACAGTACTAAGCTAAATGAGACCCAGACAACAGTGTATCACTACTCAGAATAGGATGTCAATAAATAGTAAAACCTAACAGTTACCACCAGGGAAAGGCAGATTACCGCCAAAGGGTGGATTCCATGGACATGGGATGCCAGAAGACCCTGGAGGAGCCGCTAAGAATGTGTACCTTTGAACCTGAACTCCCAGATCTACCCAAGTCTGTGTTTCAGCCAGCCTCCCAGTGACTCTGCGAGGCCCACTGAAATGTGACAACACTCCACAGACTTCCAAGAGAGAGCTTCTCCATCCTGCATGGTGCACTCCTGACTCCTTCTCTGCTCCTAGAAGTACCCAAAAATGTGGCTGGCCCAATTTTACCCACTTTTACCAACAGCCAGAGTGGGTTGTATAACAGGGACCGTGCCTTAGCCTAAAAGAAAGAAGTTGCAATGGACTTCCAGATGCTCAGAAAGCAGACAAGTGGGACAGGAGGGGCTGAGAGGAAAGTTGAGATTTGGGGCTCTGGGTGTTTTCCAGCAGACACCCACATAGTCTAGGATGTTGCTTGTTTGGGAAGCAGACCTCGTCCATGAAACCATCTTTGTCTTGCCTGCGCCCCAGGGTCTAGGGGAGGAGGTGCCTCTGTCTCAGTGTGTGTGTTTAATAATTTCATCACTCCAAGAACTAATTTTAAATAGAATTTGCCATAAATATATAAGAAGGGTACAATACTCACCTCTCTTTTCTAGAGGATTTATTTCAACCTCTTTAGTGGATGCCCCGTGGAAGCTGTTCAAAGGAAATCTTTTCTCCCACTAGTCTGAGTGTTTACTGTCTGGCTTTTCTAGGTCTGGGTTCAGTTTCCTGCCTGAAGGGCTCTTGTCATGTTCAAAGTGACTCTCTGCAGTCGCCAGTGGAGAAGCGGTTGGGAGCGCTGCTTTTCAGCCTCAGCGGTGCCTGTACTGTTCTCATACAGCCCGGGCCTGGATTAAGAGGAGTGGGTTGGGGGTGATTTGGTCTGCAGCATCACGCTGTGCTGCGCCGAGCTGCAGGCTGTCTGACTCATCTGGAGTCTGTGGCGCAAACGCAGAAGTGGTGGAGCTGATAAGGGAGAGCTGATGCGCCAGGTTTCTCTGTGTTCTAGTTGGACTCATTTCTGTATTTCTTGGCACCTCAGGCAAAATGATTCAGCCCCTTGATAAGCACTGTAAAGCTTTGGACAGTACCCTGTGGCCCATGGAGCACTTCCTACTGGCTGATTTTGACTGAGCCTCTGCAGCCATGCTGATCTCTGGAGAGAAAGTGCCACCCACCTCCACCTTTCGAAAGAAAAACCCATGCCCTGGGCCCATTTAGAGCCAGACATCCAGAAAGCAGCTGCATTAGGCTCCAAACCCCATGTCTTCCGATCCTCCCCTCAGTTAGGCAGGAAATAGAGCAGATTATATTTTGCTACAAAGGTGGGGAAATGCTATTAAAATGGAGGAATCATAATTACACTTCAACCAAGATAATCAGGAATAAGACAATGAGGAATAAGACAATACGGTCTGGGTTTGGGGAGAATCTAGATTAAATATTCACAATTAATTATGATTAAAAAGGAAAGAGTACTGAAAGACACTTCTTGAAAATTTTAATGTTACCACTAGGTAACCTACAAGCAATGTGAGGTTAATTTGGAATACTTTTCTCATGTTCCCTGCTAGTTGTTCTACATCAGTTACTAAATATAATTTTTCTCTTATATCCATTGGGATATAAGAGAAAATGACGAAATCATCACATTTTTTCATTTTGTTTTTTTAAAAAAGTTTTAAAATTAATTTTATTGGTACATTTTTAACATACATAATGATCACATTCATCATAGGGAATCTATACCTATACACGATATATTTCAATTGTTTTTTCCCATTCCCCTCCCTTCCCTTCAATTCTTCTTCCCCTCTCCCTTTACAAACTTGGCTTCTATTGTTTTCTTTCCATTCTTTTTTTTTTTTTTTTTTTTTTTGGTTTTTCTCAGGTACCGGGAACCGAACTCACGACCTTGCGCTTGCCAGGCAGGCGCTTTGCCGCTGAGCTA
>NW_004955540.1:2605635-2854044 GCF_000276665.1 Chinchilla lanigera | reverse complement strand
TCAGTAAGCCTAGAGATTATTGTCCCATCCCTTCCAATGAGTCTGCAAACACCCAACTCCCTGATTTAAATTCACTTCGGCTTAAACTCTTTTTTGTTTTTGGTTTTTCTCAGGTACCGGGAACCGAACTCACGACCTTGCGCTTGCCAGGCAGGCGCTTTGCCGCTGAGCTAAATCCCCAGCCCCCCTCCATTCTTTTTAAAAATCCCTATTCTCTCCCTTCTCTTCCCTCTCCCCATCCCTTTCTCCCTTTCCTATTTGTGCATTTTCTTCCTAATTTGCAATATTCATCATCCTTTTTGGTCTTTATTTTCCCTTTCAGTTTCTCACATAAGAGAAAGAATGCAATATTTAGATATGTGTGCCCAATTAATTTCACTTAAAATTATGCTCTCAAGGCACACCCATTTACCTAAAAACATCTCATTTATACTTAGTGGCAGAGTAGTACACCACTGTGTTAAAAAACCTTATTTTCTTTATCCATTTATCCTTTGATAGGCGTCTAAGCCATTTCCAAGATTTAGCTATTACAAATTCTGCTGCTCTAAATATGGATGTGCATGTATTACTGTGATATGATGCTTTTTACTCTTTCAGGAAGATACCTAGAAGGAGAATAACTAGGTCAAATGGAACCTCTAGTTTTAGTTTTTTGAGGAATTTCCATACTGACTTCCATAGTAGCTGTACCAATTTACACTCCCACCAACAGTGGAAAAGGGTGCCTTTTCCCTTAGAGCCTTAACAATATTTGTTTTTATAGATTTCCTAATGGTAGCCATTCTTTCTGGAGTGAGGTGGAATCTCAGTGTTATTTTAATTTGTATCTCTTTAATGGCAAATGATGTCGAAAATTTTTTTCATATTTTTTTTGCCATTTCTACTTCTTCATCTGAGAAGTCTCTATTCATTTCAGATGCCCATTTTTGGATCAGGTCTTTAAATTTGAGAGATCTGATTTTCTGAATTCTTTATATAGTCTAGATATTTCTTTCCCCTCTGTTTTATTGCTTGCCTTGCCTTGTGGATTCATTATATTGGAATTCATGGAATTGTTGTCTTATTTGTCTTTTTCTAGAATATCCTTCAAAACATTTTGGAGTGTTGGTTTAAGGGTCATGAATTTCTTCAGTTGTTCTTTATCATGGAGGTATCTTGATTATCCACCAATTTTGAAAGGTAATTTTGCGGGTTACATCAATCTAGCCACAGGTTCCAGTGTGAATGTCCTTTACTGGAACTCGGTGTGCCAAGAACTTAACTCTTATCACATCTATTCTTCATGGCCAGTCTAAGGTGTGAGACTATTGTTCCCATCTTTCTATCTCAGAAGAGTGCTGTTCGAATCTGGACATAAATAAAGCTTCTGTGATGTCAAAGGCTTGTGCACTGCCTTTTTTTTATGAGCCCTGCTGGCTATGATCCTAACAGGCACTATGACACAGGGAGGGAGACTCTGGAGATGGGAAACAAAACTGAGGGAAGAAGGAAAGGGTTAAGGGAGAAGAGTGAGTAAAATCATTAAGATGTGATATGTGTATGCACCAATTTCCCAAGATGCATGCAATTATTGTGTGCAGATACTAATTTTTTTGTGTGTAAGCCAGGAATGGAACTCAGGGTCTCATGCTTGCCAGGCAGGCACTGTGCCACTGGGCTACATCCCCAGCCCAAACATACACTAATTTTTAAAAAAGCAAACAGGGAGGAAGAAGGTCAGGAATGTTCTTCCCTTTCAGGTTCTTGCAGAAGTACTCGTCCCACTTCCCCTGAGTGTCCTGGCTTTACCAGTAGGGCCAGGTTTCTGCCTCTTCCCCAGTTTAATGTCATCATCCTGAACTGTGTCATAGTCCCTGTTTCTTACCATTTCTCTTTTATTTAACTCTTTAAATTATTTATATTTTGGGCTTCTAATGTTAGAGAAGCCATGCATCACTTAGTCTTTTGTGTCTGGTTTATTTCACTTAGCAGTATGTACTCAAGATCTATCCATTTTCCAGCAAATAATTCAAATTTATCCTTCTTTATGGCCAAGTAGTACTTCATTGTATATAGATGACACATTTTCTTTATCTTTTCATTGACTGGGAATTTGGCCAACTTTCATAATTTAGTTATTGTGAATTGTGCTGCTATAAACATGGATATGCTTATATCACTACAGTATGATGATTTAAACTCTTCTTGAAGATACCTAGAAGAGGTATAGCTGGGTCAAATGGAGTTTTTATTTTTATTTTTTGAAGAATCTCCATTGCTCTAGTTTATATTGCCACCAATAACGTAGAAGGGCTCCTTTTCACCTGAAGTTCTGGCAGCAATTTTAGGGGTTCTTGATGTTAGCCATTCTTAGTGCCCCAAAGATGCATTTTTAATGTACTTATTGACCATTTATACTTCTTCTGAGAAGTGTCTATTTATTTTAATTCCCCAGTTTTTGATTGAACCTTTTATGTAGGGTCTAGGTTTTATGAGTTCTTTATATATTTTGGATATTAGACCTCTGTCTGAGAAGTAGCTGGCAACATTTTTCCCCATTCTATAGGTTCTTTTCTCTGCTCTGTTGGTGCCTTCCTTTTCTGTGCAGATGCTTTTTAATTTGATACTACCCCATTTGTTTACTCTAGGTATTATGAACTGTGTAATTGGCATAATTTCAGCAAGCCCTTGCCTATGCTTATGTCTTCAAGCATTTTACCATTTTTTTTCTCCCAGCAGATTGAGAGTTTTTGTTTTGTTTTTACAACTAGGTCTTTGATCCATTTTATTGACTTTCAAGACAGGGTGAGAAATATGGATCTAGATGTTTCTTGTCATTCTTTTTGGCAGGCGTGGGGACAATACAGAAGTATGGCTGCCAAGGCTGGGGTTGTCTTCCAAATTGAATGAGGACTGGTCCAAATGGAGTACAACCCAATCACAGTCCCACCCTGCTGCCTGCTCTTCTTGCTTCAGTGAGGCTGCTTGGATTTTACTCTTTCTCCTCTCCCACATTTTTTCTGAAGTGGCATTTCTCCACTGAGGGATGATGTCTGTGACACCAGCAAATTGAATGGTTATTTGCCCCTGTTTTTGAAAATTCATTCACTTTAGAACAATGACGAATCATGAGTTTTGTAGCTGGAGGGAACTAAAGGTGAATCCTGCACCTGCCACTGCTTTCTAGCTGTGTGACTTTGTGAAAATTACTTGACCCCTCTGACCATCTGTGAGTAGGCATCATCAAGAAACTGGGGCTGAAGCCAGAGAGACCACATTAGTGGTACTGCCATCATCTACCACATCCATCCCAGCCCTGATTCTTGGTTCTGGAGGAACCTAGGAATGCCAGAGTGATAGATCTTGGAGGCTGTTTCTTGCTGGCTAATGTGTACACTAGAGTAGCTGAACACCAGAATTCTGAGTTTTTAGTTTATAGTGAAAAATAGATATGTCGCACAGACAAATGCTTGTATTAACATGATCAGTATACTTCTTCTTTTATGAAGTTAAATCTCCAGTGGAAGTTTGCTTTGGTATATATAATGCAGAGAGGGAAAATTTTGGATAATTTTGGGATAAGAACACTACATTAATTAATACATATTTTGAGAGTCTACTCTATACCTGTTCCAGTCCAATTTTGTCCCCTCCCAAATTAATATGTTGACCATCTAACCCTCACTACCTCAGAAAGTGGCCATATAGTATTTGGCTACAAGGCCTTTGAAGAGGTGATGTAGTAACTGGATCCTGATCCAGTCTACCTGTTGTCCTTGTAAGAAGAGGAAATCTGGGCAGAAAAAGAAGACTATGTAAAGACTTGAAGAGAAGATTCCAATTGTAATCCAAGGAGAAAGATGAATGAAGAAGCCAACTCCATAGACACCTTGATCTGGGACCTGTCTGCAGAACTATGAGGGAGTGCATGCTATTAAAGATGCCCTATATGTGGTGCTTTGCTTTGCAGCTGTAGCAAAGAAACAGTGCAGACACGGAGTGGAGATGTGTGAGGGTTGAGGGGTGGTGTTTACCCTAACTGAGCTGGCTTTCTCATGGGGGGAAATGCGCCCACAGCAAGTAAACTAGAACCTCTTCTGGAGGAGGAGAAACGAGGTGAGACTGAGAAAATGAGAGAGCACCAATCTGGGGAGAGCCTGAGGGCAGACCTTCAGGAGGAAGGAGGTGCAAGGGCTAAGGCTGTGGGGCTGCAAAGCCCTGTGCCAGGGGAGAAGGAGGAGAGAAGCCAGTGAGGCTCGAGTAGACAAGCAGGGTGTGAGGGGCTGGGGCGGGGGCCTCAGGGTGTGGGCAGCGTGCACAGTGTGGCTCTGGAGTCTGGATTTTCTTCTCAGAGTATTGGAAAGTCAGCAAAGTTGGTTCCAAGCAGAGCAGTGACTTGGTCTGATCTAAATGTTTGAAAGATGGCTCTGGCTGCTGTAGAAGAGGATGCATGGAGCCAGGAGATCAGCTGGGAGGTTACTGTGCAGTCGGCAAGCCTGGTGGTGGCTGAAGAATTGGAGAAGAGTGCGGAGACGTGGGTGTATTTTGGGGTCTCCCCACCTGACAGGAGTTGCAACAGATGGAATTAGGAGGGTGCAGGAAAGAGAAGTCAGTCAAAGTTCTCAGGACTTTGGCTTAGGCTGCGATATGTGCACACGGTGGTGTCCTCTACTTAGAGGAGGCATTGAAGAGACAATAAATTTGGAGGCAGACAGGGAAAGCAAAGGTCCCATAAGAATGGTATCTATAAAACTCAGAGATAATGCCCCCATTGTACACAGCACATGTGACGTCAGTGAGCAATCTTTTCCTAGAAGAGCTCTCAGGCATTCAGACCAGGTTTTAGACTGACTCAGCTCAAGCAAGCTTAACACTGAGTACATTGCCTGAAGACCCTGGGAAGCTCAGGGCAGGCGCATGCTTCAGGCATGGCTGGCCCAGTTCTCTCCTCTTCCTCTGCCTCTCAGCTCTAAGAACCTTTTCTGTGCTGATTTTATCCTCAGACTGGGAGTTACCAAAGATTATCATCTTCTAAAAAGAGCACAGGTCAGCGATAGTCGCAGGACTAACTCACAGGCACTTGGCTGGGATCATTGCTCAATTCTGATGGAATCACTGGACTGTCAGGTTTGCACAATCACTGGACAAGTCTGGGATGAATGTTGGGAGTGAAGGAAACAAAGTCAGCTCCCCCTAAAACCACAAGACCCACAGTTGAGATAGAGATGATTTTGCTTCTGCCCAAAGATCCCACTATTTCCAAGCTCTGCTTGAGACTCCTGCTTCTCGGCTGACCAGTTTTCACCAGCAGATGATGCCTCAGACTAGTTCTTGAAAGCCCACTTTATTTCTCTTGCCTGTTTTCAGGAAGGGCTCACTGTGATCTAGGGGAAGGAGGTTTATGTAAATGAGGCATCTTGCCTAGCACCAGATTCCCAACTGACCCTTGGAGGCAGCAGTCACTATCAGCAAGTGTCATGTGCAAGACACTGCCCTGGGTTCCTGGGGCCAGCACCCCTGGCTTGAGCCTCTGAAGTTGGTCATGTCCAGACCTGCCTGTTGGATCCTGGCTCAGGCTTGTACCAGCATCATCCCAAGGGAGCCCAGGGGCCTCCTGGGAGGGAGCTCACATGAAGGAATTGGAGGGCAGTCACCAAGGGCTTGACCAGGTCCAAGCGTCAGTCCTCATGGTGGAGGGCTGGGTGTGCGAGAAGCCCAGCCTCCCATGGCTTATCTCTGTGCCCATGTTAAGGGCTAACTTCTGCCTGAACCCTCCCTGGAGCAGGCAGGAATGTGAAATTGCTGTTTCACAGTCAGATGTGGTTGTGCACACACTCTGTGAGGCTGAGGCAGGAGGATAGCAAATTTGAGCCTAGCTTGAACAACTTAGCATGATCTTATCTCAAGAGAAAAGAACTTCTGGGCCCAGTAGAAATGCCCTGGGTTCAATCACCAGTACAAAACAAAGCAACTGCTTCTCTGAATCCTTTAGAACTAACTCCAGGCTCAGTCACTCCCCCTCCAACACACACACCAGGGATCCGCCCCACTCCGCCAGGGGAGAGTACAGTCTGCTCCTGGCAGGGCCAGCCCGGCTGTGGTGCAGAGGAGGCTCCACCACCTCTGGAGTGCGGTGGCCCCAGGAAATGGCAGTGGTTCCACCTGAAAACTCAGGTGTTAAGTCCCCTTCCTGCAAATCAATGCACTGAAAGTCAATGCACTCAAGCCAAGTGATCAAGTCACTGAATTACTGAGGAGTTCTGTGGTGTCCCTGCCTATGGCTGTGCTGGCCTTGGCCCTTGGCTCAGTAGCTGCTGTGTTATGTATAGGGAGCTGGTGGTGGTGGGAAGGCAGCATGTGCTATACGAGAGCTTCCAGAATCTGTGGTTTGTGGACTTCTCTTTTGCCCTGCTCCTGAATCCAACCAGTTCCTGCCCCTTGCCCTGCCATTCTTTTACCATTTTGACCAAAACGGGAGTGTTTTCCTTAAAAGCAGTTTAACATATTCTGCACATTTGTGGACATATGCCTTGTCATTTCCTAACAGTTAGGATTGCTGTTGGTTGCGAACCACAGGAAGCCCAGCAGGTCGGGGTGTTTCTCCCCATGATTGGAAGTCTGAAGAGGCACAGGTGGAGCTGTGCTGTCCTCGGCCCTGGCCTAGTCCCCCTGTTGGGAGAGGCTGTCTTGCGAGGGCAAGCAGAAACACCAAAACAACACTGGGGATTTGGAGGTAGATTTATTAATGTCCATGGGCACTGATCAGAATCATTCCTGGAATATCAGGCCCTGGTCTCTGGTGGCCTAGGGCTATATGGGATAAGCAATTGGGAAGAACAGAGGGAGACTGGCTTGTCAGTTGTGGACTGGTTCTTACTATTCATCATAGTGACCATCTGTACATCACAGAGACCAGCCATTTCTAAGAAACAAACGTAACAGGAACCTTAACCAGAACTATTACCTGGGCAGCTAACAAACAAGTATACTGACTGGGGGTGGTGCACCTTCTGCTGCAGTCTCCCCTCCAAACAGCACATCCATATCCCAGCAGGATTCAGGGAGGACAAAGGCCAAGAGCTAGGCTGCTCCTTTCACCAGGCAAACCAGAACTTCCCACCATCTCCAGCCTGCACATTTTGAAATACCTGCCCCTCATGAACACTGGTCCTAAGGCCACTTCACACATCTGCCCTTGCATCTGTTTCTGCCGCTGTGATGTGGAGGGAATCATGGTGGGGGATCTGGCCCAGGCCTGTTTAAGGTTTTATTTAAACATGAGGTAGGGTTTGTTTCTTGAATGAGAAAATAGGACATTTTAAGGGTCCAGAATCAAATTAGATCCCAAATACCCGTGGACTGGGGCATCACTGCTGCTGTAATCCCACCTCTATGCATCAGTTAATGTGGTGTATAGAAACTCCGAGACAGAGGGAGATGAGAGATGATAAGCATGAAGCATGAAGTGCTCTGGGTCGTAGGAGAGACACAAACAAGCTGCCCTGGGGCTTCAAGAAGGCCGGGGAGTCCCACCCACTGGTGGGACCAAATAAACAGAGCTGTTGTGTACTTTTAATGATTATTATGATGTAAATTTTACATCAAATTGTCTGCTATTTAGTGGCCCATGTTGCTGCCTCTAGTGCCTGGATTCTAACTGCTAAGACTGCAGCTGAGCTTCCTGAGTGCTGAAGGAGGAAAAGAGTCCCCTCGGTATTTCTTGAGAGCCCCAGGCAGGCTTTTCTGAGTAATAAGTGAATTCACTGAGGGAGCTTAGGAAAGCTGGAAGAATGATTCACAATCCGATATTTAAATATTTCACTGAAAATCAGTCAGCCTGTAGTTAGCAAGCAGTTTCACTAGAGCATCCTAAGCATCACAATGACTAGTACAGGCATAAAATTAGGCAATTCCTTAGGGAGAAAATTATCTATATCCAGTGTGGTGGAATGGTATGCCCATTGAGTTGAGAATAAGGAGAGATGTTTTTAAAAGCAAACAGAACTTCCTTGTACTTACCTTGGGAGCCCTGTGTTTTTGATCTGTAAATTGGCATAATCCCACTCACATGCACTGCTATTATCCTTCAGCATCTGGTTTTCCTCCACATCTGAGCACATGGGTGTCTATAGTACCCAGCTCCCTATAAATTGGTCATGTGTAGTTGTTTTGGCCAATGAAATGTACTTGGAAGTATCACATGTTTCTGTGACTTGCAAGCATTTAATAGTCAGTATTGGAGAGGTTTGGCTACAGTTTCCCTGACCTGGCAATTTTGGAATTAGCGTTGATTTGGAAAGATCATATGATGAAAGCAGCCTTGGTTCCTGGACCAACACATTAAATGTTACTCAGACCAGAGACAAATTGGTAAGTAAGAAGTTATAATATAAAGATAAGCCGCTAAGATTGGAGGATGTGTATTACTATAATATACCCCAACTTATCCTGACTACAGTCACCACATGTTTAATACCCCAATTTATCCTGACTATGGACACTACATGTTTAAAACTATAAACATGTTCCAAAGAACATTAGCCGGGAAAATACCTGACATACTAGCTGCAATAAAGAGCCTGTCTTAGTTATTTTTCTCTTTGCTGAGACAAAATACCCAACACCCAAATTTAAAGGATGAAAGATTTATTTTGACTCATGGTAGAAGTTTCAGTCCAGAGTGGGCTGGCTCTAAGATAGGTGGCAGGACATTGCAGAGGAGAAACAGTCCATGGCAGACCAGGCAGAAGGCAGCAAGAGCAGCAGCTGAAGCAGCCCTCCCTCTCTCCCTTTATATTCTATCCAGAATGTAAACCTATTAACTGTGCCACTTCACAGCCAGGTTGGGGCACCCTTAATCCCAGCATCACACCCTTAATCCATATTCACACACCCTAATTCAGCCACCTTCAAACTCTCCACCTATGAGTGCATGAGGCTTTGGGGTGACATCTAGACATGAGTCATAACAGAACCTATATTATGAATAGAGGATATGAGTGAAATACAGAAAGAAACATTTAAGTGAAGTTTTCAACATGTGATGCTGAGAAAACTGGATAGCTACAGCAGAAGAATGATGTTGGACCTTTGCCTAACACTGTATACAGAAATTAACTCAAAGTCAGTCAAAGAACTAAATGCAACAGCTAACAGTACAAAACCCCTAGAAGAAAATATATAGGAAAGACTTTGTGACACTGGATTTAACGGTGATGTCTTGGATATGACACTAAAGGCACAGGTAACAAAAGAAAAAAATAGACAAATTGGATTTTAGGAAAATGTTTAAGTGTTTGCATTTTGAAGGACACTCAATAGAGTAACAAGACAACCTACATATAAAAGGATAAAAAAATAGTGTCAAATCACACACCGGATAAGGTATGAATACCCAGGATATACAAGTAACTCCTAACACTCAGCAAGAACAAAAACAAACAACCTGGTTTAAAAATGGGCAAAGGACTTGAATAGACATTCTCCAAAGAGGATATAAAATGGCCCATAAGCACATGAAAAGATGCCCCACTTCACTAACAGTAGGGAAATGTAACCAGTCACTTCACACACACTAAAAAGGCCATATCAAACAAGCAGACATAAAGGAAGAAGTACTGGTGAAGCTGTGGAGAAGGTGGAACCCTCATGCATCACTGGTTGGAATACAACGTAGTGCAGGCGCTACACAGAACAGTGTGGCAGCTGCCTGAAATATTACAAGTAGAACTGTCATACAGTCCAGAAAGTCCACTTCTGGAAATACAGCCAAATGAACTGAAAGCAGGTTTTGAAAAGTTGTTTTTACACCCATGCTTATAGCTGCATCATTCACAAGAGCTGACAGGTAGAAACATCCCAGTACAGTGAATGGGTAGAAACAGAACACGGTCTGCAGCACAACGGAGCCTTCTTCAGCCTTAGACATTCTGACACATACTACAGCCTTAACCATGGGCTAACAGATCTCAATCAGTCACTGAAGGAGAAAAATATCGTATGATGCCACCATTCTGAGGTACTTAGAGCCGCCAAATTTGGAGGGACAGAAAGTAGACTGGTGGCTTTCAGGGACCGAGAGGGGAGAAAATGGGGAATTCTTGTGCAATGGAGACAGTTTTGAAGATGAAAAGAGCTCTGGAGATGGCGATGCTGGCTGCACAACAATGCAAATGTGTTTAATGCCGTGGAACAGAATGTACACTTAAAAATGGTTACAATGGTAAGTGTTGTGTTCTGTATTTCATATCAATGCTTAAAATAAGTTAAAGAATTCAAAGGTGAAGCTTAAGAGCTCAGGAATGAAAAGCAAAAGGTTTTGCTTGAAAGGTCTGACGGCTCAATTCGGTTCACAAAAGCAGAGGTGCCTCAGGCTGTGAAATTTCCCATGGGTTTCAGCTTTACAAATATTCCTCTACCTCTCCCTAGCCATGATCACAGCTGTACTCACTCAAATGATTATGTTGGGTGGGTTTTATTTCCACTTTCTATAGCAGAAACAAGATTCAGAGTTGTTGAGTGTCACAACTTAAAGTCACACAGCGAGCAAGCGACTCTGCCCAAATTTCAATGCCATTCCCTAAGTTTCCAAAGCCCACTTTCTTTCCACAAGTACCAAGATTCAGAAACTACAAAAGACTTTGAGAAAAATAGGGTGATTTTCTCAAACCGCCTTTTATGAACTAGAAACTTGATTGTAAAGGATCTGCTGCTGCACTGAAGGAAAACTGCACTGAAGAGGCTGATTCGCAACCTCCTGAGGCAGAGATGTGGGAGGAAATGGCAAAGGCCTTCCACGTCCCACTCAGACACAGCCCATCCGCTGTCGTGAGGATCCAATCAGTCAGCGATGGCCAGGACAGAGCCGTCCCCTTGTATCTGAGATAATTGCCACTTAAGAGTCTGAACAGCAAATGAGAACATCTTGTTCCGGAGAGAAAAGTGTCGGGGGAGGGGATGGGCTCCTTTCACACAACATAATCATCCCACTGACTTCCAGAGCTCCGCTGAAATGGATGACTTCCTAAAGGGGCTGAATTACAGTGTCTAGGCAACTTTATACGTGCTAGACAGAACAATGCCTGCCTCTGCAAAAAAGTCTGAGTCTTAGTCCCCAGAAGCTGTGAATACATTACTTCACAGAGCAAAGGGTCTTTGTGTCTTTGCAGGTGTGGTTGTTAAAGTTTTAAAGAAAGGTTCCCCCAACGGCTCATGCATTGGTAACTTGTTCCCCAGTGCAATAATGATCAAGGTGGGGCTTTTGGAAGGTGATTAGTATATCTTTTCTGGCTCTTTCATTTCATTTCCGCTACCTGGATGCCAGGAAGTGAGCTGCTTTCCATGCCTTTCCACCTGATATTTCCGCATGGAGCCAGCTGACCATGGAACAAAACCTCTGAAACATGAGCCAAAAGAAACCTCTTCTCCTTTCAATTGCTTTTCTCAGTATTTGGTCATAGGGACAAAAAGCTAATACATTAAGCAAGGACCTTCAGGTAGGGAGGTTGTCCAGGGTTATCCAGGTGGATCCACTATCACCACATGGGACTTAAAACGAGAACTTGTCCAGCTGTAGGCAGAAGGAGATGTGACTGCAGAAGAAAGGCACAGAGACTCAGAATTGCTGGCCTTGACGATGGAGCCCTGAGACCATAATCTAAGGGACATGGGCAGCCACTAGAAGCAGAGAAGGCCAGGAAACAGATTCTCCCCAAAGCTCTAACAGAAGGGACAGCAGCCCTACCAACACCTTGGTTGTGACTCAGTGAGATCCAAGTTGGACTTTTGACCTACAGAACTGCAAGGTGATAAATCAGGGTGCCTTAAAGGACTAGAGTGCTGTAATCTGTCCCAGCAGAATAGACAATGAATACACTTAGGAGAACTTTTATTGGTTGGAAAGTGTCTTAGTCCATGTGCCCTGACCTTTGTTGTACACAGGCCTGATCCTCTTTTCTCACTCACTATGTCTGATTGGACTCCACACCCAGTTGATTGTACCCATAGAAACCATACTTGTGACAATAGCTACTCGTGAGGACTGGCTTCATACCAGTCAGCCAGCTGCTAGGCCCTCAAATGCCCTTTGCCAGCTTCATAATAATTCTTGCCAAGTAGGTAATAGGCCCTTCTTACTGAGGAGGACATTGAGACTCAGAGAGGTGAACTGACCAGAACTCAAACTCCCTGTGCTCTCTGGCAAGGGCCTCTGAGAGAACTTTACTAATATTAAGGAATCTGGGTTTTCTCCCATACCCACAGCCATGGCTCCACATAGGTTCTCATGTCCCTAGAGGGTTATGCCAGCCACTTCTTAAGTGTCTCCTCCCATAGATCTCCCCTCCATCTGTAGGCAGGGCAACTGATCCTTTGCGCAGAGCAGTTCTTGTCATCTCTCTGTTTATGCTTTTCGTGGGTCCCCACTTCATGGCATTCTCAGTGTGGCATTCAAAGCCCTTTGTACTCTGCATCTGAGTTCACTCCTTCACACTGTCCGTGCTGTACACCACCAGCATGTCAGCTTAGTGCCAGGATATGCATGGACTCTCCTTCACCATATGGATGAGCCTCCTCATTGGACAGGCAAGGAACTGGATCAGAGATGTGAAGGTATCTTCCCACGTCACACAGCTTGTACAAAGCAGTCAACACTGGACCCCAAGTCCCCCAATAAAGCCCTCTGGAACCTTAAAGACATAGTCTCCAATCTCTCCACTTCTGACCCCTGCTGCCATTACTGAGTGAAAACTACCACCTCTTAATCTGTTCTTCACACAGAAAGGAAATCTAATTATGCTGCTCTACAGGTCAAAATACTCACTAGCCACCCACTGCCTGTCAAATACAGAGCCACGCTATCAGGGATAAGATGCCTTCACAACTCTGAGGTCCATCTCAGAATCTCCCACTGATACCCATTCTTTATCAGGTCCCTTTGTGTGCCTCACTCCCTTCTGCCTCAGGGTCTTTGCATGTGCTAGCTTCTGCCTAGAGTAGTCTTCCTCCTGTCTCTTCCCATCTTTCATCTATCTCCCTTCAGCCTTTGCTTCTCCAGGCTGTATCCCTTGTGGCCACCCTGGGTGGAGACCTTCTGCGATGCTCCTGAAACTTGGGCCCTATTCATTCCATCAGTCTGTACTTGTGTGTGTCCTCTCTGCTGCGGACTCTCTGTTCTGTGAGATTTTGTGCACGTTTGTGTCCCCAGTGCTGATGAAAATAAAAGTAGGGGTGGGGTGGGGAATGAGGGCAAAAGTCAGTAATTACCTGTTGAAGCACCAGTGCCCCAGCTGGGAAGTGGATCTTATAATTTCCATTTACCTGTCTTGTAAAAGAAAGGGCAGAAAAGTACCAAGTGATTCAGTTGCTGTGACCCAGCATCGGATGCCCTGCCCTGTGCACTGCTTGTTTGCTGTTGTTGCTGCTATTAATGGCTTGATTTGGGAGAAAGAATTAAAATGTTGTTTAAAAATGCCATTCTGAAACAGACTTAAGATGTAAGAAAAAAACAAAAAACCAAAACCTGAAACTGTCAAATGAATACATGTATTTTATTTAAGAACACAAATTGGGACTCCTGACAACTTCTTGGAAAATAGGCTCCCCCTCAACCCACCCTAGTTTTCACTGTAATATTTTTAGGCATAGGCCTGCATGATTAAGCAAAATTATTTTGCAAAATTATTTTATTTATCTAGGTTTTTGGACACAGGACAGGCCATATGCGACGTTCTATGTATAGAACGCCAACGTAGCTGATTCCAAAATCACCCTTACTGCTTCTCACGTATTTCCTGTGAGGGCATCTGATCCAAAAGTGTCCCAAATGCTCCTGCTGATAAGCTTTTCAGTACGTGGATGTGGTTGGACATCAAAGGAGAGTTGGTGAGCTCTATTTCACTTAGAAGGGTCACCAGTGTTTGGTTTGCTTGTATTAAGGTTTTGAACGGTGTACATCATCTTCTCCAGGGCTGACCTGTCATTTTCCTCTCAGAACCCAGCAGGAAGTGTAATATCTTACTTGCAAATTTATCCTAAATTAATGCTGTTCTTTTACTTTTCAACTGTAGTAGAAATATATGTGCTTTTTGAAAACTTCATCCATGAAACATGGTCCATGACTTGTGCCCTTCTAGATGAGCCACAACTTGAAGATAAAATAATGCCTTGGGCCACTGCCACAGTGTACATCTTATCTCCGCTGTAACCGTATTACCCAGTGCATTAGAGACGTTCTGTAAGTATTGTGAAATTAACCCATGAAAATGTGTATTTATTTAACTCTTTTCTTTGAAATTCACACATGCTTATTTTATTTCTTTTTTATTTTAAAGGGAAAAATAAAATGAAATTTCAAAACAAGATAATAGGAGGGTAATAATAATTAATATATTGCATATTGTTATCTTTAAATTAGTTACTCAGAGTACAAGATATCAACATTTAATTGCCCAAACAATATTAGCACAAAACTTTCTTTTCAACAAACTAAGAGCAATTAGTAGTATAACTATCTTTACTAATGTGTGTGTGTGTGTGTGTGTGTGTGTATGTGTGTGTATACTTTTTCCTTTTCCCTTCCTTCTTTTCTCCATTCCCCCATACCAATTTCTCTTTCTTTTTCAGGTTTCTTCTTCTTTTACAATATCTATTGTACATTTTGGATCTTGTTTAATCTTTCAGCTTCTCACACTAGGGAGACAGTATGATGTTTACATATGTACATCTGGTTTATTTCACTTATGAGTATGGTCTCCAGTTGCATCCATTTACCTATAAATGTCTCCAGTTTATCCTTCTTTATGGATGAGTAGTACTCCATTTTATAAAAAGACCACATCTTTTTTATCCATTCTTCGATTGATGGGCATTTGGGTTGTTTTCAAGATCTAGCTATTACAAATTGTGCTGCTATAAACATGGGTGCACACTTATCACTGTGGTATGATGTTTTTAATTATTCTGGGAAGATAACCAGCAGGAGAATAGCTAGGTCAAATGGGACCTTTAATCCTAGTGTTTTGAGGAATCTCCACACTGATTTCCATAGTGCCTGTACCAGTCTCCACTCCCACCAACAATGAAGAAGTGTTTCTTTTTCCTCACAGCCCCTCCAGAAATTGTTATTGGTTGGTTTCTTGATAATAGCTATTCTTTCTGAGGTGAGATGGAATCTCAGTGTTGTTTTAATTTGCATCTCTCAAATGACCAGTGATGTTGAACATTTTTCCACATACTTATTTGCTGTTTGTATTTCTTTATCTGAGAATATGTATGATGCCCATTTTTGGATAGGGATTTTTAATTTGAGAGGTCTTTTTTGAGTTCTTTATATGTTCTCAATAGTAATCCTTTGAGGAACAGCTGGCAAACATTTTTTCTCACATTGTGGGCTGTCTCTTCACTCTGTTGGTGGTTTCTCTTCCTGTGCAAAAGCTTTTTAATGAGACAAGATCCCAGTTGTTGATTCTTTGTGACAGTTCCTGTGCAATTTGGGTTTTATTCATAAAGTCTTTGCTTACACCAGTGTCTTCAAGAGTCTTACCTATTCTATATTCCAGCAGATTTAATGTTTCTGTTTTAATATTTAGATCTTTGATCCATTTCAAATTTAATTTAGTGCATGGTGAAAGATATGGGTCCAATTTTAAGTTTTAGCATGTGCAGAGCCAGTTTTTCCAGCACCATTCATGAAAGAGGCTATCTTTCTTCCAGTGAATGTATTTGACACCTTTATCAAAGATAAGGTGGCTGAGTATGTCTGGAATTGTTTCTGTATCTTCTAGTCTGTTCAATTGATCGTCAGGGTTTTGTTTTTTTTTTTTTTTTTTGCCAATATCATGCTGTTTATATCACAGTAGCTTTATAGTATAATTTCAAGTCAAGGATTGTGATGCCCCCTGCCTTGCCTTTGTTATTGTAGGTCTTTTCTGGCTCCAAATGAATTTTAGGATTATTTTCTCTAATTCTATGAGATATACTGTTGGAATTTTCATCAGAATTGCATTAAATCTGTATAACAATTTTGGAAGTAAGGCCATTTTCATAATATTCATTCTTCCTACCCAAGAGCAAGAAATATATTTTCATTTTCTAACATCCAATTCAATCTCCTTTTTCAGAATACTGTAGTTTTCAATGTAGAGGTCTTTTACATCCTTCATTAAATTGATTCCTAGGTATTTTTTTGGGGGGGGGTGATCCTATTGTGAAGGTTGTTGTTTCCCTAATTTTTCTCTCAGTGAGTTTGTTAATCATGTACAGGAAGGCTATTGATTTTTGAGTGTTGACTTTGTATCCAGTTATGCTACTGAATTTGTTTATTAAATCTAGCAGTTTTTAAGAGTCTATTCTTGTGTTGAATCCCTAGAATCTTGACTATGATATGCCTAGCTGTAGATGTTTTTTATCATGGTGATTTGGAGTTCTATATGCCTTACTTATTTGTATGTCAAATTCTTTTTCTTTACCAGGGAAGTTTTCTGCCATGATGTCTGTGAATAGTTTTTTATATCATTTGTGCTATCTCCTATTTTTTCATTGATTCCAATCAATCTTAAGTTATTCTTCTTTGCCTCTTCTAGCAGATGCTTTATTGATTTCTCATGGTCCCTTGCTATTTTTAAGAAATCTTTCTTTTCATGATTACTAACCACAAGCCTGTCTTGTGATCTGAGATCCTGTCCTCACATTGGCTTAATCTGCTATAGATACTTTCAATGGAATTTTATTCTCCTGCATATCTGCTTGAATGTGACTTATGAATTCCATTTCCTTCCTATGCTGAGCATTCATGGCTTCCATAATTTTCTTAAGCTTCTCTATTTTTTATCTGTATCTGCTCTAAAATCACTAAGCGTGGTTTTCATTGTGGACACCATCTCTGCAGTTCTGTGGGAAATTATTTCTGATTTGATTTTTTTTCTAAAGTCTCATTCAGTTGTTTTGTTATCACTTCAGAGAGGCCAAGTGGGTGGCTTTTGAATTGTCCTGATACATTGCCCCCTGGGTTTGCCTTTGGTTAATTGGATGTTTGGGGCTGCATCTTGTTTAAGTGTGTTCTCATTTTCTTTTCTTTTTTTAGAAAAAAGTCTAATTCTTGGGGTAATGCTTATAAATTGCTTATGATGGGTTGCTTTATTGACAGTTTTTAGAACCTTTAGGAAATGACTACTTCTCCAAGGTACCTTCCAGGTGTGGCTAGTTTTTGGGTTTTGAGTCTGCTGCAAGATCCTGCCTCCTCAATTTTTTGAGGGTAATAGTGCTGCCTATTTGGCCCAGTCCCTGGTTATTTGGCACTGTGCCACAGTATTTTCTGTGATCCTCAGTCAATCTTAATCTTGAAATACCAGGAAGAATAGCTGTTTAGAACAATTATGTCACTTTTGGCTATAGTAGTACCATCAACAATGATAATAGCATCAAACACAGTCTAGAAAATGACAAACTGAGCTAACCATTAATTTGCCACCTTCTACTGTATGAAGTAGATTTGTGGTTATATAAGAAAATCTAAAACAAACCAGAAAGTTGTATGTGTATACAAGTCCTTAATATGTCAATTTTTTCCTCAGTGGTTAAAATTTAAAATGGGTTAAGGAGAAAATAGAGAAGTGGAAGAAAAGGAAGAGAATAGAAGTAAGGACAAGGTCAGAAGTAAGAGGGCAAAGGGGGAATCATGCTAACTTTGGGAAACTGGTGCTGAAGATTGGAGGAAAAGAGAAGGAAGAGATAAAAAGAAGAACAGAACAGAATCACAACCACAAAGAGGCTAGAAACCACATTCATACTCATATAAAAACAAGATTAAACAATGAAGAAGAAAAAAACACCACAATAACAAAAAAATCAGCAAGAGAGAGGGAGAGAGAGAGAGAGAGAGAGAGAGAGAGAGAGAGAGAGAGAGAGAGAGAGAGAGAGAGAGAAAGCCCAAGTATGTCTCTGCTGTCACTGGTAGACAACATGTGGAGACAGAGTCCTGATCCATGTTGATTTACCCCTGCAAGCCAGCAGTAGCTTTTTGGCAGGGCTGTGGATAATCTCAGTGAGTTTGCACCTTCTGGCTGAGATCAGACTCATTTAGCCTGCAGCCATCAGTGTACCTTCCACAGGCCTGAGCCCAGCTGGGAGCTGCTAGATGGAGGCAGCAGATGCTCTGAGTTCTGAGCTCATTCAGCCTCTCTCCAAGATGGCTCCTGGCCAGTTTCTGTCTCATGCAGGTCATCTGAGCCTTCAGCACTCACCACCAGCTAGTGCAGTCATTCACATCTGCTGTTCCTCTCCACTGCTGTATCTCTCCATGGAGGCCTCTGGGGTCACCAGCAGTCACCATGTGTCTACAGGTGTGAACTACTTCTCTCACACAGTGAGTCCCCTCAGGGAGAAGACATTGCTGGCTACCTCCTTCTTCATTGAAGTTTTTTCTTCACTGTCTCCATGGGCTTCAATTCATGCTTCAGATCCTTCCTGGGTCCAGGGGACGTACTTCCCTCTTGCTTGTCTTCCTCACATTGCTATATTCCAGTGTCTGGATGGTGACTTTCAGAGAGGCTTTTTGTCTGCTGCTTGTCACTCTGCCATCTTAGTTGCTCCCCACACATGCTTATTTTAGAAGTTTTAGGAGAAACAGAAAAATCAGAAGGAAAAGAGAATATTACATAATCTCTTGAAGATGAACATTTTGGCATATGCTTCCAGGCAATTTATGTGTATATATGTCTTCCTTTTACAGCATGTTGTACACTAAGTTTTCTAACCTTTATATGTTTTTTGATTACATCATTAGTGATGACAGCTCATGATTGCACAATAAGAATGAACCATGGTGGATGTAACCAGTCTCACCAGAAAACACTCTCATGCACTAAATGCTCCATTTTTCAGCATTTCAGGAAACTAGGGCATTGATTGTTAATATGGAGGAGGCATCTAGGGCCAGAATCAATGCATAAGTCTACAATCACATAGAACGTGCTTTGGCTTTTCCTTGATGGATTAGGAACATTCTGGAGTGACTTTTTCTGTAGATGTAGAGACTTGCCTTCAGGAGAGCCACATCATGCAAAGCTATCAAAAATAAACAAACACAAAACAGAATACTAGCCCTGGTGCCTCTGGTGTCAAGAGGGGAACCCCAACCCAGTTTCCTCAGTACCACCAAAAATGTTCTTTAATTAATTAACAGAAGGAAATGGTTAATATATTTATTTGTGTATCAGGCTAAAAATTTTGCATGGAACTTGAGGCCAAATACTCCAATTCTAGTGTTTTCTTACTATATCTATGAAAACCATCACCTTACTTCAACTTTCTGCCTTAGGTAGGTGCCATATGGAGACTGTGTTATGAAAATCACTTTACTTTCAAGGAAAAGTGGTCCTGTTTTGCAAGTGCATACGTTACTGTTTCTAAGATTGGCTTTGAAGTTCATTTGTGCTGACAACTCATACTGGAACCAGGCACACGTATTTGTGAGGCTAAATGCCAAACAGTGCCAAGGATAGACATGGTTATCACGGATTGTGGGGACTCAGCACTTGGTGGGGCTTGGATATTGGGCAAAAGATAATTCCTACTGGCAGCATGGAGCTCCCCCAACCCAAGCACACATACACTCACAATTATAATTCAGGTCTCTTAAAGCAAATTCTAAAATTAGCATCTGACAATTGCCATAAAGCATAAATCAAAATAAATCAAGAACTCATTACTGCTATTGAACACATTCTACAACCACTGATTTTAACTTTAAAAAAGCAACATCTTGTCTCTACATGGGAATTGCAACAATGAAGTATTTTAAATGGTTTATAGATCTTTTCTCTAAGCTGGTTTCATAGCTTCAATAAGTGAATGTGTTCTATAAACTGTAAGGATTAAATAAGGCTAAAATATATGAGATGGGTTAAATATCTACCAATTTGCTAAAATACTTTCAGTCTATTTGCTGTAAAATTTTATTTAAAAGAAAGTATTTCCAATAAAATTTTAGACCCAGAGTTAAATTTCTCCAAATACAACCAATTACATAAAGAAAACATTCACTTAGGTCCATTTAAGGTCGTGGTTGATTATCCAGTGTGAAACATTCATTACTTCCTACTGCCCAGGGGCTCATGGAATTTGATAGATGGAGGCAGGGGTTGGAGTAGGGAGAGACTGTTTCTTCTCCATCTCCTCCAAGAACAGTTGCCTCCCCTTAAACATGGGGATGATTCTCGGGTCCTCCGGGCTATCCTCTTGGCACAGCCCTTCACATAGTGCTTCTTCTCAGATGTTCCCCATGAGGACAAGGCAAGGACTTGGGAGGGTCTAGTCCTCCATGATCCCTATGAACCCACAACAATCCTTCGGCTGATCGCCCCTGGCAAGGTATAGAAGAAGAGGACCAGGAAGATGATGAGGATGATGAGGATGAAGCCAATGATGATGTACTTCTTGTAATTCCTCCAGATGAGATGGTACAGACACTTGAATGGATTCACAAACCAGGAGAAGGAAGTGTCTGGGCGGCTGAGGGGAAAGGTAGAGAAAAATCAGGGGAGAAGTCATATTGTCAACACTCAGGATTCTCGAACCCTGGGGAAATATTTCTGACTCCCACTTTCTGGGATCCTACAAAGACAGGCCTGAGAGTAGCAGAAGGAGACTTTGTTGCCTGAAGCAGAACCTACCTAACAAGCCTATGATAATGATTCCTGCTTCCTTTTAAAGGTTGGTTTGGGGCAGAATCAGAGTCCAGTCAGAACCCAGGGAGAGGCCCCATCACACTCCTACTGTCCCTACACCACGAGCTCAAGCCCCTGGTTTTCCATGGAGCTATCCCACCACCCCAGTCCACAGTAAGCTGCTCTGCATGCCTGTCTCACATGTCCTTGGGCTGTCTTGTTTCTGAGCCTATTTGTTTTCTACACTTTGATAACTATTTTGCATTATTTCTCCCCTAAAGAAGTTGAAAGCTCCTTGAAGGCCTAGCTTATGTCCTACACTCCTTCTGTGTTCTCCAACTAGGTGCTTAATAGATAATTTTGAGTTAGTGAATTCCAGAGACATTCTGAACCCTCTGACCCCCCTGGGGGCTGCCTCCTCATTTCCCACGGTCCCACCCTCAGTCCACTCACTTGGGCTTGGCCAAGGGCTCGGGCTCCTTCCGCGCTTTCCCCACAGGACTTTTCTGGGCTTCTTCTGCTGTAACAAGGTGGAACTCTGCTTCCACCTTGCCCTGCAGAAAGATAGAAACTTCAGTTCCAGGCCACAGAGACCCGTGGAGCAGGGCCAACTTTCCAGGAGATGAACTGTTACATTAGAAAATGGCAGAAAGTATTTTAACAAGTGAGCTGATTTATTTTGAGAAAAACAGTTGTCTTTTTTATTTTGGGAGAGGACACTTTTATGAGTAATGTAAGCCCCAGATTGACACTACTGTTGAGTTTTGTGGAAGGAGAGGGCCCCTCATGTCTAGGGACACACACACCCAATCACGTGTATGGCTTCTCTGGTGATAATTTACTATGAAGAAATAGTACTAATGATGGGACTTAACAGTCATAAGAAAGGGGACTGATGATTGTATGGTGGACCCTTTTTATCTGCTGCCATCTTATCTGTCAATTCTCAAGAGGAACTTGGTGGGTGTGGCCCTAATTTGCCAAACGGCTTCTGTCAAACTTCATTCTTTCTGCTGTTCCCACTAACTGCTTTAGAATCACCTTTTCACTCTAGCCTCCCTCCTCCTGCTTCCCTTATAAGAAACAGCTCCTTTGCTTTGAAAGTTGTGAGCAGGGTGCTCCTTTAGAACATGTATCAAAGTTGATGGTGATGTACATCTACATTATCAAAAGGTAAGACAAGATGTCTGTAAAGGTCAAGCTATTCTGTCTTGTTTGTTCACTCATTCTCTCCTTTCGGGGGGCCCTGAGTGCCAAGCACTCTTCTAGGACTGGGATCTAACAGGATCAAGATGAATAATCCCTTGACCTCCTGGAGTGCCTGCTCTTGGTGGAGGACACCGTGTCCCCTCTTAGCTTTTTTGCTTTTGTGCATTGAGATTCAAGCTGATAAGAGAGAGGCAAAGTTGGTGAGGACTGGAATGTCAAAGAAGAATTTTAAAACATGTCCTCCACTGCAATGCATGGATTAGACATGATCTGACTTCTGAGGCATGGCTGATTTATTACCCTAGTAAAATAGTATAAGGTCCAGTTAGCTTACCTATTAGCCTTAAAAATTAAGGACTCAACAAGTAGGTCTGGCTACTGGCAGTGATGACAATGTAATCAAATGTAATTTCTCATGGGAAAAATGAGAAAGAAGTAGAATGTGTGGGATAAGGTTGAAGGGCAGGAGGAGAGAATGACATAGCCACCAATGAGTAAAGAAATGTGGTGGCTTCTGTCACAGGTGAAGCCATGAGTTCAAAACTAGATGGTGTCATTCACTCTTTGTGTTAAAAACCTGACCAACTCAAAACAGCATTCTATGCCCTGTGATCCAGAGATGTTCCTTAAATACATGTATATATGTCACCTCTTGTTGTTGAGAAATCATGGCACCACAGGCAATGACTAACATGGATAAGCACTCAAAAATATTTAGAAACCATGAGAGGGAAAAATATCAAGCTTCTGTTGATTGTAATTATGCCTATACATAACTATCAGCATAGAGTGATAATCATAGAATCCTAGCAGTAATTGCAGTGTCCTATTGATTGCTCACTGTGTCCTAGCTTGGTTTTTCTGTTCACCTATCTATTTATTTATCTACCTACCTATTATCTATCTTTCTGTCTGTCTATCATCTATCATCTGTCTATCTACTGGCCATCTGTCATCTGTCTCAGCAACAGGTAAACTGCTTTTTATCTGTAAAGAAGTAAAGCACAGAAGGTCATATATGCAATAGTCCATCTGTGTTAGTTAGGTTTTCTTTTATGTGGACAAAATTACTGGCAGACACAACTTAAAGAAGGAAATTTTTATGTTATCTCACTGTTTCAAAGATCAGTCTATGGTTGGCTGGCTTTAAGACAGAAGCATCATGGCAAAGGGCAGGGGGAAGAATAATGCTTACCTCATGGCAGCCAGGAAGCAGAGAGCAAGAGGAAAATCCAGAGAGACAGGGACTGGGGACAAAATATACCTTCCAAACCATACTTCCAGTGTCCCATTTCATCCAATTAGGTGCCGTGTCCTAATAAGCCCATTCAACTAATGAGCTTATCAATGGATTTATCCACTCAATGAGGTCAGTTCCCTCATAATCCAGCCACCTCTCTAGGAAGCTCTTCATTCCAGTGAAGTTGAGTGTGGACATAATTGTCATACCAACCAAGTAGAATCTGAACCTAGGTCTATATGATACCAAAGTTCATGTTCTTTCCATTATAGCAACCTGCCTGCCAACTTATTCATCCACTGCAGATAACTGGGCAAGAAGCTTTACAAGGCTCTTCCCAACTTTCACAGATGATTCCATGATTGTCTTTAATAATCACCATTTGTTATAATTTGTGTCTAGATGTGCCTCCAAAGCTTCATGCAGTCATAGGTGGGGCGTTTCAGAGGTGGCTGGATCTGGAGTATGTGATGCTAGGATGAAGTGTGTGGTGCTGGGATCAAGGGTGTGTGATTACTAAATGAGTCAATTGATTGATTTGGCATAGCTCTGGGTGTGGAAAATGGAAAGGCCCACTCTGGGTGTGAGTGCTACCTGCTGTAGGGGTGTGCATCCTGGATAGAATACAAGGGACAGAAAGAGGGCTGCTGTGGTTGCTTGTGGCTTGCTGATTGCTACTTCACTACTTCACTGCTTTGCTGCCTTCCTGCCTTCTGCCTGCATGAACTACTTCTTCTCTTTGATGTCCCTCTGCTATGACACCCTGCCTTGGAGCCAGCCAGTTATGGACTGAAACCCCTACGAACTGTAGGGCAAAATAAACCTTTCTACCTTTAACTTTGGGTGTCAGGTATTTTGTCTCAGCAGTGAGAAAAGTAAGTACAGCACCATCTAAAGGCACTTGTCTTCTTGTGTCTCAGTTTCCTTATCTGTGGAATGTCCAGGTGTTCTCTACAACTACCTACTTCTAACTTGCAAGATTGATGAAAGGCAGAGTTAAAGCCCAAGGAGACCTTGCAATGCTTGGTGGCCGGAAGAGACACAAGAAACTACTCCAAAATCTTGACAGAAGGGCTTCCATATTCAAATGGGACTTATTTCCACAAGTCTTTCAGAAGTGTCCTAAGCTCCACCAGGGAGTATTTTGTTTCATCCAGTTTCATCCAGTTGCTCAAATTTTAAGGAGAGTCAGCTAAACAGGAGCTAACCAGTTGCTGGGGTCCAGAATGCTGGGAAGAGAGAATAGAAATCCGCAGAGAGTGCTTTAGAACTAGAGTAAAAGAGTCACAACAGCCCCTCTATTCTCTGCTGCTTAATAATAAGTTCAGCCCAGAGCTCTTTGTAGCTTGCATGGTGCTTCCTGCATGCATTAGTCCATTTAGACCATGTGACAACTGGCAACATTGACAGCATTTTGTAGTTTTTCCTTTGCATCAAGAAACCAAGGGTTGGTGATATTTGCTAACTTGCATTTCGAAAACAGGATTTGCACGGAGGTTCTCTGAGATTGTCTCATTCTTCCACTACTTTATGTGTCCAAGTAGCCTCTTGTTGAGGAAGAAAAGAAGTAGGCTGTTTATTTAGAAATTAATAACTTTTTTTCTGAAATGTTCAGAAAGAAGCCCATAGCCCTTGTCATTGCTCTGATGTTAGTATTCACATTTGACCCAACTGTGGACTGGCCTTGACGGCTGAATGAGTGTCATAGCGCAGCACAGCATAGGTGGTAGTTGAGTACATAGGATGGATGGATGCAGACAGATCTGCATTGACACCAGATTCTATCAGCTGTGTGGCCTGGGCTGAGTCGCCTGCCTTCTCTCTAAGCCTCACTATCCTGTGGGTGTTAATAGTATGCACCATAGGAAAAGTGCCTTGAAATATAAATGAAATACATATGCAGTGCTAACCTACTGCCTGTCAAATAGGAAGACTTTTAAAATGATAGTTGTTTCCCTTAACACTGTTTTTTCAAAGGAAGCATGTGGTTTAATCAAAATATCTCTCTGCCCAGACCCCCAACAGACACACAGGCCAAAGTCCTTACAGGAAAAAAATAAAGAAAATGAAGGCTGAGCATACTAAATTGATTTTCCCTTGGCAGAGGAGTCGCTTGTTATCAACCCGAAGGCCTCCTTCCAGCCTCACCGCTTTGCGCGAGTGGTTACAGAGCATTTGTCGGGCGTCAGGAAGGCAGCGGGAAGGTGTTACTGACACGTTCTGATAAACGCCACGCCTCGATGCGCACCTCTCCACACAGAGAGCTCGCACCCTGTTCCAATCACCAGTATTCAGCTCAGCTCCAAGGAGAGAATTTAAGCTCATAAAACCCTCCAAATGTAATTTAAAATCAGAGCTAGAAAAAAATGGATAGTGTGAGAGACTACTCACCAACCTAATGACATCTGTGGATGGAGAAAGTGATAAGGAAAGTTCTGTGAAAAGATCGAGGATTTTCCCTTCCATGTTTGTTATTTATGAGCTTCTGACTTCACCGCGCCTGGATGACGGACACCTGGGAATGCTGAGAAGTGACCACACCGAGAACGGACCTGCCTTTATCCGCGGTAATCATTGCTTATCAAAATACAACCACCACTGGTATTAAATGAAGCATTCTCATGCATTAGTGGTGGGATGCACACTGATGATTTCCTGTACACAAAGGACGCATACACACCTAATACATACACATATGTGCATGTGCATATATATGTATGAGTAGATATATGGTTATATCCTGAATTTAGGGGTTCCATTTCTGGGTAGCTGAATTACAGAAGTGATTTAAAAGTCAGAAGAAAGCTTTATGCACAAAACCCAATCATTCTTTTGGATATTCAAATTGTCCTATTTGCCCTTATGCAATGTCTTGGACTCAGCTTGGATTTATCTGCCCTAGACCTGGTATTAGCTACTTCTTCAAAGACTCCTGGCTTTATTGGCAGTTGCTGGTATTCAGAAACCAGGACCCAGGTGCTAGGAATCTTCTTTGCTACTGGGTGATTTTGCTTCCAGTCCTTTCAATGGATAAAGCTAAACTATGGATATTTTAAATTCATTATTCCATAATAATACAAAAAAGGCAAGGGAAAAATCTCACTGCTGTCGTTGGATGTGACTCTTACACCAACTTCTTTTAAAATATGACAGGAGACATAAGCATTTATTCCATGTTTGGAAGGTGATGAAGGAGAAAGATTAATTTATTTCCAATCTGTGAGGGAAAGTTCTTCATAACAGACGGATGTCAAATAATCAGTGGAGAAAGAATGATAAAAGTTGATGATAGATATAGATGGATAGACAGGTAAGTTGACAGATGAAATGAAGGAAGAAAAGCATGAAGAACAAAAGTATGGAAGGACTAGGAAAAATCATTTTACAAAAGCAATCAAATAGATTACTGGTGGTTCCTGAAACTATCGGGTGAATCGTGTCCACAGAATAGGAATCCCTGGTAGTGTCAAAACGTTAGCCGGCCAGTTACTTGCTAAATGCAAAGGGGAGAACGTCCCTGTACAATGAAGAGGTGTTGTGGTTACCAAACAACCAAGAGCGCACACACAGGACGGCACACAGTGAGACCACTGGACAGCATGTGCCTCCCGACACAGTTCAGTATAAAGTAAACAGCATCATGTAGTCCATATTTCAGCCAACAGTGTTTAACTGGAACCTGATAAGGCTGTTGTACCTAGCTGCCAGTTCACAAGAAATATAGGGGACAGCAAATAAGATAAGCTACACCGTGAGAAAACCACCACATATATCAGGCAGCATCATAGAAAAAAAAGTCATGCAGTTACTTTACTGGTCTCATCAGTCAGCATCATAGAAAAAAAAGTCATGCAGTTACTTTAAAGACAACCAGAGAGATAAAACAACCAAGAGCAACACAAGAATCAGGATTGAACTATGTATGGAAAAAGAAGTAGCTATGGAGGCAATGCAGCATCCTCTCTTACAAATAGAGAATTGAGGATGGCATGGACATCCGACTACACCCCACAATTCTTCTGCATGATGACGGCACTGCAGTTAGATGCTTGCAGAAATACTTAGGGATAAAGTGTCAAAATGTCTACAACTTACTCTTAAAAAGTGCAGCAAAAACATGCTATATACCCACTTATCCATATACTCAAACATAAAAAGTAAATATAACAAAATGCTAGCCAGTGTTGAATCATAATGAATAAATCCATGGCTAATCAATGTCCTCTGTACTTCTCTGTATACATAAGTTTTTGAATGAATAAATGTTGATTAACATTTATTAACAGTGATTAAACTCTGGCATTTCTATTTGGAGGCTATTAAAGGTTAATAACACAGACACTATAAGGTAGGGAAATTTTTATTATAACACTGAAGGAAGCAAAGAAGATACTATTTTAAGGGTAGAGTGACGACCACTGTGTAAAGGTGACCCTGGGCTATTTCTCACTAGGAGTTGTATGACCTAAATATCTACATAGCATTGTTTGGATGCTGATGAGCAGCCTTAAAATAAACCTGGCAGCTGGCAGTAACTATAAACAAACCCCTTCTTTCCTTCCAGTGACGGAGTAAGAAAATGGTGATGATCCAAAGGTTTTAAAGTGTGGGAGGAGAATCTGAGAAGATTTAGAATTAGACAATGTTCCAGAAATGCACCTCGGAAGCACCCAGTCCAGGCCGGTCACTTAGAGACCGAAAACTGAATCTTGGAGACAGGAAGTACCCCACCCCAGAGTGGCAGAGGTTTTCCATTGTGCCATGTGGCTCTGGGTCCATCCCACTTGCCATCACATTAGGAGAAAGTCGTTGGTAGTGCGGCTTCCTTGATGTGGTTGTTACAAAAGCAGAAAAGGAACAAGGGGAGGCTGATTATTCCTCTTCTGAAGCTAAAGCTGGGCTTTCAGGACCCACGTTCAGCTGAAGCTCATCCAAGGCTGTGACCCAGGCAGTGGGTGGGGATGAGGATGTCAATTCCTTTTCCCTTTTGAATGTGTAAGGGTAAATACAAATAAAAGAAGAGGTTTAATTCTCCCAATTGAAAATAGGGGCCAGGCATCCTCTCTTCTTTTTTCTTAGAGCATTTACTTTTGGAGAGTTGTAATTACACATACTTTTTCTTCTCTTTAAAGTATGTTTATATTCTTTAAAAACTAGACAGGTTTTAGTATTTAAGAGCTAGGTCTTTGTTAAGGACCTAGGAAGCATCTCTTTGAAATATAAACATCAAGAACTCTAGCAGCCAGGTATGAGGGTGCAGGCCTATATTCCCAACACTCTCAGAAACGGAGGCAGGAGGATTGCAAGTTTGAGCCCAGGCTGGGTAACTTAGTGCTTTAGTGAGACCCTGTCTCAAAACAGAGTTTTTAAAAGAGGACAAAAAAAGAATTAAGATGTGCTATGTACATGTACACATCCCCATGATGAATGTAGGCATGATGTGATGCAAACAACTACTAATAAAATAATCTTTAAAAAAATGGTTGGGGATGTAGCTCAGTCTGAAGGTCTTGGGTTCAATCCCCAGTAACACACACACACACACACACACACACACAGCCTTAGCATCCCTATCTAACAGTTTCTGCAGGAGGCTGAGAGCATACCTTGAGTGGCTATCCTGCTCCAGTTGTAAAACTACCTCTCTCCACAAAGATTTGCAAATTTGATTTTCCTCTGAGTAAAGCCCATTAGCTAGCAGAGCTGGTCACTCCAATCACCAGGCGAATGCAGACTGAAATAAGTCTGAGAAACATTGTCCTCAGGTCCTCTTGCTCAAGAGTGAGTTGTCATCTACTCTGAAATAAGTATGCACTTGGTGACAACTGCTTGGCTACATAAAAGAGTGAGGTTTCTTTCTCCGTTTGCAATTTCTTACCAAACTGCTTGTGATACACACTGCACTCTGGGTTAATAATCTCTTACAAATAAAACCTTCCCCCTCTACTGCTTTGTGGAGAGATTTTCTGTGTTGGAGAAAATTGCTAATAACTCCAGGACCAGGCTGGACATCCCTGGTATTTCTCTGGCCCTCTGATAGAAAAGCAAGTATTACACACAGGGCAAGACCCAGGAATGTAGAAGTAAGCTGCTTGGGTTTTGTCATGGTTGACACATTGTGTGAACTTGAGAACTGAGAAGTTTAGAAACTTCACTAAGAGACTAAAGGCCCTCACTTTGTAAACATCCTGAGCTTGTGGAAGAGGAGGGCAGGGAGGTGGTGTGGGCGGGTAGCCTGCATATACTATAAAGGAGGAAAAAGAGGCTTACTCCTCCCTTTTTGCTCTTGCTGATTTTGCTGTCTCCTGCTGCCTTGAACTGTTGCCCCTGTGCCATGCCACCCTGACTTGGAGCCAGCCGAGTATGGACTGAAACCTCCACAAACTGTGAGCTAAATAAACCTTACCTTCCTTAACTTGGGGTGTTGGGTATTTTGTCTCAGCAAAGAGAAAAAGTAACGGAGACAGGTTTAAATCCTGACCTTGAATTAGCTGTGTGACACAATACAAGTTACTCAACTTCTCTGTTCCTCATGTTCCTTATCCATAACATGAAGATTGACTGTGTGTGTGTGTGTGTGCGTGTACGTGTATGCTCATTTATACATATCACACAGGTTTTAACAGATAAATGAGTTAATATACATTACTAAGTGTTTAGAACTGTGGAATCAACAAAGTCCACCCAAATAGAACAAACAGGCCATTCAGAGCTTGCTATCAAATAAGAGTCAGCTCCTATCACTTGTGTTCGGCTGAGACTCAGAGTCTTGGGGTGGGGGTCTTTTTTCATGAAAAAGGAGGAGATTTTGGTTCATTTTGACCAGTGGCTACTGACTTAGGAACTGGAAGCAGCCAATCGTGTGATTGGCCAGGATACGTATGGGAACCAGGACAAGGCTGAGGCAGCAGAGGCTGTGGGTCAGCCCCAAGGCCATCCTATGTGATCTGACCTCTGCCAGTTTGGAGACTGCGTCCCGGTGTCAGCCTGCAGTGTGCTTTGGGTGATTGCCACGCCAGAGCACTGTCTGCTCTGCACCCTGCGGATGACTGGCTGCTTCTCTGGTCTGTGTCCCTCATGTGACAGCAAGTCATGGGGACGGGGCTGTATCCTCAGCACCTCTCTCTTCCCCTGGGCCACCTTTAACCACATCCCTGTCCAGAGGAGGTGTCCTGTAATTGCTGTCAGGTGAATAGCTGATGAGAGAATGTGGTAACCTATACACAGAAGAGGAAACTTTGCATGAAATAGAAACAAACAGCATTTATTTACAGCTTCTATACTTAGTAAGCAAAGAGTCTCTAAGACAGGCCATGAAAACCTACATCTTGGCCAGGTCATCAGGACAGTCATTTATGACTCTTGTCTCATATTTACCACAAGGTTTACCCCTGAGGATAGGATGCTACTGTGGACTAGATGTTGACGTACTGCAGGTTGGAGCAGCCCCTGGTCTGGGCGCCACTGAAGGAGGTAGGAGTAGGGAGTGGTGAAAGTGGTGATTACCCAGCAAGGGCTCAAGCTGAATTCTGACCTTTGAACACAGTATGTTCCATAAATTCTGTGTCATTTATGTGTCACAAGAGTCTGTGAGGTGTGTGCTTTCATTTTCCCTGTTTTTACAAGTGCAATAGCTAATGACCCGTCAGCAGTCACTCCATTCCCCTTCTCCCAGCCCCTGGCAACCACTGATGTGTTTTGTATGGACTGCCGCTCCTGGACATTGCATCTAGAAGGAATCAAGCGTTATGTGGTCTGTTGTGACTGGCACCTTTCACCTGGCTGATATTTACATTGTCCATGCACGTTGGAACAAGCATAAGTACCTCATTATTCTTCGTGGCCAAATAATTTCCATTGTATGGACAGGCCATTATTTATCCACTCATCACTGACAGACATGGGGGTTCTACTGTTAGGTATTAGGAACAGTGCTGCTGTGGACATTCACAATATTGTTTTATGGAAGGTCACCAGGAATCTCTATGCTGTTAAATCCAAGGGGCATGTTTCTGTCACTTCTTATGTAACCAGTCAGGAGCCCTTGTCACAGTGACCCAACCACCCTTCCCAAGAGTCACCTCTCTGGCTTTCTGTTCTAGCTCACTTTTATCATCTTCTTCCTCCATCTTTTCCCTTCTCTGTCTTCTCCACTTTGACTGTCTCCTCCCCATTGTCTACACAGATGCCTACCCTGGCTTCCCTTTGGGAATGAAATCCAAACTCTTTGAGGTCTGCACAGCCACTTCCATTCTCACTCACTGCTTTGGTCTGTGGAATTTGCTCTGTGGGAAATCCTCTTTCTCCTGTTTCTTCTTGACAGCTTGCTGCCTTCCATTCTCCAGGTCTTGGCCGCCTTCCTTGCCACCATGTTCATGGAAGTCTTGTACTCGACACCCCTTAATCTCACACTTGTCTCTGCCAGCCCTTGTTCAAAGTGTTTTTGTCTTGGTGTGGGCGGCTGTGTGTGCCTTTGCATGTGTGTGTCTGTGTGTGGTTTTGGCTTCATACTCTAAGCTTCATGGTCACTGCAACCTAATCAATTACCATATGTATTCCCAGGGCCAACCATATAACAGCTGCATAATAAATATTTGTTGGATAAAGTGAAGAAATAAATGGAATGGAAAATGAAGAGTCAGCTAACATCAAATGAAATAACAGAGGAGATCTGTACACAGTTGGCCAACTCTAAAGGACTATAAATGTAATGGGGGCTGCAGACATAGCTATGCCTATACAACTATTGCTTATGAATTTACAGAAACCTGAATCATGTCAAAAGTAAGGTCTTGGCAATCCTCATTTTTCAGCCTCACTGGACACCCTGGTGACTCTGAGCAGTGGTGGCTACCCTTCTGGGACCACTCATCACCATCACGCTACTCAGAACGGACGTTGCTCTTTTCACCTAGGTAACACCTCCTGTTGTTCTTGAAAACATTCCGCTCCTCTGTGCATGACTGCTCAACTCAGAGTTGTATCCCTCTCTCTTCTCCAACCTTTTTCTACATTTTACACTTGGATAACTCCCTTCCTGACGGAATGCGTGACATATCCTCCCCACAACCCCTGTGGCGATCACAGCTGTTTGAGGGTAGATGCCACGACTCTTTCATCTCTGAATTTCCCCACTCATCTAACAGATATTGTCTGAGCTTCTGTCATGTGCGAAGTCCTGTAGCCCAGACCCGCCCAGAGACTGGTGTATAGAGAGTCAGCTGATTAGGGGACCTGGAAGAATGAGCCTGGCTGGAGCTTTGGTCTCTGCAGTAATCTCATCAATCAGAGGTGATTAAATTGAGAATGGAAGAAGGAGAAAAACTCTCAGGAAATATAATAAAACTGGACATCAGGAGATCAGACCAGCAGCTGCCGTTTACCTGGGAAGGTGCAACTGGAAGGCCTGCCTCACACCAACAGCAGAGAGAGCAGCCAGCAACAGGGAAAAGAGCCCATCTGTGGGCCTCAGTGCCTGTGCTCAACCTCCCCACTCACTGAAGTCATCCCTCCTCCTCTCCAGAGGAGCAACGAGGGACAAGAAAGGAAAAAAGAAACTTTATTCCCTGTGTTTGTGAAAGACCAGAAATTCCTACAATGCATCTACACAAGTTGGCAATGCAGGGAAGGGGATAATGGCTCTTCCTGCCATTACCCTCATGAAGTTTTAAAAGCATGGATCAGTTTTTAAATTGAGTTTCTTGTTAGAGGGTAAAGGCGAAGGTAGCTACACAGAAATTGTACAAGTCAGGACTTTATGCATAATTTCAAGAAGTATTGAAAAAATTAATGCTGGGAGCTAAGTACAGGCCAAAATGATTAAAAAGTGGCCTCAACACAGATCACTATTAAATCAAATGGGCTGAAATATAGCAGGCTTAATGCATTTATAAAGCTTTAAAAATTTTTGTTCCTTGGAGCAACTTTGGCTTAAAGGGCTCTTAGTCACTTCAAAGCACTTTAACTTGGATTCACAGAATGACTCACTAAAAGAGCACCATGTCCCCTGACACCCCCATAGCCTGCCTCCTTCAGCTGTCACTTACCGTGAGCTCTTTGCTTTTAGCAAAAGGCCACCAGCCGCGCACTCGCTTTTGCTGGAATATAGAGATCTTGCTCTCTTCACTTGCATTTTCAAACTTGGAGAGATCGCAGGCTTTGGCAGACTTGGCAGCTCGAGGGAAACTATTGAGGTTCATTTCCAGGGAGCCTGTGAAGGGCCACCCACAGATTATGCAAAACTTAGAAATTAGGGAAGGGCTTTCTAATCCCAGTCCACACTTGTTCATTCACTCCCCAGGCATCCAATCATACATCGTGTGTGACATGTGCCAGATAGTGGGAGCACAAATGTGACCAAGGATGTCTGATGTTTGCATGTGTGAGCTATAATTTTTTAACTTTCAAGCCTCAGGTTTGGGGGCCATCACAGCAAGGCACCTTCTCTGCTCCCCAGGTGCAGCTCCCCGAGGCTGAGGATGTGTGCTGGCTTCCTCTTCCTCAGCACTTATCTTCCTGTAGGAGTCCTGCCCACCGCTACTCTGCGCCTCACTTTCCCCTTAGGGTCCACTAAACTCCTCAGTACAGGAACCAGGTCTTCCTGCCATGGTGTCTACTCTCCAAGGCAGATAGCAGACATGAGTGTGTTCTGTGCAGTGGATTTTCAGGGTGAAACAATGCCAGGAATGAGAGTTCTATAGCTCACTGTCACAGCTTTAGAGCATGCAGATCAACAAACAAAATGAGAATAGAAAAAATTTCCCTAGTTCTATCCCCCTACATTTGGCCACAGCTCTTTATATGGTTGCCTTGCCCCCTATTTCCTGTTCCCACTGTCTTCCTCCTGTACAGATTCACACATATTGTACAGAACAAGATCCCCTCCTGCTCTTTTGCACTTAAATGCATCCTTCATAACTTTCCAGCTCATTGACTTTCAGTATTTCTAGTGGCTGCAGGTTAGCACTTATTGAGTGCTTGTTGTGCAGAAGGCACTGTGGCCTGTTCTTTAACTGCACTGTCACATTTACAGTTCCACCACTCCCTTGAGGAATGCAATATCCCCATTTTACAGTGGAGGAAATGTGCACAGAGCTCAGTCAAAATTCAAATACTTCTAGTGATAGAGCAAATTGGATCAGTTTAAGTTTCTTAGAGTCTATGTGGTCCTCTACCATATGCATGCACTAGGATATATTTATACAGTCCCATAGTCAGGGGCTGTTTGGGCTGGTTCCAAAGTTTCCTCATCATAAATAGCACTGTAGTTATTACCCTGTGACTGAATGAGACTCAGCCCTCTAAAAGCTGGGACAGATCCTTATCATTAATAAGTGCTGTAGAAAGTCACTGATTTACCCAGGAAGTCATCTGAGGACAGCCTTTCAAAATCCCAAACCTGGAGTACCAACACCACCGGAGTCTTGCACTCTGTCTTCTCCAAGGAGAAGATGTTCTCCCTCTTGGTGATGACCATTTGCTTCTCCGCTGGGAGGTACTGAAACGGAAACAGGAAGCGCCAGTTGAAGTTGCCCTCTCCTGTCAGGGAGTTGTAATGGACGTCTGTCTCCTGCTTGTCGTCTTCCAAACCCTTTAGCCACCTGAACAGAGATTTTTAAAAATTCAAACACTCAGAATACATTACAGTCAGGCATCAGTATACATATATATATATATATATTTTTTTTTTTTTTTTGGTTTTTCTCTGGTACCGGGAACCGAACTCACGACCTTGTGCTTGCCAGGCAGGCGCTTTGCCACTGAGCTAAATCCCCAGCCCCTAGGCATCAGTATAATCAAAAGTGATCTGGCTAGTTTCAGTGTGGTCACAGATGATGCTTTAAAATTTATTATATAGATACAGATGGAAGTTTCCATTTTAGTTTAAAGAAGGAGAATGAGATCAAAGGGGTTGGAGTGGAGATAAGACCCATTCCAAGGCTCACTCAGTATTACTCAGTAGTGGTCAGTGTTACATACATGGGATATATACTAAATATTGGGAACATAAAAATACCTGGTCAGGCAGGTATCTGCAACTGTGTGAGTAGACCTGAAGCTCATGCAATCAAGATGGCAAGTTCAGGAAACAGGAAGAGTGTAATGAGAACCTCCACCACTCTGGGAGCTCCCTGGGTAATTGTTAATGGGTCCCACCTCTGCACCAGATTACCCTCTCCCTTGAGGCCTCTAAAGTTGGGCTCCCTTAGACTTGTGGTGCTAGGCCTGAAATTCCCTTCCTTCTCTCTTGTTATGGGCCCAAGAATCCAGCAGGCCTGGATCAGTGAGGCAGGGAGAGTAAGAGCTGCCTGCGGCCACCGACATTCCAATCCTGACTCTACCCCCTATTAGCTGTGCAGCCTCAGACGAGGTATTTAAGTTCTATGTCTCCATTTCACTTGTAAGCAGTTGTAGTACCTGACTCAGGGGGTTGTTCAAAGGAATTACATGAGTAATACCTATAAAGTGCTTCAAGTATTCCAAATTGCCTACAATATTCTTTCTTCTTAGTATTATCTGGTTTTCCACCCCCATGTCCAGAATCAGGCAAGCTACATTTAATATATGCTTTCCTGGTACTTTATCCATGGTAAATTAGTAAATTCAGAAAATGAGTACCTTTATCCAAGCTAATTGATAATCTAAACCATTTGCTTTCTGAAAGCAGACATCGCTCCTCCCCAGGGCAGAGTGAAGACCCACCCTCTCTTCATAAAGGAGTGGCAACACCCAGGCTATGGACCCAATTATGTAGCTAATGAAACATGACAATGACAAAGATAAAATGGTGTTAGATATGAAAAGGGCCTAGAACAGTGCCAAGGGCCATTTAACTGCTACATAGGGGGGAAATGAACTTTCAAATCACTGACAAATGACCAGCAGAGAAGGAGGAAAACTGGAGAGTGTGTTGCTACAGAGGGTAAGGCAAGAAGGCATTTCAAAAAATATTCAGCTATGTCAAGTGCTCCTAGGAGGGCCTTAAGATGAAGACTAATTAAAACAATAAAACCCAAACAAGTCCGTCAGATCTAGCAACACAGACAGCGTGCTTTGGTGAGACTTGCTTTGTAGAAGCTTGGGAAGGAAGCCAGACTGGAGTTAGGTGAGCAGCGAGCAGGTAGGGAGAAAATGGAGGGAATGAATACAAACATCACTTTGCCTGCATTTTAATGGGCCAGAGTTCTGGAAGCCTCAGCCTGAACTCTTCCAGAACCCTACCATATTGTGAGCTGTGATAAAATATGTATTTTCAGGACACATTAATCTTTCTTGAACTAGTGATCAGAAAGCAATTTCAGAGGATCTTAACTCTGCTTTTAAAACATTATCTATTTTGGGCCACACTGCTTCTACTGATACTTCTTTGTAATAACCTAAGTCATTCCTCCATTCTTATCCTGAAAAATGAGAATTTTGAGTGACTGCACATGCTTGGACTGCCAACTGTATCAGCAACGTGCATTCTGAACACAGGCTGTTTCTTGCTTGGGAAATGCAAAGAGATAGCACCGGGAGGCTGGTGTGAGTTTAGTACTTCAGCCATGAGCTTTAGTGGAAAATACAGATTTAAATCACTGTTTCTTCTGACTTCTGTCATCCACCTCCCTGACCAGAGGCTAAAGAAAGCAGGGCCAAGATGTAAGACAGAGATAGCAAACGCTTCGTTTCCTGGATTCGGTTGGTATCTTTTTTTTTTTTTTTCACTCAATAGCATTAGCATTAGCAAGTGGGAAAGTCTAAATTTTAACTTTTGCGTTAGTCATATAATCTGCTAAACAGGTTAGTCTTTCATTAATAGTATCACATCATTTTATTTTTTTCAATATAGACATTCTTTAAAGATTAGAATGAGAGAGAGAAAAGAAAGAATTTCAAGTGTCTAACATTTATTTAAGTGAAAGATGTTTATATAGTAATATTTATTCACTAAAAATATTTTCACAAGATAACTCTCAGCAAAATGGCAGAAAAAAGAAACATTTGACAAAAACGGAGGCCTCATCTAGCAAAGGAAGGTGGATTGCCCGCATGGGTTGTGGGTGCAGCATCTTCCCTGGGGTATAGATTTGGATGTAAATTAAAAATCTGAGGAGGGGAAGGCATGCAAGGATGGAGTTTGTTGATGACCTTACCCTTTAACATAAATATCACTTGATTTTTGGCCTGTGAAGATATTCTCATCCTCTAAAATAACATCTTCTGTGTTCCAGATGGTCACCCTCAGTTCATACCTGGGGAGCAGGAAGGCAGCCTTAGGATGAGGACTTTAAAAGTGGAGTCAGAATGTGTTGCTTTTGGTTCTCCTCACATTTGTCGAGTTCATAAATATCAACACTCAAGATCTCGGCTGCATCAGAACCGAGTATCCCAGCAGAAATCTCAGACTCACCAAGCATGCGAATTACTCTGAGTAGATCCTTCTATTACTAAGCATTTTTCAGAAAAGAAGTTCAAGCTCAGAAGCCACCACTTCAACCACTACCACTTCTATGACCCAGCTGCTGCTGTAACTGGCCAGGTGGAAAGTGAGGTTTGATTATCACATGACCTATCAGACCCCAGATGAAACGATACAATCTAATCTGCTACCACGGCCTCTGCACTTCGAGGCAAGGTGATGTCCACTTACCCTTTGGGTTTCCTCGGCGAAATGTCAACAGGAGGTCCTGGCTGAGGCATGTCCTTGGGAAACATGTCCACCCACATCTGAAGTCGGCCCTTATGGAGAGGAGAGGATCTCTTTTAGCTTTGGGAGAGGCTAGGGCATGGATAAATGACTACTCATGGTTTTAAAAGGTTCTCTTTACTAGATATCGTGCCTGCCATGGTTACCCAGACAAAATGTGGCAGAGTCTGGATTCAACCCTTGTCTGTTATCTCCAGAAGCCCTGCTCCTTCTACAAATTGCCAAGGACTAAAAAAGATACTGATGTTATCAGCTGGAAGTATCCTGCTTCACTGTTTCCAGCGTACCTTAGCACCCATTATTTCTGTTAGCACTCACCCCAACCACACATCCACTTGACACGTAAAGAAATTAAGCCTTAGAGAGGGCAAAGGAAGTCTCTGAAGTTCTGGGCCAACTAGTGGAAGAAAAGGGCTTCTCACCCAGTGCCTTCAACTTCAGCCTGTTGCAAGAGACTTAATAGCCACATGGGGAGGAGGGGGTGGACCTCCTGCTCATCTCTGTTGTAGATTTTAAGCACACATCAGCTCAGACAAGAAAGTGAATGATTAATGTGGGCTGTGACGGCCCAGGGAGATGTTACAAAAAGATATAGATTCCCACTGGAGCATGAAGGAAGTGCAGGACTAGGGTTAGAGGAGCTTTGGCTAGAAAAAGCGGCTGGGGGCAGAGTTTTCAGAAGACAAGCATTGTAAGCAAAGGTTTAGCATTTGGGAAGGAAAAGCCAGCTTACAGAGCACCGTGCAAAAGTGGTGGTTTATTCTCTAAAGGTACATAGCATTCACCCTTAACCAAAAAGCCATATCTAACAGGAAAGATGAGGGGTCCCAATAATCAAAGACCTCAAGTCTCTGGTAGAAATCTTTGGAAGCAGTCGTAAGTTCTCCAGCTGATCATGGTTGATTCTCTCAAGTGCTCCCTCACACTCGCCAATGCTCGGTCTCCCGCAGCACCGCTGGGCGCAGGGAAGGTATTCCCGGCCCAGTATCATCATCTTCCGTGCTTTTCCCAGGTTATGTGAATGAGTCCAGAGCCGAGACAGGAGCCACCTGGGGTTTGGGCCTGAGCACCAGCATGGGACTCAAACTGCCTGGATCAAACCCCAGTTCTGCAGCTTCCCAGGTGGCTAACTTTGAGTGAGTTACCAAACTGTCTGGATCTCAATTTCCTAATCTTAAAAATGAACATCGACACCACCCCATTCAGAGGCTGGATTAAGGAACAGAGTAAGGTGACCCATGTGCCCCTGTAGCTCTAAGAAAATCATGGTATGTGTCTCCTGTGCCTCACCATTCATTATTAACCAAGACCTTGCTCACACTCAAAATGGCCTCAGTGTGGCTGAACAATTCCATGGTCATCCCGACGAGGTGAGACGGGTCAAGCATACGGAAGTCTCTTGACACAGCTTGTCTTCTTTCCCTCCTGATTCTTAACTGAGCTCTAGTTATCTTTCTCCACACAGATTCTTGCCAGTTCTTCAAGATAAACCACGATCTATTGCTTCTCTAGGAACTCCCCTCTCCTCTCTCTCTCTCCTCTCTCACTCTCCTCTCTTTCTTTCTTTTCTCTCTCTCCTCTTTCTCTCTCCCCTCTCTCCTCCCTCTCTCTTTATCTCTCTTCTCTCTCTCTTTCTCTCTCTCTCTCTCTCTCTCTCTGTGTGTGTGTCTCTCTCCCTGTAGTTATAGATAGATTTTAGACAAGGTTTTTGGTACATCATATAGATATTTAAGTTTCTTAAATTTCAGGACTTACCAAATAGTTTTATAATTCAAATCAAAAAGGAAAAAGTACTAAGTCCAACACTGACCTCAGGACAAGATTTCCCAACTTCAGCATGATTGATATTTTGCACCAGACAACTTTGTTCTTATGAGTAGGAGACAGTCCTGCACATCACGAGATGTTTAATTTAGCAGCGTTTCTGTCCTTTACCCACCAGATGCCAGTAGCTCCCCTACCCTCTTCTACCAACTAAAACATTTTCAGCCATTGCTAAATATCCTTGAAGGAAACGATCAAAATTGTCTTTAAATAAAAAAATCATTACAGAAGGGCACATGAGATTAACATTTAGGGACAAAGCCACATTTATTGGGGATGTACATTCCCCAGACCCATCTTGCCTACTACCTGTTCCATTCCTGGCTTATCCTTGTGGTACAGTGGCCGAGTTTCTATGTGCTCAGGAACCAGCCTACATCCGACCTCTGGGACATCTTCCCAAGAGTGTAAGACCTTGAGGGCCAAGTGCTCATAAGACTCCACTGTCTCATCTGCAAATGGAAAAACAAAAACCGAGACTTATCAGATGTGTCTACCTGCAAAGAGACAGAGAGGGCTGCCAGATGCATGTTCAAATACTTCCCTTAGAGGTTTCTTTAAAAAGTACTGAGATACAGGGGGAGAAAAAAGACAGAAGAGAAAAAGGAGATGGAAAAAGTGATGGGAAAGAGGAAGAGATCAGAGCTTTAAAGATGGGGGAAATGAAGTGAGTTGGTAAGAAGACTGAGAGAGCAGTAAGGCCTCTGGAATAGGGGCTCCATTTACCCCTAAATCAGATTCCTGAAGAGTCCATCAGTCATAGGATGGATTCCAGGCACCAGAAAGGGTATGTTTGTGGAGAGACAGAGCTATTTTCTATCACCACAGTCTGAGGTGCTGGAAATCAGATAGCCCTAGCAAGAAATTGAACAGAATATAATTAAGTGGCACAACCATAAAATGGAATGTTATCTATTAACATTTCAAAAAAGTCAAGGAAAATCCTCATAATGTATTGGATATAGAAAAAGCAGGACACACACACTACAAGGAAATATACCAGCATACAGCACGGCTATAAATGATTTTCATCATCCTGCTTGCTTTTCCTTATTCTCTCCTGTGAGCATGCATTACTTTTGTAATTAGATGCCACCTCCACTAGCCATAGATACCACCAGCACCAGGCCTTTCAATAGAAGAGCAACATCAGCAGAACATTTTGCAGGAAGTTACCAGTATCCTCTTCAGTGAAGACAGTTTTTCCGGAATAGACTTTGCGTCCTATTTGTATTTTCCCAGGGCGAAAGTAGGGCCCATCCAGCCTATTGTCTTTACAGAGCTTGGTGAGAATTTCAGTGGGTTTGGATGTGTCCCTCCAGGCATTGTATCCTTCTCTGAAAAGTGAAGAAAGCGTGGATGGGTGAGGCCTGATTTCCCCTAGAAAACACACTTTGAGATCCCCATTAAACAGGCAGCCCCAGTGTGACCTGTGCAGTTTTCTGCAGATTCACTCGCCATCCTACATATTTACGGTTAGTGATTTTGTTTTTTCTCCTTTCTGGTCAAACACATTTGTATATGTTCATGTAAGACAGGACTTGTGAGTACCTTAACATGAAAATCTTTTGCAGATAGTTTTAATTTTTTAAAGTAAAGTACCTTTCTTTAAAAATCATTTGAAGTGAAATTCACATAAAAATTAATCATTTTAAAGTTGCCTAGTTCAGTGGCATTTAGGATGTTCACAATGATGTGCAATCACTGCCTCTATCTAGTTCTAAAAAGTTTTCATCACCCCAAAAGAAAGGCTTGTACCTAAAGTGGTTGCTCCTCTTTCCCTCCCTAGTGCCTTTGGAACTCACCCATCTGCTTTCTTTCTGTGTAAAATTACTGGCAGGTAATTACTGTTTACTTTTTGCTATGTCCTGAATAGAAGAGCCATTTGGCTACTAATTCTAGGAGGAAAATGTTGCCAATCCTCTCAGTTTCTCTGCGTCTTTCTTCACTTCTCTTCTCCCACAAAAAATTATTAGAGACTTGGGCTAGAGGCAGATGGTCTTGAGATGTTTTTTCTGTAAGCAATGATTTTCCTAGTGGTGAGTTTCTACATTTTCCCAATTCTTTTTCCCTTAAAAATAGGTGTTTAGTTAAAAATTATCAATTTGCAATGCCATGTTTTTCAAGGGCCACAACAAGGATAAGATTGGATGTTTCCGCTCACTGCGGTGAGAGTTCATCAGGATTCAGCTTGTTCAAGCCCCTAAATAAGTCAAAACATGCCCATAAAATGGTGGTAGGTGGTAGTTTCCTACATTATGTCAGAGATCTGAGGATCCTGAAAAGGTCACCCACATCAGCTTCAGCTCAGAGATACACACAGGCCTTGCCAGAAGCAAAAGCTCTTATCTTACATAAAATTGTTTTTTAGTGAAAAAAGGTTTTATCTCCTCCAACTCATCTGTCTGGTCCCAGGCAGATCCACTGGGAGGAAACACTCTAGCCAAAGCTTGTGCCACATCTGACTCGGGCCACCTTCCCTGATTTTGGGGTAAGAATCGCTGATCAACCTAAACAGAGCCCCCCTAGCTACTTGAGAGCCACATAAATACTTCAAGGGACTTATGAATTCACTAAACTTTCTATGTAGGTTCAGGGAAGAGCAGACCAGACAGAGAGAATGTCTGAAAATCTTGCCAAGGAGGAAATAAGCTCTTGACTCTGTTATACCTGTAGGGCTTTACCTTGGGTAACAACAACCCATCCCATACTTTTCTACTGTAAATTTGTACTTTAGCATAATAGCAGCTGCACCTGGAGGACACAGGGAGCAGCTGTTGTTTACCCACTTGATGCAATGAATGACAAGGTGTATGCACATGGAAAGAGGTATCAAACCAGAATATTTATCCATATAATGTTCCATCTAACAGGTTTTGTGTATGTCTACCTGAGCATCACAGGGGGTAAAATACACCCACACCATTCTTCTGTTATGTACACATGTATTTTACCATAATGGAATGTGGGTGTGACTCACAGTAGCAGTGTCTGGGGAAAGCACACACCCATCTGTGCATTTACCCACTGGGCAGACAAATGGAAAGGTGTGTACAGGTGCTCCAAAACAGCAACTGGTGAGTTTTACCCATGAAATGCTCATTGCTAAATTTCTGTACATTTAGGATTTTTTAAAGTTTTCTTTCGATTTTTCTGGTAGAAGTATTCCAATTCAGTACAATGGCATATGAAAAGCCAGTTTTGCAAATTTTGGAGGAGGTCAAAGTGAATCATAAGATTACTCATGCAAGGATGATGAAGGTGATTACAACTTTGATGTTGGCCTTGTGAGCCAAAGTTCCTATGACAGTGAAATGAAGCAGGAATCAACTCATACAGACACAGGGAATGCAGACCTCTTTCAGTCAGATGACAAAGAAAACAGTAATGTGAGTATACATTTGAGTTGAACTGGTACAAAATTGTTGCACAACTAAATGGAATGATCCAATGTTAGAACTAGGTTCAAAGATATAGTAAGGAATCTTGGCATGGCTAAAACCTATTGGATGTAATGCTAGCACTGCCATTCAATGTTGCAAATTATTTGTAACAGATGAAATGCTACAAGATGTTGTGAAATACTATAAGATGTAAAATACATACATGCTGAAAGTTGAGTAAAACACTCTGTATCAACCATACTCAAAAATGTATTTCCTATGACACTTCACTACCTGAATTGAAAGCATTCATAAGTCTGCTGTACTTAGTAGGGCTTTCTCAGGGTAATCACAGGAATATAAAAGACTTACGGAAAAGCAATAGGTGAGGGCTTGAGGTTTGGAAAATAACAATACAACTGAGGAGATTTGGTTTCCTTCAAAATTGCCTAAGGTTTGATGATAAAACCACTCACAAACAAACAAACAAACAAAAGAACTGATGATATGGCTGCTATCCACTCCTTGTTTGAGAGATTTGTGGGTAATTGTCAAGCAATTTGCATACCATCTGAATACATGACAATTAATGAACATCTTGAAGAATTTCATGGTTCCTGTAGCTTCAGGCAGTATTTGCCCCCTCCCCCCAAAAAACCTTCAAAATACATAAAAATGTATACCCTTGTAAAGTCAAAGACTTGTCAGGCTTTCACACACTTGATAATGCACCTTTATGACAAAATTGGCATTATGCCTTAAGTACTGGGAGTGTGAATTGAGCCAGGCATGGGGGTGCATAACTCTAATCTCAGCACTCTGGAAGGTTAAGGCAGGAGGATCACAAGTCTAAGCCCAGCCTGGGCATCTTAGAGACTTAGTAAGATCCCTGTTTCAAAATTTCAAAAGGTGCTGAGGGTGTAGCTCAGTGTGAGGGCCCCAAGTTCAATACCCAGTACAAAAAAGTGTGAATCTACTTGACCTTTCTGGAGGACCATTTGGACATTTTGGACACAGATATATTTAAAGCCTTTAAAATGTGCATTTTCTTTAATGGAATAATCCACATTGATGGATGAATGTGGTATGTGAATGTGGTACCAAGGAACAGTATTACCTTGGTTCATGAACTTCATTTTTTTCACGATTCTGGTTGTAAACTGAGTTGGACAAGAACCAAATCAAATTCAGTGGTTAGGTTCAATGCTGACCTTACGGGAAATTTGATTCAGTTCTCATCCAGTTTGGTTTGCCTCCAAAGTCAGGGAGAAAACTGAGTTCATGAACTGAGGTACCACTGTATTTATCAGAGATATGCAATGTCTTATTATGAGAATGCCATGGCAGCAATATTTATAGAGTAATAAAAAACAAATATAAATGATCTATGGTTTAGGAAAGCAAATTAGCATGCTATTTCATAATAAATTTGTATGATGGAATACTATAAAGCTATCAAGTTAATGATTATTAAGAATATTAAATAACAATTCAAAGTACTTAAAATATAAAGCTAAGGGCCTGGGGATTTAGTTCAGCAGCACAGCACCTGCCTGGCAAGTGCAAGGTCATGAGTTCAATTCCTGTACTGGAAAAAAACCAAAAAAAAAAAAAAAAATATATATATATATATAAAGGTAAATACAGCAAGCAGGTTACAAGCGTCAGTGGATAGCATGCAGAGGAAAGCAGTATAGAAAAACTACTAAAAGAAAATATGCAAAAGCACTTAGCAAATTATTTCAGGGTAGAATAATTTGTACTTACATTTCCTAAATTGCCTACAATGCATATGTATTATTTTATATTCAGGAAAACATTTTTACAATTACACCATGGAATGTCAGTTAATGTTATATTTCCTAGTTGAAATATATAAGTATTTTTTAACACATCAGCTACAACACACTTTTAAACAAACAAAGCTGGTAGTCTACATTTTAAATAGAGTAGAATACAAAATCTTCACGAAGAGTAAAAGTTGGACGTATTCTTCCTTTATTGTGAAATGTGGCCAACACCTCAAAGGGCTGTTGAGAGAACTGAATGAGATACTGAGGTGAGGCTCTCAGAACAGTAACTGAGATACCATAAGCGCTCGGAGCATTAGTTACAGAATTCAGCATGTAAATTATATTCATCATTATTCCTAGCATCATTCCCCATCTGGGAATGATGACCACCAAGCACAGCTGATTGAGCAAGCACATCATGATTTGACTCTGGAGAACCTTCTTTAATTCTAAATCAAAGCTGCTTTCCCAGCCTCGAGGACCACACATCGCCTCTTAGGTACGGACCCCATCTGAGAGGTTAAAATGGAGCCTGATCTGGCCTCCTTAGAGATGGACTATAGGGTGCAGAGTCCAGAGTTATGGCCTTAGAACACCCACACTGTCTCCACGGGAAAAAGAACTTACATTTCATACTGGCTCTGCAGGCCACAGTTAGCTCGGTGTTTGCTGTAGAAACGATTCTCCAGATCAATCTTGGTCTCACCAATGAGGTCATCTGTCCCAATCATGTCATGGTCGTAGATCAAGACAGTGAGCAGGGACTCTTTTGGGAATGTGGCTTGGATCTCAAATGATCTGCAGTCCAGGCAAAGGGTTCAAGAGTCAACAATGTTTAACAATACAGGGAATTTCCCCTAGCTTTGCCTTTGGTTCACCTACTGTTCATACAAATCCCCCAACTCAGCAATTCAGTTAAGATTTGTTTATTTAATTTCTCACTGAGGTGCAATCAACTTCCGATTCATTTGTCAGTTTCTATTAGCCAGTACACTCCCCTTTTATGGGCCCTGACTTGTAGGCTTCAGCTAGGGATTATGGCCTCAGAAAAGAATGATTTTCAACTTCCTAGTTGTGAAACTTCCAGGAAGTTTTTTTTTGTTTTTTTGTTTTTTTTTTAAACACTCTTTCAGGTTCCTTATGTAATGGAGGTAAATAAATCTTCCTGTATAGTGATTGGTGGTACAATGGATTTTTCACTCTCCTGAGTTTCTGCATTACCGCAGATGCTTGAGTGAAACCTTGAAACACTGCCAGGAAAATGTCTTCCTAAAAATAAAGGCAAAGACACCCCAGTGTCTCTCCAGGTATTCTACCCGATGTTCTCTTTGAGACAGGATGGGCTGGACTCAAAGGATAGAAAGGAGGAAGGAGAAGGTAAGCCCTTTTTCCCTGCATGTCCGTAGATCTTTCTGGGCTATTGTCCTCATGGTCAGGTTCACTTAGCCCTCACTCTTGCTCTCCAGGGTGGACTGCAATCACAGGCCTGGGGTGCCAGTCTGTGTAGGAGCCACGTTGCCCTCCCCAGAGAGCAAAAGCAGAGATGCTCCACGGCTGCAGATCTGTAACTGATGGAGGTGGCTCTAGCAGGCCAAGGGTGTGTTTGCACGGGAGGAAACGACGTTTCCTCCACGTGTCTTCTATCAGGCACAGTGTGACCTCCCTGGGTTCTAAGATTTGGATTCTACGCTTAATTGATATTCCTGGAGATCTTACAAGGAAGCCTCCAGCATCTATCCTTGGGATTTCCATCATCACAGCTGTCACTGTAGAAGGACTCAGTAAGTTCTTTACTGCCTTGTCAACTAGACAGAGGACTTGATTGCTTCAGTCCACTTCTCCCACCTGTGCTCCCAGGTGAACCTTGCCTCAGTTTTAACTGGAGCTGTCATTAAAGAGTTACCAAAGGACAAATTAGATGCATATCAGCTTGTGGGTCAATCCCATACATCATTAGATGCAATGTTAACTTGAGAAAAGAAAAAGAATCAAGAAATGAGCAGAAACAGACAGTGAAAGCAGAGCCTCTGCACTTTGGAGGAAAGATGTGCTATTCCTTTGTCCCTTCACTTATTCTTTAGCTTAGCCATTTGTTAATTTGACATTTATTATACATCCACTATTTTCTATTTGTTTGGGTTTTTTTGTTTGTTTGTTTTTGTTTGTGTTTGTACCAGGAATCGAACTCAGGACCTTGAGCTTGCCATGCAGGCGCTTATACCACTAGGCTATATCCCCAGCCTACATCTACTATTTTCTAAATTTTAAGATAAGCAGAATAGTTTCCAAGTACATAAGGCAGACAAGAAAGTGACTAAACAAGATAGCAGGGCTTACTTAGCATCAAGGGGAAGATGTGCGTACACCTGTCTAGAAGGGAAGAGTAAGGGAGTAAAATGGAAGCTCTTTAGCTGGGGCTTGAGTGAAGGTAAGAGTTCTCCCAGCTCCAGATCTGTACAGCTTCTAATCTGATCATCTGACCCAAACTTGAGCAGCTCAAGTTCCCTAGTTATACAGTCTCCAAGGCCCATGCACCTTTCCTTTACAGCGTTTTGCACACAAGAGGTTTAATATGTGTCTGACGTTTTGGTTAGTGCTTGCTTCCTGCATGAAAGCATTGCTCCCAAGGGAACAGGGCCATGTCCCCTTGGTCCTTCTCTGGTGCTTGACACACAGTCTGCCACCAAATGACTATCTGATGGGAGAAAGCAATACTCAGTATGATGGTCAATATAATGTGTCAACTTGGCTGGACAATAGTCCACAGTTATTCAAACACTAATGAGGTATTTTGAAATACGTGTGAAGGTATTTTGTAGACGTGATTAACATCTACGATTAATTGACTTCAAGTAAAAAAGATGCCCTTGACAATTTGGGTAGGCTTCATTCAGTCACCCTAAAGGCTTTAGGAGTAAAACAATGATCTTATTATGAAGAGCAAAAGCAATGCACAGCTATGGCTAGGATTGGAACTGGGTCTCCCTTAAATGGTATGTTTAAATCTAATATCTGGCACCACAGAAATGTGACTTTAGTTGGAAATGGTGCTTCTATAGAGGTGAGCAAGCAGAAATGAGGATGTGCCCTAGCAGCAAGTGACCAGCGGTGATGCTGTCTCTGTCCCCTGTATCCTACAAAGGCTGCCTGCTCTTAGGGTGGCATCATTAATCCATTCTAGCATTATATCTTTGATCCCAGCATTACCTGCCCTAGGTACAGCCACCTCCAAGGAGCCCCACTTATGATCACATGAGGCACTGGGGGGACATCTAGATATAAGTCATGACATTCTCCTTCACAGCTCTCAGAAGGAGCTCCCACTGCTAAAACTGAAGGTGTGAATAAGGACCAAAATGTATAATAGATATTGTGAAATAGGAAGAAAATGTCCAAAGGGGAAGGGGAACTAGGGAGAGGGGAGGAGGAAGGGAAGGAAGGGAAAAGAAAAAAATGATGAGAAAAGAAAGAAAAATGGAAACAAAGCTTTTGTAAATAGGGAGGGGAGGAAGGGTTGAAGAGAGGGTAGGAGAATGGAGAAAAAAGAATCAAGTTATATCCCTGTAATGAATAGAATGATATGTATACTTAAAAATGTACATAAACTTAATTTAAAATGGAGCTCATACTGCTGACATGCTGATTTCAGACTCCTAGCCTCTAGAACTGCAGGAGAATACATTTCTGTTGTTCTAAGCCAACCAGCTGAAGGCTATGGCAGCACTACAAAACTATGGTGTGGTGTGGTGTGTGTGTGTGTGTGTGTGTGTGTGTGTGTGTGTGTGTGTGCGCAAACCCATGCAGTCCACAGTCGCCCTATGGTAGAATCCTGGATGCTGCTCATAGTTCCAGCAACGTCACATCCCCTCTCCACTCTGGACTTCGCATGGCCTGCTTCCTAGAACACCCATCTCTCTCCCACCACAATACCTCAAAAGGTACAGGTACTGGCCCAATGTTTGTGCAGGATTTGCTACACTCTATAGAAGACTTAGAACGTATAGACTGGCAGTGAGTCAGACATAAGGTGAATTCTTAACAATGGTGAAGAACCAATGGAGTCCTGCAGGTAAGCCAGGGTCCCAGGCTGGGGTCACTGCAAGGATAAAGGCCTACAGAAGTGAATGAGTCAGAGGAGCTGCAGAGCTGTCTTAGTAACCCATAGCCCACCCCCATGGGTCTCATTATTTTATTCATGTTGACTCTCAAGGCAAGGGAGAAGACAGAGGACATTTGGGAAACCACAGGAACTGTAAGCAATGGCCGAATCTTGTGGACATAGACAACCTCAGGTTATGCAAAGTGACACAGCCCCATCCAATCCCACTGGCAAGGGCTTGGGGTTTTGTCCGGGCACATATTCGTTCATTCATTCACTCACACATTCATTGCATAGATAATTATTGAGCACTTTCTGCGTGCCAAGCCTGTCCTGGGTGCTGGGATGTGGCACTGACCAGATGAGACCAAGGTCCTGCAAACAGCTCTAGCCTCCTGCTGTGGAGCGAGAGTTGGCCAATAAACACTTGCAAGTATCAACCTGTGGCAAAGGTTACGACGGAGAAAGCAAGGCAGGGCAAGGCACCAGGACACTAGGATAGAGGTTGAAGTTTCCTTGCATGAATACTGCAGCAGTAAGGCCATAAATAGGGTCTTTAGAGCCAAGGTCAGAGCCCGCTGCTCTCCCTGCAGGAACACTCTGGAACTGAGCTGGCAATTTGTCTCTGAGCAACAATTAAATATATATCCAACAAAACATCCAAACCTGGAGAAGTTCTGGGAGAAGCCCTGCAAGGCCAAAGACAGGAAAAAAACATATTCTGTGGCCATATTGGGGGTAATAAAATCAGTCTAATTTGTGGCATTGCGACAAGTGAAGGTAGTAGAAAGTTACACCAGGCACTTGGCAAAATGAAGCACTTGGTTTCATTAGTGGCAGGTAGTGATAAAGGTCACCTCTGGCTCAGGGGAGAAAGGCTGTTTTCCTGGCAGTGTCGTTTTAATCACTCACATTAGTCTGGATAGGCAAGATAGTTTATTGCCTCATTTCCCAGGAGCAATAAAATCTAAGAGGCTAATGCTGATCAAATGTCAGAGGGTCCAAAATGATTACAAATGAGTAAATAGATTTCAGTGACACTGATAGAGATTTCATCCTGTGCTCCTTGTTATTCAGGAAAAGACAGAATTTAAATATACACAAGATATGTCTGTTGCTACAATTCCCAAGGACAAAGGAAAGGTTGCTGCTGTGGTTTGCATGTGGACTGGGCGCTAACATAGCAGGCTACATTCTTCACATATTCCTCCAAAAGACAGAGTCAAGAGTCAGTCTGTGTTACCTTACAGATGAGAAAAACTAGGACCAGAGAGATGAAGTCATCAGCATGAGGTAACACATCTTGTACGTATCAGAGGGAAACCCAAGCTGCTTTGATTTCAAAGTCAGCAGCAGCCCGGTGTGCAAACTCAGGTAGGGAACATTACTGTCTGACCACTACATCAACGAGAGTGGTAGGGTCCACCTAAACATGCACAAATACAGTGGATTTTTAACACTTTCCAGGCAAACAAAATAATTGGGGGAGGTAGTTCAACTTTTTGATCTCAGAGGTCACCTTAAATACATAACAGAATGATTTGCTGAGAAAATCTCTCCTGTAGAAAACAAAAAAACAAACATCTGGCCCCTTCCCTTTGAACTATGAGCTTTGTACACTTCACAGGATTTTGGTTACCCTGTTTATAACAAGGAAGTCTGCTTTTTGCCCAAAAGCCAGATGTAAAATCTGACAATCTTTGAAGGTGCCTCAAATTTAAGATCTAGGAAGTGGTTACTAGAACACTGTGTATATGAAGATCACTAAGTCCCATCAAATTACTGAGGGGACGATAGAAAAAATTCTCTTTCTCCATGAATATGATTTTATTGGCTGTTATTAAGGACAGAAGTCAGAATTTAACCTCCCATCATGAATTTACCCAAGACTCTCCCATCTTATCACACACACACACACACACACACACACACACACACCCTACAACCCTCCAAGAAACACAGCAGCAATGCAGCAACCACAACATAACACAACTAGGATGGCCACTGACCTTCCAAATACTGGATTCAGCTGTTTGGGGATGTATTTGTCCCGGTCTTTGATTTCTGTCTTGCCAAGTCTGAGCACAATGTAGGGATCCGATTTGCCATCTGGGTCAGCTGGGCTGAGATTAAATGCCTGAAGAAGAAGAAGAAGAAAATCCCTTTCTTTCTGGCAACTCCACACTGGCTGCACACAGGGTGATCTGGCCCTTTCATAGCTACACACCCGAGTCCTGGCTGCAGACACTCTGATTAAATGGGTTCTGAGCTTTGGGGTTTTGAAACGCTCCCTAGAGCAGCCAAGATCAAGAACCACTGCTTTAGCATCTCATTTTATTGTCAAAATAAAATTATCATTTTCACTGAAGTTCCCCTTTGTCTTGTGTCATCCTCTCAGTAGAAAGCAGTTTGACACAGAGTAATGGGAACATGCAGGACCAGGAGGTCCCGAGTTGAAATCGAATTCTAGTTCTAAGTAGCTGTGTGATCTGGGACAAGTCATGTTGTGTCTGTGACCCTGTGAGATCATGGGCCCTTTCCAGCACCAGCGACGTCTGAACCTATGACCCCATCAATCTTGCATTTGACAGCTGCGTGGTGACCTAGTCCCAATCATGAACTCCAATTCCAGACCTGCTGATTCTCAAGCTATGAACAGCAAATACTTTGTAAGGAAAGGTCATGGTGGGAGGCTGGGGAAGGATGGCAACAGAAAGAGGAATTCAGCAGTGATGAAAGCTGAATGAGAAACAGCCCATTATTTAGGGCTTTATCCTACAGATAAAATGGCATAAGCCTATAAAGCTGTACGTTCAAGGATGTTCTCTTGAACACTATTCAATAACCAAAAACTATAAGTAATTTTTTCTGGGAAGAAATATGACCTCAAATAGCTTCCCCCTTATTTCTTCTCATCGTAGAACCAATTTTCATTCTCTACATAGCAGTTACCTCTGACATTAACCTGGTTATTTATCTGCCCCTGTGTTTATTCCAGTATTTTCAAACTTGCATGTAATCGCTATGAGAGTGAGGACACTGTCTTGTCCATTACTTTATCTCTGGGATGTAGAACTGGGTCTTCTTAACATTTGTTGAATAAATCAATAAATTCATTCACAAACACACTGTGCAGCTACTGAAGATGGAAGACCTATATATGCCAGTGTGGAATAATGCCTAAAGTATCCTGATAAGTAAGAAAGAACAGAGGTGAGGAAATTTATTTCTTAATGCAATTTTAAGCAATCTTTTTAAATGTTCTTTTCTTTTGTTTATTAAATTAAAATATTTTAAAATTAATTTATTCTAGAGTTAATTAATTACATATTAGCATAAGAGATAACCACACGCAATCACCATGACTGAAAAGGTCAGTGAAAAGCACTGATTATGCATAGCTGCTGCGACTTTCTCACACCTCAAATCTGTGTGGCCACCCTCTGACTTTGTTCAAGTCCTCAAGCTCTAGCTCAAGCCCTACTACCTCACTGCTGCCTCCTTTGGAGGACCCTGAGCTGCATTCCTGCCCTTTGTCTAGAGGGCCCTGGACACACACACACTCAAAGGAGTGCAATAGATAACAGCTGAATGAATAAGTGAACAGGGACTGATACTTCTCTGACCTCTGTAGACCACAGAAATCTCTCCCTCTCTTTCCTAACATTCACACACTCTATTTCTGTATTCCCCCAACTGTGTCCCAGAAAATCTTAGCTCTCTGGGCTTTTCAGGGTTGGGGGTGAATGTGCAAATGAGCTTTGTGTATTTCAGGAGCTGAGAAGGGAACTGAATTATTAGATGCACTATTTCTCAAAATTACTTGAACACATGGTCTGTTTCTTGAGGAATGCATATTAACCATCTTCCACGACACAAATAACTTCCTGAATAATGTCCTGTGGGTGGATGTTTAATATAGACTACGCAGAGCTTCCAGGTTCTTTACAAGTGCTCTGATCTTTCCAGCCAGACTCTGACTTCCTTTAAACAGAGACATTGCTCTTTTCATCACAACACTCCTGACGCTCACGGTTATGACACTCAACAGCGATGGCACTAATATTCTGATGAAGACCCAAGAACTGCCTGGCAGAAGAACATTTACTTCTCTCCTAACATTTCCAGTGATTCATTTTTCTTTTGTGCTTCATTTATGCTTCTTGAAAAGAACATAGGCAATGCAAAGTTCACATAAGACTACTACAATCAAACGCAATTATGAAAATCAAGTCCAAGGATAGAGGGTGAAAAATCCATGAACTGTGAGAGCTCATACACTTGCTTTGAGAAAAACAATTTTATGGTATTTGGTCTTCTGGTTCCTGTCAACCAGGCCAAAAATTTCCATGATTTAAGTTCAGTGTTCTTATTTTCAGAACAGGGGAAGCCTACAGGAGGTCATACTTTACTTGGAAATGTATTCACAATGAGTGTCTGACGAAGATGGTGCAGAGGCACCGCCCTGGGGAGACTCTCCCAGTGGCAGCTGCCCTGTCCGCACAGCCTCTTCCATCTTACCGTTTTAGCTATGAGCTCCCTGCTTCAGCTCTACTTGGTTCCCTTCCCTACTAGTAGTCTGCCAATGAGAGTAACTACTCAGAGCAGTACTGTATGCCTGGAGCTGTTTTCTCTGAGTGAAAAGCCAGGAAATGTTCTTGTTACTGATCAAACTTCATAATCTATTATGAACTGAACTGTGAGCCCCCAATGCATGTGATGAAGCTTAATCCCCAGTGTGACTCCACTTGGAGATGCAGCACTAGGAAGATAATTGCAATCAAATGAGGTCATCAGGGTACAGCTCTAATCTGATAGGGCTCTGCCCTTATCAGGAAGTAGGAGATCCCAGAGCTCTCTCTTCCTCTGCACACACATGCACATACATCTGCACAGAGGAAAGACCAGATGAGGACACAGTAAGATGGTGGCCATCTACAAGTCACCAGAGAGACCCTACCAGAAGCCAACCCTGATATCACTTTGATCATGGACTTACATCCTGGAAACGTTGAGCAGCAAATTTCTGCCACTGAAGTCACCCCATCTGTGGTATTCTGTCTCTGCAGCCCATGCACTATTACAACCCCCAAAGAACAAACTAGAATGGCTCACCGCGACAATGTACACCCTGATCAAGACCTGGACGGGATGATTTGGTGGAATTCCTTGCTGGATTCTCAGCTGCCCCTTGTCCTCAGAGTTAGACTCCTCAGGGCTTTTGTAGATGCAGAAGGAGCCCTGGAACCACAAAACAAAACCCATTGGAATGAGGTAATCATAGGTTCCACCAAAAACCACAGAAAGCCTAGTGCCAGGGAAATGAGCCCAGCTTGGGTATCAGTGTGGCCTGGGCTGGGCTATCCTTGCCAGATAAATGTGGATGTTCTTGAGCAGTTTGTGCAAGCTGCTGGCATCTGAGCTGCTTCTTGGTATGGTGGTGGGTTGGGGGTTGGAACATTAACATCCTTGTCATAGGACTGCTAGGTGAGGAACATGGTTGATGGGATCCCATGTGCCTTTTATCTGTGGGGTGCTATGCTCATGCCTCCCCTCTTACCTCATCCTATCCTTACTGCAGAATTCCTATTTCCAGAGGCAGCCTGTGAGGCCTACAGTAGTAAAGTACATTGTTCCAACTAGGGAGCGTATGCCGCATACTGAAAGCAATAGGTGGATGGCAAATGCTAGCTGCTACTTTGTGATTCTGATATTGTAAGCCAGGCAAAGGAAGGGCTTGTGCTGTCTGATCAGTTTAGTTGTCCAGTTGGTAGTGTTGCATAAATTGTATATTTAGTGTATTAGGAATGGAGATGGCAGAGTAAAGTTCAGGGTCCTTTCGGGTAGACTCTGGCCCTGTACATTCTAAGAATGAGCTCCACTGGCCTCCAACAAAGACTGTAACTAGGTATTGAGTAGAGATTAAGCGTTTTCCTTACACACATCCTGTGTTACAATACCATTACCATAACTGAGTCACAGCTGACACTTATGGTCAAGGTGAGCCAAGTAGTGGGGTCCATGTGGGAACCTGCCTTAAACTTCCCAATGACTCGGTCTCCATCCAGACTGTGGTCATCTTCTGTGGATTTGCCTCTGAAGAGCTCAAAGGTTTTCACCCAGTCTTCAAAATTGTTGAATTCACTCTCGAGATCACCATCAAATATCTTTAGGGAGAACAGAATATTATGCTAAGAGAAAGGAAGGCTCAGGATTGATTTAATGAAGGATGTCAAGGTTCTCCCAAACAAGCCTTTATATATACTCCTTGGAAAAATGTTAATTTATTTAAATATTAAGTAATGGAGCCACTGTTAATTTATCTTTAACAAGATAAAGAACCTGAGCAGGCTCAGTATTCCTGGCTCAGTATTCCTCTGTAAATGGGCACTATTACTCTGAATTTCAACCTGAAAGAGTGAATAAAAATTAGGAGGTACGATAGATAATGGGAAACAAAAGGAAACTGCTCAAAAGTAAAGAACAACTGGGATGAGGGAAAAGAGAAAAGAAAGAAGGGGAAAATTATGTATATATGTATACACAGACAATCATTGTTAATTTCCTATCACCTTGTCTGAAGTTCAATATTGATTGTATTTTTTGTGTGTTGTTTTGTAAATTATATGTGTTTGTTGTTATGTTTTTGTTCTTTTATATTTAGAACAAAAATTTTTTTTTAAAAAATGAATTTTATAAAATCTTTTGGTAAACTTTTAAATTCCAAGTACAAATATAGCTAACCCAAACATTATTTAAATATATGGGTATAAATGTGACAAGCCTTTTTATAGTTAATGGATATTGTTGGTTATTAGACATAGACTGTAGTGCTTAGAAAAATTCAAATCTATGATATTCATTAATTCTTAGCACATATAAAGTGATGGGATATTTGCTTTTATTATAATGCATGAATTTTCCAAGTAGGTAATGATATATACACTTTGGAATTGAGTTGGGGATTTGGTAATATAATGAAATTACTTATTCAGATTTCCTAATTACTTACCCAAATCGGCTATCTATATACATAATCTTCATACTCCAAATTTCCATTGCCAGAAATACACCTCTAGCTAATACCCTCTGGCTAATGTTAAGACAGATCTAACGCTGCTGACTTTAATTGGAGTGAAAACTCCTGCTATTTTGAGTGTATGCACATCTGTATGATGATGTCAAGCACCACGAGGTGAGCCCAGGGGAACTCAAGACACCCTAAGTCACCCTGCCAGATCCAAGCTAAGCAATTATGTTCCTTCTTCATAGAGGAATGTAGAATACAGAAAATGAACAAGCTACATGGACTTGGTTTTGCATGCTTGTTAAAGTGTTTTTTTCTGTGCATCAGTGATTACAATGAAGAAAAAGTAAGTTAGTCTAAGAAGGCATTAGTAGGGTTGACCAAAGCACCAAGAAAACCCCACTGGTGAGATTCCATCCATGGATGAGCTCCTGTGTCCACACACCTTTAAGATGGCCAGGTTGGGGATTCCATCATCTCCACCATCTTTGGGTTTCTTCTTGAGTATTTTGTCTTTTTTCTTCTTTGGGCCATCTTCGATTTCTAACACTACCTCATCTGCTTTGCCCTCTGTGGATATTCAGTGGAAATTGTTAGATTTCTCATGACATTTGAGATGAGAAGGAACAAAGCCAACCTCCCTCTTTCCCTTTGTTTGGAATGTGTCATGCCCCTTCTTGAAAAAATCAAGTACCTTTGTGCAGCAGGAGCATACCCTGTGTGCCATGTGACTTGTGGGTTGGAGCTCACATACAAATGCAATGTTTGTGGATTCCACTGGGCCAGGTAACCTGATGATGGCCTGTAGTGTTGTGTATGTGTAAGAGCTCTGTAAGTGGGCACACAGAAGATGAGTTATTTACTCAGCTATTAAAGAATAGGCCCAGGATTTGGAGGGCTCTAAAGCATTTAGTTACATAGGCTCTCAAATGTCTTTAGAAATTAGAGATTCATCAGGTTCAACATGAGACTCAAATATTTAAGGATCTCATGCAAAATAATGTTAGTGAGATTATTTAGTAAATTTTTAGCAACAAGCCCTGGGGGAGAACTGCCAGAGATGGATTTCCAGCTGTGTGACGTGCACAGGTCACTTGACCTCTTTGTTTCTGTTTCATCATCTGCGAGGTGAAGATACTGTTGTCTATGACGTGGGGCTGGCTGTAGCATTACACACGCTAACTAGAGTGATCTGAGGAACGGAGCCTGGCCCACTTTCCCTGCTTCTATCCATGTTGCCTGAAACACCTGGGCTGCTCGGTGTTACTATGTCATTAGGATCTGACCCATGTTGGCTCGAATTGAGACCACGGTCATTTCAAACCCCAGGCTTCTTTCGTTTGATCTTCTCCCAAACTGAGCTATCCAATCCCTTGAAACTGATTTTGGAATCCAGATCCACATCTTTGCACTCACCTCTGCTAATGTTTATCATGCTGGGTTTGGCCTGTTGTTCCAGCTCGCTCCTATTTTCACTCTGCTATTTCTACATGCAGACAGTCAGGGTAGGTCGTGATCCAAAGACTCAGTTCTGGCACTGAGCTAGATTCAGAGGCTGGGGCTCAGGCGAGCTCTATTAGCTACATAACCTTTCTAAAGTGTCATCGTCTTCCTGAGGTTGTTTCTGGGGTGGACTTGGGACGTGGGTCAAGATCTAATACATTTTATGTGTATTTCCTAACTCTCCTCCTCCATTTCCTAACTCTCTTCCTGCAATAGCCCTGTCCTGTGTCCCAGTGTCCTCAGAATAGCTACTTACCTGGGTGTCCTTTTGTCTCCTTAGTATTGCTCTCCTTCTCCTTTGAAAAAGAGGGAGACAAGATTATTGGCTACTCTATGCCTAACTTATCCATCCTGAGCGCTAATAATTCTAAAATTATCCCAAAGTCCTGTGCTCACAGGGATGCCATTTTAAAAGACTATCCAAACACCACCCCCACCCCCAAAGAAGTTCCCAGATTGAAGTTGTCCTGGGACCAGAGTGCAGCGGGGTGTCCTGCCTGAGGGAAGAGGTGTCTGTGCACCCAAGTTGCAGGCATCCTTGCTCTCTAAGGACAGCCTCTCAGTCACAGGAAAACAAACTCCCTCTGCTGTTCCTACATTTTCCTAGGCATCCCATTAGAACACACCATGGTTTCACCTGCTGATGTGTTGGATCCTGAGCTGGTTCAGGGCATTGGGGAGGGCAGCAGAGAGAGGGTAAAGGGCTGCACACTCACAGGAAGTGATAGAAACCATCACAGAAAGCAAATCTTACTAAATTTAATCCCTGAACTTTTACTGAATTTCCTGACGTGAACTCCAGCTTGATGATTTGGTCCTTGTCTTCTTCCATGAACATGAGGCCCTGCTCTTGCCCTGGAAACCCACTTGTTGTGGCCATTTGCTAAGACCAAGAGCTTCCTTGGCCTTGATAATTTCCCATATGCATGTAAAACCCTGCTGGAGCCCCAAGGCCCTGACTGGGGGGTTCAGTATACACTTGACACCACTGTCTCTTATGGTCACCTGTCAAGAATCTCCTTGCTGGGTGCCTTTGAGTCTCACTGGCGTGCAAATCATCCAGATGCCATGCTAGATGGCAATGCTCCTATGTTTATAGCAAAGCTGGTGTACGCTCCAGCTCCAGCCAGAGGATAGGTTTTTATAATTCAGTATTTGTATCCTAGACTTTTTACTCCTTGGCAGTTAGCAGACCCCTATTGGAGTGGAGCCTATCTACACAGGAATGTAAAGGACGCATGTGGAATTTAGGCAGGAGAAAGTGCTGTGTGCTCTGAGTCATTTGACTGCCACAGGCAGGGGACACTCTACCTTTTGTGCTTTCTGCAGGGAAGCATAATACTTAGACCACCAGTCAATGACATTTTCAGCAGATTCATCCGCTATGGTCCTTTTTTTCCTTTTAGTGGATCTCCGGGAAGACTTCCTGACATCCTACCGAGGAATGAGGGATGAATTATTAGTTAGGCCTCATTTCACTGGTTAACTGAGGAAGAGAACATATTGGTGCTCACTGGGAGGTGCTGGTTTTGTGGAAGCAGCTTTCTACAGCAGCTCAATAAATGAAAGTTTAACCACTTAACACCCATTCACTCGTTCATTCAGAAAACATTCATTCAGCAGATGTGACATACTGTAGATTGTGGGGACAGAGCAGGAATTGTGCAGAGTCCTGTATTTGGGAAATACAGAGCTCAGTGGAGGAGGTAAGCATGCAGTAAGGAAGTGCCAGCCTGTGACACAACATGGTACAGCAGAAAGGGCATTAGCTTCATACAGATCTGGGCTACAAATCTTAAAGCAATTAATACAAATTTTGTTATTCTCAGTTTCTTCAGTAAGGGACAATAATACCCACTACTGCACTGTTATGAGGACTCTGTGGCATAATGTAGGCAGTGCCCCTCCAGCTTCATTTCTGACTTTAACAGGTGCAAATAAGAGACACCTCCAGGAGATGAGGTGGGCGACCCCATGATACCCATAAGCAGAAAGGAAGCACTGGGGCAAAGGCTGCTGTTGTGTTGGCAGCTACCTACGCACAGCTCTTCATGCACCATCAGCCCACCTTCACCAGCATCTTCCTGAGACCTACTGTGTGCCATGCATTCTATGACATGCAGGGCAATGCAGAGATGTGATATCAGAAACTCATCTCTGACCCTCTGGCTTCACAGTTTCATGTGGTCAACAAACACTCAAGCTGTGAATCCCAGCATAAAGAGGCGGGAGAAGCCCGGGGTAAGGGTGAGAACCTGGTGAAGGCTCACCGGAGGGATGAGATGCAGTCAGCCTGGGCAAGTGTCTACTACCCTATCATACACTTTGTTTCCACTTTCACTATTCACTGAACAGGCACGTCTTTTATTTTTTTTTTGTTTTTTTAAATTTTTTTGGTTTTTCTCCGGTACCAGGAACCGAACTCACGACCTTGCACTTGCCAGGCAGGCGCTTTTGCCACTGAGCTAAATCCCCAGCCCCCAGGCACGTCTTTTAAAAAGACTCTTAAAATAGTCTTAGATTTTGCACTCAAATTTATGACTTAGAAAAGTTAGCCATGTCCTTGTTTTATGGTTCTTTGTGTACTATTCCACCTTCCCTTCCGGAATCTCAGGTAATTAAGGATGAGAAGTCTTACTCCTCTGCACAATCCAAAGGCACATCTGTGTGGCCCCAGGTAACCTCATACAAAGCAGGCTCTGAATATGTGTGTGATAGTCCTGGGTGAAGAAAACATTACCCTTCAAAGATAATGACTTTAGAAGACTTTCTTTTCAATTAAACATTACTGTCACATTTGGCTAGCACTTTAATTTCACACACATTGACTTTCTGATCCTGCAGTCATGCTCTGAGGTGAATATCAGTACCCTCATCTCTCAGATGAGGAAGTGGATTTCAGGAATGTGAAGTTGCTGGCTTGAGGTCACACAGCCAGCTGGTGGGAGGATGAGTGCCTAGATCCTCCAGTGCAAATTTCTGGGAGCCTTGTAAGTATGAAGGGGGGGTGACCGTCTGACCTTAACTGGTCCATCTTTAGGTGCCTCTTGGGCGGCAGGTTTGTGTTCAGACTCCAGCATGGGGGATGAGTCAGGGATGTCGACCAAGATGGATGGCTGAACCTGGGCAGAGTCGGGTACCGTGGTGGAGGGAGGCTCAACATCCACGTAGACATGATCTGTTGGGGGATCCTGGGAGGAGCTGGGGAGTTCAGAAGACTCCTTTGCTATTAATGAATCTGACATAGCTGAAATGAAAACATATGCAGTCAGGGGAGAGGGTGGTCATTCAATTCAGGGCAGTCATTTCACGGATTTAATACTAGGAATTACATGTACACTCAAATCTGGCAATGCTTAACATTTTTGAACCTCATTTTCCTTGTTTACTTTACATATGACAGTCAAAATACCCATTTCAAAGGGAAATAAAATGAGGCATCTGGTGAATAACAGCTAATTCATAAATGGTTGTACTTTTCACTGATTACTGAGAGAAACTGTAGTCAGTCATGGACATTGGGGTCATGGAAATCACGGTTTAAGCCAGGGCCTCTGGGCTGATTATTTCTCTTCAGTGTATTAGCTTGGGGATCCTTTGGAAGAGGCAGGAGTCAGTGGCCCCCACAAGTATAGGCAGAACTCTGGGCACTGATGGCATGTGTGTGGCAGAGAGCAGAGATTTATCCATGGACTTCATGAGATCCTTAGCTGGGCTAATTGTGCCACTCCAGGGACACTGCACTGCTCTTTGCTGTCAAATGCCCTCTCTCTACAGCTGGCGCTGTAGGATTCAGTACTAAGGACAGTTCCCAGTCCAAGTCTCCAGGCTGCCAAGGCCTCCAGGGTTTTTCTTCCTACAGCTGCTGGGCTTTTTACAGCAAATTCATCCAAAAAACTCTCCTAGGTCTCCACCCTGCTAGACGCAGAGACAAAGAAACCAGTAGTGCAGACTAGAGAGCTCAGGAATAGGCAGGAGGTGCAAGGAAACTTGATTTATGAGAAAGTGGGGAAATCAGTGGAGGAAGATATGACTGATCGATCACCGGGTCTTTAGGGGGGAAATGTGCAGCTGGATACCTACCTAGCATCATGTGCAAATGCAGGGGGGTTGAATATCTATGTATGAAAACTAAAATCATAAAGCTAACTGAAGAAAATAAGACATTGATATATTTATGACCAAAGGAGAGAAAAAGTTTTAAACCAGAATTGAAAAGTATAAACCAAAGTTCCAAACATGGGTGGATCTTATTGCATCAAAATTTAGGATTTCTACAGAGATTTAGACTGTAGGCAAGTTTCGTAGTTACCCTACTGGGAGGAATATATATATGAGCATCTAGAATACCTAAAGAACTTGTGAATCAAAACGGAAACTCAAGGAACCACATACAATATGAGCAAAGGATATGAGTCAGCAAATCACAGAGGGAAAGAGGAAGAGGGCAGCAAGGATGCTTTGAGAGGCACTCATTCAATACCAGTCAGAGAAATCTGAGCTCAAATAACAATGACATGCTACTTTCCATTCACAGAGTAGCGAAAACCAAAAGCCAAACAAGCCAAAACAAAAACTCCGAAATTTGGTAACAGGCGCTGTTGAGGAGCGGCACTGTCACGGTAATCGGTAAAGTACTCTGGAGCGCCCTCTGGCCGTACTCACTGGAATTACATGGGCACATTCCCTGCGACCCAGGGGCACATTCCTGAGAAATTCCTACCCAGCATTTTCCCTCAGGGAACGTGCACAAGGACATTCATCATAGCACCATTTGTGGAAGGGGGAATTGCAGGCCGCCTAGGGGCCGATACCAAAGGAAAGGAAAACCAAAACACAGAAGGTACAGTAGGTAGCTGTAAGAGCGAATATACACAGGCAGTATGGAAAAACTGGAAAACATGGTATTGTTAAAAGACCAGGAAACCAAAGGAAGAGGCCTGCTCTGTGTCGTGTATGTGGGTTCAATGTGTTTGACGTTTACGAGGATGGTAACATGGCGCCCACGTGGAGGAGACTAGTAGTGGAGCTGGGAACAAGGCACAGGAAGATGGTGGTGAAGACAGAGAAGCCTGGACTAGGTCAATAAGGCTTTACAGCACAGAGCTGAGAAGTGCTATTAGCTCAGCTCGGCACACCTGACAGCAAAATGGAACAAACTAAAATAACACCAAACCTAAATCCAAGAAAACATCGGAGTGGAGAGGCGAGGGAGTCTGTCATAGCCCCCATGTCATCTAGAGGGGCAGAGCCTGACATGTGTCTAAGAATTTGGCAGCCGGAGAAGGCAGAGGAGGCTGCAGGAGCAAAGTTAGCAAAAGACCCCAGCCACTCACTCCCACAGCCGGTACCTGCGGGCCCGGACTCCGAACTGCAGCTCCAAAATGCGGGAGGCGCTCCTACCTGGCTCTGCTTCGGCTCCATCCATCCGGGAGGCCAGGGCCAGGGGCTCTCTGGCTTTCCCCAAAAACTGCTTCAAGCAGTTGATGGTGTACGTGCCCACGAGCGTGCTCCTCCCGAAAGCTCTCCAGTCCACCACGCAGATGCTCAGCGGCGGGTGCAGGAGCTCGTTCTCAGGCAGCTCCTACAGGAGAGGCCAGGATGAAGCCAGGCTCTCCCTGCCCAGCTGACCTGTCTGGCAAGACCTGAAGCCGGTGGGCATCCATCCTCCTGACACCAGCCTTGCTGTTCTGCTCCTGAGTCCAGCCCTGCTGCTGCCAAAACCCTGGAGCCTTGTCTTCCCAAGCCAAAGAACAAGGACCAAAGATAGGAGTGACGTCTGCCACTGCATCGCAGGTTTAAGTTACCCAAACCCTGCGGCAGTGTTTTCAGTCCTGTATGTCATCACCATTGGCCAGCAGAAGCACCATGCCTAATGACCTTTGCTTCTCCCCAACATGTAAAACAGATGAAAGTTGAGCCCTTGAACATGGAAGGTGGGTGAGGGGACAGCACCTGACACCCTCATCTCCCCTGCAGCCCCTGAGACTCAGTTCAGCCCCACTTGAACAGGTACAAACCCTGCACAGTCCTCAGCTGTAGTCTTTGCCAGTTTAAGAGGACGTGTGGTGTGGAGCTGACTGAGTCCTACAAAGCAAACTTCTACACAGTTAATTCCAAATCAGAGAGCAAAAAAGCACGCTGAAATACTAAAATAAGAAACACAGGTGCCAAAAACCATCATTTTAGAAGGATAAGGGCACATGCAAACTACTGATGTTCCAAGTACAAATGACCTTTACGAAATCTAGCTACTGAAATAAATGTCAGTAGGCTATCTTCTAGGTCAGTGCTCACAAATTTCACATGTGTCAGAGTCCCCCAGAGGACCCGCTGTTCAAGAACGAGAGATGTTGGCCACATTGTGCAGTTTCTGCTTTGGCCGTGCTGGGATGGGGCCTGGGGTGTGCGTTTCTACCAAGCTTGCAGGTGAAGCTGATCTGGATGGGTTGGAACCACTGTTCCAGGCAAAAGTTTTTCAACCTGTTTTGATTTGTTGCGTGGTCTACACTCAAAAACTTTGAAAACAACAATAACAAACAGCTGTTTTATCTCATCCTGACATTCTGGCCTTTCTCAATGACACTGCTCTTTCTTACAGCTGATGTGTATCCATCAAGCCCAATGGATGAGGGCATGGGGCCATCTGGGAAGGGGGTGAGCAGGCAGGAGAGAGGGGTGCCTACCACTTCGAAAGTGTCTGCCTGGATGCTGAAGTTGGGGTTGTTCTTGTAGCTCTGGATCACACAGGACTTCACTCCTCGTCCCCCACACTCGATGAGAACCTGTGGCCGGTCCACAGACAGGAGCTGCACCTTCTTCATTTCTCGGACTCCCCAGAAGAGGACCTGAGGAGAGCACCCACAGAGGTGTCACCTACAGACCGGAGGAGGAGCCATGGGCAAGCCCCGGGGTGCAGGAAGTCAGATGAGCCCGAGGACCTCAGTATGCCCTTCCACTTTGTGGGAGCTCCACTTGCCAGCTGCCGCTGGATGGGCTTCCCCTTGGCTCAACTTCTAGTCCCACATCATCCCTCCCTCCCAGGGTGCAGGCAGGGGCTCTGCCCTGTAGTCTCAAGGGACAACTCCCGCCCTTCCCTGAGCCGCACCTCTACACGGTATTTACTCAGCACTGGCCGGATGTTGGCAGGAACTGGGTAGATTTGGGCGACATCTGGTGGGTCGATGGGAGGAAGTGCTTGCAGCCCATCAGAAGGGACCTGTCACACAATGGGTGCTGGTGAGAAGGACAGGAGCAAGGGAGACTGTGGTGCCACCAGATCACCCGAGTAAGGCGTCACGGTCTTGTTAACTTAAAAAGCAATAAGGGCCAGGCAGTTTCCATGTTTAGTTATTTATTAATTGGCAGATGTATTAATTTGCCAGAATGACCAGCACTTAGTGAGCACTTAGGCGAATGTAAGGCGTGCATGCCACAGCGGGCTGTCCGTTATCACGGAAAGCTACAAAGGGTTCACCCTCACCGGTTAGGCCAGGCTGGAAGGTTGGTAAGACATAGCTGTCAGTGAGGGCACTGTATCAAAGGAAAATGGGAAAAAGACAGAGAGGGAGCACCACACTCAACAAACGACACAGACGTGACAGCTGCTGACGAGGAGGGGCTTGGAGGAACTCCAGAAAAGCCATAAGCACGGCTCCTAGAGACTTGTGATTAGTGACACAGAGCACCACATCCTCAGGGGGACAGAAAATGAATCCTTTTGAAGGCGGAACCCATGTCCCTTCCTGTGCACTTGAGGCTACTGACCCGCTGCGGGTGGACAATTGCTGTGCTTTGCTGGAATCTCCCACAAAGGACTCAGGCCACACACAAAGGAGGGGTCCTTCTCCTGCATGCCCCCCATGTGCCCTCGAGACCTGGCTCACCACACGCATCTCTCAAGAAGCCTTTCCTGTTTGGTCCCAGCCATGGTGGCCCTTTTGAATACAACATGTCACATCCTCAGACCTTCTGAATGCAGCATGTCCTCTTTACAGACTTACTGCAAACATTTGGTCTCGCTGCATGCCCTTTTACAAGTCTCTTCCCCTCTCTGAGCCTCACTCTTGGGCCTGATGAACCTTCAAGCCTCTCAGGAATCAGATGTCCCACGAGCGTTGCTGTGGAGCAGCGGTTCTCTTCACCACTGTTTGCCTGAAATTCCTGCATGACTGGGCTGTGACAAGCCTTTGTTTACTTCATTTCATTCTCCAGGCTCCTCAAGCAGCACTGCATATTCAGCGAGTTCTGATAAATGTTTATTGGCCAACTGATACATCAGCTCCACATGCTGGAAAAATCCCCGCGCTCACTGGAGCCTGCAGAGCACGAACGTACGCTGTTTCCTGTGCGCAGACATATTCTGGGAGGCAACGGCTAATTACAAGAAAGCTTAGAAAAAAGAGAGCAGACACCGCAGACCCCAAACAGGCTTGAGATGACAAAGCTGCAGAGCAGAAGGAGCTGGCGGAAAAGCCAGACGAGGGCAACTGCCCGTGCTGCCTGGCATGACCAGCTGGGCAGTGCAGCCTGTGACCCCCCTCACTGAGAAGCAAACTGCTTCTTGGTTTCAAAGCCAAGGCCATAAAACAGCTGGGATGCTGGTGCTGGAGCAGCTGCCTCTGGACAAGCTTTTTATTCTCTCTTGATGTTTGACATAGAGTAATTGTGCACACTGAGGGGCGTCGTGTGACATTTCAAAACACGCATACAATGAGCAGTGCTCAGAGCGGGGAAAGCAACACAGCCACCCGCCGAGACATTGACCACTCCTCTGTATTGCGAGCATTTGAAACCCCCTCTTGCCATTTAGAAACCGTTACTGTTGTCATCATGATTTATCCCACTGTGCTGTGGGACCTTAGAAGTTCCTCCTCCTACCCAGCTGTGTGCCTTTCTACCCATAAACCAGCCCTCCCCCCTCCCGCCTCCTCCCTGCGCCGCCTTCCCAGGCTCTGGACCCACCCCTGTGTGCTTTCTAACAGGCCCCGCGATTCCTTGTTCTGCGGCTGCAGAGGTGCCAGCCTGAGCAATGCCCTGAAGAAGCCCATATCCTTTAGATTTCCACACAGCTCTTGAGAGATCTCTGAGGCTACATGGTGTGCAGGTAGTCAGTGCACAGGCTCAAGATAAGTGAGGATTGTTATGAAGGCGAAATGGTGAGAATCAGGGAGGAGCAGGGTGAGCTCCTCCAAAGGCCCAGCTGCAGGGCTCGGCAAGGATGGGGCAAGGCAGGCAGCTGCTTAGAAACACTAAGGAGGCCCCTGCTCCTGGCGAATGCAGGACGCTGCCCATCCGGAAATCACTCTGGCCACCTTGATGCTCGGGACCTTTCCTCCCCTCTGTCCCCCTCAGCCATCATTTGTCCCATGCAGTGCATATCCAGCACAGCGGCAAGGGACCGGCGCAGGGCTCCATCCTCACTGAGAACTTGGAGAAGTTACTCAGTGTCTCTGAGTCTCAGATCTGCGCTGTCCAGTTCACGGATCTGCTGTGAAGAACCGCTGAGATGGCAAGGAAGCAGTTGGCCTACTTCCTGGCACTTAGCAGTTCCCTGAGTCAAGGCAAACTGGAAATTTACTGACCTTTGCAGAGAATAAAGCTTAACCTCAAATCATCTCAGTCTCTAGTTGGTTAGAGATGATCCAGACTGCTGCTGGCCTCAAAATACCTCAGAAGGACATTTAAATGGAAAGAAACAATACCATCCTAGGCTCAAATTTTCCCTACATATTGTTATATATAATGTCTAGCATGCAATAGAATAAGGCACACAAGGAAAAATGACAGTATGATTAAAAGCAAAGAGAAAGAGCAATCAGAGGGAGAGGTCCCTAGATGTCTGATAATGTATAAACTAGATATGAACTCTAATATTACAAGGCTAACTCTATTTAGCAAGATCTAAGAATAAGATTCTCAACAGAGCACCAAAATGTATAACACAAAGGAAGAGAGTGGAGTTCTGGGACTGAAAATGCAGTCCCTGGAAAGAAGACCTTAGTGAACAGGTAAAAACAAGAATGTCACTTTATAAGCCACAACCAGAATGAGAGTCATCTTTTCAGCAGAGACAGGGAATCCCAAGCAATGGCTGGTACCTTCAGAATGCTGGAAGAGTTTGTTGCCAACCCTGGCAAACAAGATCCCAGAGGAAATTGGTTGGGCCCAAGTCAAAGAGTGAGTTTTTGGACAAGCCAGAAGCAGCACTGAGCGTGAATCTGCACAGAGGTGATGCCGCAGCAGATAGCGCCTCTCACAGAGGAACTGGGACAAGTGCCCAGGAGTGCGCTCACTTGCTGGTCTCTAGATGAGGCCAGTGTGGACTCTGTGGTCAGGCTGACGACTTGGGATTCTCTTCAGGGTACAGGGCTTCTGTTGGAGAATCTTAACAATGCTCAAGATCTCAGCCTGCTTGCCTGCCCTGGTCCCTGATTTACTTTCTGGTGAGTGGCTTCTGTAAAGTCAAGATTAGTGAATCATTTATCCAGTGATAATGTTACCATTACAAATCACACAGAGATGCTGTCTGAAGGCAGCCCAGTCACCTCTTTCAGACTTCTAATGAGATGATTTAATGCATGCTGAACATAAAGGAAGAAGAGTTCATTCTCCACCAATGGGAAGACAGGTGAAAGACAGGGTATAGGGTCCCCATATTCTGTACCCTAGAGACAAAGCTAAAAATACATAAAGAAACTAGAGAAAGCTCCCATGATGGCAAGGAGAAATTCCTAGGAAGTGAAATGAGAAGGAACAATAGGTTCTAAGAGGACAGAACTGACATACAATGCACGAAGGAGGCACACAGCCAAGTCCAAGGGGTTCCAGTCACACAGACCAGGTGGAAATACCTCTTCTGGGGATGTGCATTACACTCCTTCTGTCAAAAGATTAGACAGACAATTCTAGGAGTTGGGAGGTGTGGTAGGCAGAATACTAGCTCCCCAAAGATCTCCATATACTAAATCCCAGAGCCTACAGAATATATAACCTTCCATGGCAAATGGGACATGGAAGATGTGATGGAATTAAGGTTTTTGAGGTGGGGAGATTATTCTGCATTATCTGGCTGAGCTCCTTGTAATCACAGGGGCCTTATAAAACAGCAAGGAGGTGTAGCATCAGAGAACACAGGATGGTGAAAGTAGAGGAGAGACAAATGAGACAGAGAGATTGATTTGAAGAAGCTACACTGCTGGCGTTAAGACACAGGAAGAGACCACTAGCCAACGAATGCAGGTGGCCTCTAGGGGGCTTACCTCAGAACCTCCAGAAGGAACATGAGGCTGCTGACTCCTTGGTTTCAGTTCAGCTAGACCACTTCCAGACTGCTGAGCTCCAGAAGTATAAGATGATAAATGTGTGTTATCTTAAGCCACCATGTTTGTAGTAATTTATTACACTAAACAGGAAACTAATACAGGAAGCAAAACATTCTACAAGAGGAAGGTACATTTTCTGGGAGGAGAACATACAAACAGCAGGAAAGAGGAAATTTCTAAAAGGACAGCGAGGACTCGAAACAAGAAGAATGTTATAAGTCTAGGGGAAACAGCTTTCTAAGTGTAGAGAGGGAGGACTAAGGGACAAGAAAGCAAAAATGCAAAAACAAGACTTGTCTGCAGCTGCAGAAGGAAGTGCTGGAAGTGGCCCAGGGAATGGCCTGAGAGTTGAAATCAACCTCATACACAGAACTCTGTGAAGATTTGTGCATCGAATGAGTGACAAATACTTTGGAAAATATTTCATTGAAAGTCTACTTTGTATAAAGTATTATTGCAGGCTTCTGTGTGTGCCATGGAGACGAAGCTCCCAGTTCCACTTCAAATCCATCAACCAGCCAGGAGGTCTCTACCCTGAACACAGACTCAGAAGCCATTTGTCTTCCTTTTCATGGCTACAGTCTTATCTCCATCTGATGGCCTCTGCCTGAGGCCAGACCTGGCCTTTCAGAACACACTCATCCCGGCACGTATTACATTTCATCTAGGTCCAATAGCAGGCTGAAAGCCTGCCCAGGCTTCCTACCTCTCCAGGAGCACACGCCAAGGCCCTCACACAGCTCTGTGGCCTCATCGCCTTCTCTCCACATCCTTCCCTCCACCCCAGCCGTGCCAGCCTCCATGAGCACACCAGGCAAACAGGCTTCAGGGGCTCACTTGCTATTCCTTCTGCACGGAAAGCTCTTTGCCCAGTTATGTACATGGCTTGGTCCTTTCTCCCACTTAAATACCACTTCCCAGGGATGCTTCCTTGGATACCTAAACTGTCGCACCTGTCCTTACTCCTACCATACCCACGGCCACTTCATGTCATATTACTTTACCTTCTTTCCTCAGCATTAGTCACATTGTAACACACTACAGAGTTTGCACATTGCTGTTATAATTTACATAGTGTCTGCTATCTCCTCTCCCTAGAGCATAATTCCCACATGGACAGAGAGAGCTATTGTTTTGTTTGGTTAGGAAGATTCCTTAGGCACATACCGAGCACATAGTAGACACTCAATAAATCTGTATTTGAATGTATAAATCAAATGTAAAGCAGTTCTTTCTTTAAGAAATTTAGAAACTGATGGAGGAGATGAGCATCTTTCAATAGCCTGTTAACAATTGTCAGCCAGGCATGTTGGTGCATGCCTGTAATCCCAGCACTCAGGAAGCTGAAGCAGGAGGATCATTGCAAGTTTGAGACCAACTTGGGCTACAAAATGAGCTCAAAGCCAGCCTGAACTGCATAGCAAGACCCTGTCTCAAAAAAACAAAAACAAAACAATTGTCTTAGTTACTTTTCTTGTTGCTGAGACAAAATACCTGATACCTAAAGTAAAAGTAGGAAAGGTTTATTGTAGCTCAAAGTTTGTGGAAGTTCAGTTCATAGTTAGCTGCCTCCAAGGAAGGGTGGTGCATGGCAGAGGAGAAACAGTTCACAGCAGGCAGAAAGCAGAAGGCAGCAAGGCAGCAAGAAGCAAAATAGCAAAGCATCACGCAACAAGCAGCCTTCTTTCTGTCTCTTATCTAGGTCCAGGGTAGGGCACCCTTAATCCTAGCATTGAACCTTGAATCAGTCCCAGCATCACATCCTTAACCCCAGCATCATACCCTAAATCCAGATACCTCTGAAAAGACCCGCATATGACTGCTTGGGGGGAACATCTAGACACAAGTCATACCAGTGACTGCCCTGAACTGAATAAAAAGAGGCAAAGCCTAGGATGGAAGAGGAGAGATCACTGAATAAGATTGAGGTGGCGTGAGAAACCTTCCTGGGAGAGGCATCTCTGGTTCCAAAATTTGGTGATGGCCATTTTCTCAGACAGGTACATGGGGCAGGGGAGTTGTCTGGGCAGAGAGGACAGTTGAAAAGCCAGGCTGTGGAAATTTGGCAGACTCTTATAAGCTAGGTTTTCTGTCTGTGGAATATTAACAGTTATCAAATATATAAGTTTTGTAGTCATACGTTTGGGAAATACTGGGTTTTGAAAAAAATAAAAAGCATCATTTATTGTAGGACTACTCAGAACCTTACCATAGTACTGGGCATTTCAGATCCCCAAAAGAGATATAATATGAAGCGTATTTTAAATTTTTCTTTTATTCTATTTGGAAGAATAGTGTTCGAAATCAGGCTTTGCGAAATGTTCCCATGGGTAAGAAACAAGGTGCCCCCGAGGGTTTCTAGAGAGGAGAGTGGTGGGAAGGAGTTGAGTTAGAGATGAGGTGAGGGTGGACAGGGAGAGCCCAGGAGGCCACTGCGAGCGGTGAGAAACCCCATGTGGCCTCCACACAGGAAAGCAGGGAGCCAGGGCAGCAGAAGAGAGAGGAACTTGCAGGAACTTCAGGGCCATTATGGCCACTGATGTGGACCCAGCGAGCAATGCTAAGGCCGATTGAATCTCCAAGCCAGGATGTCCAGGCCAACAACAGGGTTTGGACTGGCACCGAGAGGACAGAGAGCAACTATCTTGGTAGAGGAGGGAAAGGGGAATGGTGATTTTGATGTGGTGCATGGAGAGACCAGCCTCTTACGTCCTTCTGGAACAGGAAAGTGTTTCACTGACAGAGACTGGGAAGGCAAAGTCATTCACCCACAGGTGAAAACCGAGAGAGGCTGCGGACAAATGAGAGCATTTCCCGTCCCCATCTTCTCAGAGTGTGTGAGATCTGTGTTCTGACAGTCCTGCTGATTCTCAAATAAGAACTCCCAGTGAAACGTGTGTGAGTTGTATCTTTTAAGCTTGTTACCTCTCACCATGCATCTCCTATCCAGTTAGCCGGGAAGCAGCAGGTGGCTCCCCAGGGTGCGAGCTCAGGGCTGAGGCAGCAGGGTAGGTGCAACACAGGACTTGGATTGCTGAGCCCACCTGGGCCTGAACGGATCAATGTGCCCAGCCGCTCACTGACAAATGGCACACTTGGGCCCAGAGTGCGTGGGAGGACAGCTGTGTGTTGAAAAGGGCAAGTGCCTGGCTCCTTGAGCCTCAGCTTTCTCACAAGCAAAGTGCCAGTGCTGGAACAGAAGCAGCTTTCCCATACCAACCATTTACCACCCTAACATTATCCAGTAGCCATTTTTTACTGGCCACAGCTTTGGTGTTTAAAAATTAAAATGAAATAAAATGAAAACTGCATGTTGGTAGGTAACGTAAGTACCACTTGCGGTAAATGGCAATTAACTTTAAATGAAAACAAAATATTGTTATTGGGATACAAGGTGATTCTTGAACTTTTTGTCCATTGCATTTGGAAGGACTAGTGTTCCAAGAAGCAGACTCTGGGGAATGTTTCCTGGGTACCACTGATCATCTCTGGAGGTGCTGAGTGTGGGATCTGTGCTTTCTCTAGAAAGAGAAGCTGCCAAGTGAGAGAGATACTACAGACAGAGAAACAGACTAGATTTTGCTCCAGACATGTTAGGAAGATCAACAAACGCAAAGTCCCTACATATGGAATCAGTATTATTTCATGCTAAATATGGTTTTGATCTAAAATTGCTCAGTGACAGCCTAAAACAACCTGGACTCTCAGTTGAGGGAAGACTAGACCTGCTGGCTTCCAAGGTTGTCTTCGCCTCTGACCATCCACATTTCTGTGCAATTCACATCTACCTGGCTACAGATGATTCTATTGCAATCCACTTGGTTTATTATCCTGGAATCCTAAAACCTAATATTTTAGGAAAGATATTTTTTCCAGTCCTCGCCTACCTTCCTAGGCTGTAATCATCATGCAAAGGGAGCCAGAGCTTGAATTTTCACTACTCCGTTCCCCCAAGAGCTCATTTAGATGCAGATTTCCTGACAGAGAGCTCACTCCTTCTCCAAAGCAGCCATTTCATCCTGAAAATGTTCTTTCTTGGGTGGAGTAGAAAACAAATCATAGTCAAAGCCTTTGACAGGATGAGCTTATGATCTCATCACTGTGGCCAAAGTAACTTCAGGTTGCAGATGACTGCAGAGTTTGGGTTTGAACATAAGTGCATATAACCCTGAATCTCTTCCTTCATCTTAATGTTCTCTAGCCTCACAGCAGATGGAAATCTGTCTACCTGGCATCTAACTTCTGACCTTAACCCCCACCCCAATGTGATATGGCATTTGGAGGTGCAGGCTTTGGATATGATTAGCTCATGGGGGCAGAACCATCATGAAGAATCAGGGTGTCCTAATAAAAGAACCAAGAAAGATCACTTATCTCTCAGCCTTTGAAGATACAGATGCCCACAAATGAGGATGAAGGCCCTCACTAGACACCAGATCTGCCAGTGCCTCTACTGAGGACTTCCAGCCTCCAGAACTGTGAGAAATAAATGTCTGTGGTTCAAACCAGCCAGGCTATGGAATTTATTATAAGTACCTAAATTGAGTAAGACAGAAGGACTGGTCTGGCCCCCAGGTAAAGCACCACTAGTCTTCCTGATGTCACAGTGAGTGGAAGGTCCAGGGGAGGATCTGATCCCAGCCTATCCACATTTCCTCTGTCCTGTCCATGTCCTGTTGGGTTCTCTGCTGGACATCCAGACTTCAGGGTCTCAGCTTCCCTTCCTGCCTCTGCTTCTGGAAAGGGTCTTCCTGGACACAGGTTCCTAAGCTCCCTGGGGCTTCCTGGAAAGGACTAGAAACTCTTTGCTTTCAGGAAACTGTAATACAGAGTAAGAAGCAAAAGGCTGCAAAGGTCAAGTTCAACTGTCAGCTCAACCACTGAAGGCTGCATTTGAGCAGGTGGCCAGCCACGTTACCTGGCATACGAGCATCATATTCTTTTCTCAGCAGCCTTGAGGGAGGTCTGGGATAATGAAAGCTAAGGAGGCAGCAAACACAGCCTAGGTGTGTGGTGAGTAGTCCCCAGATGTTTACTGCCTTCTGCATTTGTATCTTTCCATGGTCCAAATGGGGCTTGGGCATATATGTGGAGGGCTATGCCTGCAGAGATTATCAAATCCATAAGGATTTTTCAACCTGGGACTCTGGATTGTAGTGCAAGGGCTCTAGCACTACTCCACGTCACCTGTGTTCTTAAGTGTTCCCCTCTGGTCTCCAGGAGACACTTTCAGTTGTGGGACAGGTGGGAGGGGAACCAGGTACAGCTTCACTGAAAGGCCACTTCTCAGGCTGGGCACACCAGGTGGACATCTAGTGCAGACCCGCCCTTCCAGATCACTCACCTGCAGCAGCTCGAACACGGCAAGGAGGTCCCCTCCAGAGAGAGTCCCACAGAAGATGGGGTGATAGCACAATTGGGGAGGCTTATAGTCCTGGTCACCCAGTGTCACAACTGGGGCAGCCACCGTGGCACCCAAATATTCTGGCTTCCCCTAGAATGTAAAAGAAATTCTTGTCCCTTGGTTGTTAGCTGCTTGGTTCTGATCCACATCAGTGCAATTTGGAAAGTCACCCTCACAACACTGTGAGCATCAGCGTTACCCTCTTTCCTCCTGACTCACTCTCTTCTGCTGCTAAGCTCCTCTGCCCCATTCCACAGGCTTGAGGAGCTGTGGGATCTACCTAGGCTCCCAAGGGAATGTTAAGGACATTGTCCTGGGGGATTTTAGGGGGTGTCTCTCTCTCTTTGCAATATTCAGTGTGGTTAAAATGCTCATCCTGGGTGGACTAGAAGGAGTAAAATGAAAAGTTAGATGGGAATGAACATTCCAAAGCCTCTCCAGGCAGGGCACCACTGTGGGTGGGAGTAGGAGCTTCAAAGCTAGACAAACTTGAGTTTGAGTTCCCAAATCTGCTCTGTCTGCCTCCATAGCCTTGGGCCAGCTAATCAACATTTTTAAGCCTCATGTCTAAAAATGTGCTTAAAAAATTCTGCCTACTCATAGGGCCAAGAAGTTTCATGATACAATGTGTAAGCTTTCCATAGTCACTGTTGTACAAGTGCCCAGTCCCTGCTAAGATGATGACGATCATGGTGAAGGAGGACAAGTTGAGTGATGGTCTAGTTCTGCTCTATTTTTCTTGGAAAAGAGGAAATTAAGATACTGCCTTTAAGTTTCTTTAAGAACAGTTTGATTCACCACTTCCTGCCTTTGCCCCAGGCCTGCTCCCAGAAGTACAGGTCCACCTTCCCCCAGGAGTTGCATGGGCTGTAGCATCGTCATTCTGCACTGCCATTATCTCTGGAAACACGGGAATGCAGGCTGTGCTCCATCACCACTGTATCTCCTGGTCTACGGGGGCCACTCAGTGCAACTTTGCAAAGTGACTTTGCAGCCAAAGACAAGGCCCACATTCCCTTTCGGCTCAGGTCAGGTTTTAGTAGCCATGCTGTCTGTCTTGTAGCCTTGGGATTCATGACCCAGCACTTGCCATGGATTCAGATGGACATGGGGTTTTAGTTCAGCCACTCCTGAGACCCAAAAGTGCTGTGTGCTCGGGTCACTCGCCATGGTCAGACCTGTCCTGCATAGGGGTGGAGTTTGGGCGGGTGGGTGTGCAATGAGTGGTGAATGTGCTGCTGCCGGGTTGGAAGCGATCGCCAAGCACGGAGAGATGCAGTTATAGAGGGAGGCTGGTGACAGGGCCCATCCTTTCTCTTCCAGCTGGTGAGGCCCATAAAACTCTTATTGAATAGCAGTGACATGGGACAATGGGGGTGAGAACAGCTGTGTTGTTGCCCACGAGCATCACTTCTCTAGGGAACTGTGTGTTGGCTACTAGGTCTGATTTTAAAACAATCTAAAGGAAACTCTAAGACAGAAACCCAGAGTAAAGCAAATAGACATGCCTAGCTTCCACAGGGTCAGTTTTGTCTCTAGGCACATCTAGGGTCCTGGCCACTCACAGAGCCAGGACTTTATTTACTTTAAAGTAAGTCAGCAGGTGAGGTGTTCCAGGCCTGTATCCCAGCTAGTAAGGTTGTATCTCAAATTTAAGAATTTTTAAGAGCTTGCCTAGAGTGCATGAGGCCCTGGGTTTGATCCTTAGCATCACCACCACCACCACAGCAAAGGAAGAAGCTCAGTGAGGTGTGTGTAATGAGGCACCGTGGGCACTGGCCTGGCAGATACTCACCACTGCATCGCTGTCGTACAGCTCCACCACCACCAGCGGTGGGGACCCCGCCAGCTCCTTCTCGTCTCCGTGCAGCACCAGTTCATTGAATAGCAGCATCTGGTTCCAAGTTGGGGACAGAGTCTGGGAAATGACCTGGAAGAGGAGACCAGAAGAACCCTTCCTCTGCATTGTCAGGGGCTCCAAGTGCCATTCAATAGACACAGACGAAGGGAAGAGAGGACCCCCGGTCACCATCCAGGCTCATTCATTCAACATTCAAGTAACTATGTAAACTGAGCAGCTACTCTGTGTTAAATGCTTGGGGGATACAAACATTCCCTGGCCTGGAGCAGCTTCCATGCTTACAACACCTCATGAACAGAGTGACGTTTAATACCCAGCTGCCTAAATAATTCCACTCACTCCTCAGTAGTGCTGTGACAGCAGCACTAGCTCCCCTTATTGAGCACTCTCTGTGTGCTACCAGCTGCACTACACATGCTGGTCCCATTCAGACTTCACAGTGATCCTGGACACAGTTATTTGCACATATTTTAAAGACCAGGGAGCTGAGGTTCAGTTGTCCAGTGTGAGCCAGTGGTAGAACTAAAATTTGACCGGGAAGCTGTGGCTCTAAAGCCCAGGCTGAAAATCTTATCTCTTCTCATCCAATGAATACTAATAGTGTTCCTTATCATAGACGAGAAAACTGAGGGTAGAGGATCTAGTCACTCTTCATTTGTGAACAAATAAAATTTTGTCACCAAATATCCTAAAGTTGAGTTTAAAACTCTAATGTTCATGTAGGAATAGCGTTGTGGATATTTGTTTATTGCTTGGAATATGCCAGGATTGTCAAAACAACTGTCACCATTTTGCAGACATCTTTCTTTCATGGGGTTTGCTATCACAGCAGACTATGACCCTAGTAGTTGCTGCACCCATTCTACAGACGGAGACATCATAGGTCAAGGAAAGACCATGATGCCATAACTGGTCCAGAACCAATCTGAGTCACCTAGAATTTGTTCACAGCCCCCTGCCAGGCCATTCAAAATGCTTGAGAAGAAAAGGCATAATTGACTCTCATGCTGTTCCGTGTTTAGTTATATGTCAGAAACATGGCATTTCATAGAGCTCAAGGCCAGAGATGTTTGCAGGGTGGGAAGGGCCTGTGCCTGGGCAGCAGCTGCCCCATCAAGGTGTGAGGCCAGCCCCGGCGAGGGCCCACACTCACAGCTCTGTCTTCCAGGCTCTGCAGTCAAGTGGGTGACTTCACCAGCGAGTGGCCACAGCAGCCACTGCAGCCTGGGGAAATTGCCACAGCAGCTCTGCGCTGTACTTTACTGCCTCTGTTCACTGGTAGCGTGAGGAGAAAGACCTGGCCTGGCTGGACTCCAAGCTCCAGAGCCCACAGGAAGCCCTCAGCTCACAGTTTTAGCTGGAGCCATCTCCAGTTACTGCATAAAGTCATTTGCACTGTGGTCACAAAATAATATTTTATGGCTCTTCTTTATGTGAGTCATAAAATTATTGTGTGTTTACATTTCCTTCCCTTCATATTTTTTGATTGTAGAGTATTTTGTGCCTCCGATAAAACGAGGTTAGAAGCAAAAGCATTTCAGAGAAGACCTAACTTTCTGATGAGGACGACTGGATCCACCTGGCAGTGAGCAGGAGTCATGGAGCTGCCTTCAAAGCCACCTGTGTCAGGATCAACAGCCCAGTGACTGGGTCTTTGTGTTGCTTCAAAAATAGAGTTGCACTCTATCTTGCAGCATTCGCACCATATTGTCATACTAAAGCATCTGTGACCTTTCCTACGGAAAGATGCTGACATCTTCCTTGGCACCGGGCTGTAAATACCACTTGTAGGACTGCAGAGACCAGTATCCATGCATGCATTATATTTATTTATTCAGGACCTGCAGTGTGCGAGGCACAGTATTAGACATGGACCCAGCACCCTGCACGTGGCAGGTGCTCAGTGGCTGTTTGTGTGCATGGGCAGATGAGTGCTGGCCTGTCTGAAGAGTTGCACTTGTGTGTAAAAGACCACAGTCACCTTTGAGAGGTACTACAGAGTTCACTCCAATAAAAATACACTCCTCACTGTGCTTCTGCACTCCTACAGAGGCACCCGTGCTCAGCCTTACTTCTCCGGTGCTTCTGTAAAGAGTCACTCACTGAACTGTGTTAAACCATTATTTGGGAGTTGGTGGTGACACTTAGCTAACACTCTGAAGAGGGAGGCAGATACCATGGCAGAAGAGAGCTATGGAGTCAGATAACCCTTTATGAGACGCTAGTTTTATTACCTTCCCATGTCCAACTTGGGCAGGTGATTTCATTTCTCTAAACTTTAGCTTTACTATTCAAATATGCTTGGCGCCTGCTTTACGGTGCCGTTATGACCATTGTCTGAGATAAGGAGTATTATCTCCCTGGCCTGCAGTAGCTACTCAATAAATGCTCTCTCCCCCTTACACACACACACACACACACACACACACACACACACACACACACATCCCAGTCCATACTTATTTATAAATGAGTAAACATTTTCAGCTGGGAGTGTAATTCGGTGGTAAAGTGCTGGCCCAGCACCACAAAAACCAAAATGAAACAAAACAACAAATCTCTGCACCTGTTCAATCCCAGCCAGCCATCCACACTGTCAGAACTGAGCACCATCCTGATTGCTGAGCTCAAGCCCCATGCTTCCCTCCTCTAAGAACCCCTCTCCTTTCTCTCCCTACTGCTCTCTCGCAGCTCCCGGCCCCTCTGCCCTTCCCTCCCAAAAGCTTTCTCCGCAGCGTCTGTCTCCCTTTCCCATTATCCTTCAGTCATGAGATTTACAAGTCCTATTTCCTCGGTGACCCTGTGATAGCTGGACTCCCCACTGTGAAATTTCCCAGACCACTGAGTCACTTGGTGAAAGACTGCTTACCAGCCCCAGCCCTGCAGAGGCTGGCTGTCCTGCACACCAGGTGGTCAGTCCACGTGGTGCTGGGTAGCACCAGAGAACTCGGGCCCAGCTTCACCTTTGGAGGCCTGGGTTCAACTCTCCCCATCACAAAGAGTGCAGGAAGGAGGCCTGCCTTCCACAGACTGGCCCCCACATCACTAAAACCGGGGTGGGAGGAACAGGGACCTTTTCTTCCCCAAGTGGAAACAAGTGGTTAAGTGAAATAACCTTGCAATTGGCCAAATATGGGCTTCGATCTTGGCTCCATTACCTTCTAGCTCTAAAGGCTGTGAGCTGTACCTTTCTTGCTTGCAAAAGGGGGACACTCATAACATCCCCCTGCAGTGGGCTGCAGTGGGTCTGCCAAACATGAGGGGCAATTTTACTAAATGACAGCTAGCATCATTAACAAAAATTAGGTACTTGGTTCAAAATTAGGGAGGCAAAGTCCAGGGCTCAGTGGAAACTATTTTACCTCTCAAATGATTATTTGATTAATAAAATGCATCTGTTTCTTTGAGATATGGATGTAAATCAAATCAAGATACTGTGTGGAGATGCAAAATAAGGGCATTTACGGCAGTCCAAGGAGCCCACCCGTCTCCACACTGCCCTCTCGGGTCACCGCAGAGGGCCTGGTATTTCACAGCGCTGTGGCCTGGGAGTTCGGTCCACCCTTTGCAAGTCCTCTTGTTTTGAGTGGGAGCCTCAAGCAACCACGTGGAAGCTCTCTTCGCTAGGCACTGTGTGTGTGGGAGGTTCCGCTCTGGAGCTACACCCCGCACTGTCTCCCCAGTCCCAGATGAACAAACCAAGGGCCAAGGGGGTTTTCTTAGCATCACACAGCCAATAAGTGGGAGAGTTGGGATTTGGACCCGGGCAACAGGGCTTTGGGGTTGAGGTTTATAAATGCTGCACTGTATACGGCCACTCGAAAGCCAGGGAGGAAACATGATCTGCTGTTCTCTTTCCATGCCCAGTCACGGAGTGAGGAGGAGGCACCGTCCCTGCGGGGTCTCTCCCGACTCCCCTCCCCGGCAGAGCAAACCCCTCTCTCCACCTGCAGGTGTAAGACTGCACAGCCCTGTGCTGCACAAGGAGAACCATGCACAGGCCTGGGTCACACACTGCATAGGAGAAGAGTGTGGTTCCCACAAGCTAGAGGCCCCCAGGGCTGACAGCCTACAAGTGCTGTGCAAATGGCGGGGAGGCTGGCTCCCGTCATGCTCTCAGCCTGAGCATCATAAATCAAGCACAGTCTAGTCTATCAACCAGGTCACAGACTGTGCCTCGCACAAAAATGTTATCCTCCAACATCAGCCAGTGGCGTGGCCACCATGAGTCAGTCACTCTCCACACTTTTCGCATCTTCACAACAGCCCTGCCTCAAGATGGCCAACCTGAGGTAGTGAGTTGTGGTGTTTACCTAAAACTACACAGCTGGAGATCCGAGGAGCTGAAGGCAGACTAAGAGCCCCTGTGTCTTAGCTCCCTGAGACAGGCAGCAGTTCACACCTCCACGCACCAAGCCAGAGAACAGACTGAATTTCTGGTGCATGAGACCTCTTGAGAAACCACCCCAAAGGGAGGAAGAACCGAGGAGCCAGCCACACGCCTGTCTCCTGCAACTCCCAGGACAGTTTCCAGAGCAAGGGGTTTTGAAGCACGAAAGTGGCATAAGTCTGCAAAGACCCCCAGCTGGGGAGTTTGGAGTCTAGAACTTTCTGGCCATCAGTGAGAGCACTCTTCCCAGCAAGGGCCCCAGGGACGATGGGCTCTATCCACTCCCTCACGGTCCCCACCCTGCTCTCAGTGCCTGGCTCTTTCCGTGGGCTCTTCAGGGCTGTGGCTCCTGCTCCCCCCACATTCCTCTTTTCCTCCCAACTTCCCTTTGCCTCAGGACTTCCCTCCCTCTTCCCTAGGACAGTGGCTCTCAGGGGACAATAGACCTTCCCCACCTCACACTTCCCAGCTCTGGTTTGTCTGTGAGTTATAAACACTTGCACAGGTAGGGATGCAGCTGTGCGCCTGTGCCTTAGTCTGTTTCCCGGGCTCAGGCGTGGGTCTGCCACAGGCTGCAGGGAAGTCACTGGCTCCTGCTTACCTTTGTGGTCTGGCACTGGGACAGGAATGTGACTTTGGCAAAGGGGTCAGAAAGCCCATTGCTGTCAGCCGCGATGAGGCCCCGGGCTTGGTACATGTGCGCTCTCAGCTGGAAGACATGCCGGGCTGTGGACAAACCATGGGAAGGGGAGGCGTTAGCACTTTGCCGGAGCAGAGCATGCAAGTGTGAGTGCTGTGATGTGTGCTCTGCACCTGCAGACAGAGGGAGGTGACCAGGGCACCGCTGTGACTCGGTGGAAGCCCTGAGGAGAGGGAAGGGGTACCGCAGATAGAGAACTGGGGCCAGGCACTCTCCATGGTGCTTTCACAGGTGTGTCTTCATCTTCACAACCACCCTGTGAGAAGCGTATGATTACCCCGCACTTTACAGCTGAGGAAAATGGCCTGTGACATGGCTAAAATACTTTCCCAAGTTTGTTTACTTCTGTCTGCTTCCAAATTCCACTTCTTCTTCTAAAATGGCGTATTTTACTCCTCAGTAACTCTGTTTCTCATTGTGTGTGTGCGTGTGTTTGTAAGGGGCTATTCCACAAACAGCTTTCACTTCACTAAACTCCATAAATGTCTTGAGGTATCTGTTGATCCCTCCTCCAGTCTGCCAGCCAGTGACATTTGGAGTGCAGGTCCCTAGAGGGCTGGAGCATTTGGTAGCCAAGGTTGGGTGCCGGAAGTGGCTGTAGTGAGATGAAGCAAGTAAGAACAATAAGCCCTGGGGTGGGGTGGGGGAGAATGGAGATGCATCATGTACATGTACCCATTCTCCACAATGAATGTAATCCTCATGTACTGCAAAGACATACTAATAAAAATTTTTAAAGAATAATGCCATGTGATATAGAGGCAAGATAGTGACTGAATCTGGCCAGCATGCAGGGTCCCAGCAGGGGTGGTCACATTGCTGAGGGCCTTGAGGGCCTGAATGAGGGAGGAATGCCTGACAGTGTGTGCACAAGAGGAGAAGGTATCAGAGCAAAGCGCCAGGAGAATACAACTGAATCAAGCTTGCAGTGGACAGAGGGATGCTGGGGAGACGACACTGCCTGTGTGGGTGGGACGTTTTAGGGCCCAGGCCTCATGCACTGCTGGAGAGACTGGCCTGAGGGTGGCAGGGACGTTGCAGCAGTGGGTGCGGCAGGGCTTGGGCCCTGACTGGCAAGGAGAGGAGGGCAGTAGAGCAGGGCCCCTGAAGGAAATTCCTTTCCTGACTGCCATGAGACCTGAGAACATCCCTGTCCCTCCACCCCATGCCGCTGTCTGGCTGCTATGGAGACCATTGTGGAGTGTGAGGATGCAGCAACCTTGTTAGTCCTCACTCTGATCTTGCAAAGGATTTGGAAAGTTGAACTCTGGATCTTTCCCAATTAAGGCCAGTCACTTACAGCATGGAGTCTCTAAGCTCTGATCAAGTCAGGGGACTGAAAAGTGAGTTCTTTGGACACCAAGTCCCCGATGGTGTCCATAAAATGATGGATGTAGCACTGATGAATGTAACATGCCATGACCCAATCGCCTCCCAGAACCCCACCTCTGAACTCATAAGGCACTGGAGGGACAACTTAGATCTAAACCATAACACACAGTTAACAAATGATGGAGCACGCTCTCTCCAAAGCCTGCTTTCTTTCCACCATTTTCCATCCTGCCTCTAGAGAGTACTTGTTTTTGTAGACCTGTGTGATGTCAGCCTCAGAGTGGCACTGGGTGTGTATGGCAGGGGTATTTGTTTGGGGCCCTGCTGGAAAGAGAGTTCCTTAGGATGACAACAGTAAACAGTGCAATGGTCAGTAGATGATGCAGGGACTTCCTGGCAGGAATGTGTTAGGAGCTGGCCCCGTGTTCCCTAGCATACGACACAGTGGTAAACTTCTCAGCTGGACATGAACTTGGGAATGTCTCCTTCCTTGAGAATGTCCGCCAGCTGCCCCTGAAGTGACTAGTCCTGGAAGTTCAGCAGAGTCCTCAACCAGCAGCACTGAACAACTCTGGGGGGCAGTGGGGTTACTTAGTCCAAGCTTTTGTATTTTGAAGCCTTGAGTCCCATCAGCTCCGTTCCTTGGACTAACTAGCCTGTGGTCACATCTAGGTGTCCTTGCCTTGTGCTACAGCTCACTCTCCCTGGCCGTTGGGAGGACCTGGTCTGACTGCCTCTGAGGGCCAGCATCACCTCTCACTCATCTACGTTCCCCAACACTTTTTCCACTGTGCCTTCCATATGTGGATGCAAACTAGTTATTCGCTGAGTGGATATTCTCCAGGGCACGGAACTCTCCAGCAGGTGTGGAAGGCAGCCAAAGCCATCAATGTCAGGGCACAGCAGAAAAGGTTTATCAGGTCGCCCCATGAAAATGACATGCTGCAGGGGACCAGAAAGCACTGGGAAGAGACTCTCCTGACCCTTTAATTTTTAGCAGTTAGAACAGCAAATATCTTGGTCTTTGGGTCTCTAGAGACAGTGTCTATAGAAACAGGTGTTGTTTCCCCCAAAACAAAAGCTCTTGAAAGGCAGGATGGAAAATAGTGGAAAGGCCTGGACTTTGAGATGATTTGCCCCATCATTTGTTAGCTTAGATCTAAATTGTCCCCCCAAAGCTGGGTGTATGCTGAGGTAGGGCTTTTGGAAGGTCATTGAATCATGGGGTGCCACGCTCATCACTAGATTCACCCGCTGGTAAGTCTACCTCAGCGTATGCCTTTGGGAGGCGGGGCCTGGTTGGAAGAGGCAGGTCCCTCCCTGCTCCTCTTCCCGGCTTCCATAATGTGACCACTTTCCTTCCACCAGGTCTTTCTTCCTGTCTTAGAATCAGCTTATTACAAACCAAAACCTCTAAAAGCTGTGTAAGCCTCTCCTCCCCAAGTAAGCCTCTCCTCCTTCAAGTTTTGGGTTTTGGGTCCTCATCCCATCATCAAGAAAGTGACCAAGACATTGTGTGACACTGGGTAATTTTCAAGCATCTCTAATATATGTTCTCTCCATCTGTACAATAAAGAAACCAACCAGGGGTGATGTGAGAAATAAATAAGATACTATGGATAAGGAACAGGGCATTATGCTTGGTAAATGTCGGGGCTTATGCATCAGCTCTCCCTCCCCATCACAGTGCTCTTGTGCATTGACACCAGGCATAGGCACCATGGCTGGGGCACTGCCAGTCCCTCCCCGGGACCCTGTCTTCTGACTCCTGATCCACATAGATTCTATGGCAGTCCAGGTTACTCTGCATGTGTCCAGGGTTTCCATTACTGACTGTGCTCAAAACTCAGCTTCAGTAGCCGTGGAGCTAAAATTGTAACCTGCTGTCTTTGAATTCAGCAGCCAAAACCAAGGAAATTAAAGCCATCCAGAAACAGAAAGCAAAATACACTTGTAAGTCTTTAATATTTATAATAAAATTCAAAATAGTATGAAAAGATAAGCATGATGACACTCACAAAAATAACTACATGGAAGAAAGGATTTCTTCGAGTGTGCTGACTTTGATCTTTTTTTTTTTTTTTTTTTTGGTTTTTCTCCGGTACCAGGAACTGAACTCACGACCTTGCGCTTGCCAGGCAGGCGCTTTTGCCGCTGAGCTAAATCCCCAGCCCCGAGTGTGCTGACTTTGAAACCCAGCCAGAACAGAGCTGAAGAAACACGAGTGACTCCACCAGTGCTCATCTCCACTGGGTCACCACTGGGACGTGGAGTAGATCAAAACCTCCATGCCACATACAAAGGCAGCCTGCCTTAGGGCCCAGCCATACTAGTACAAGAACTCACTGAAGCTAACATGCAAATTCAACTTATATAGCCGCCTACAAAGAAACAAAGAAACTCAAACTGATTTTTCTCCTCCAACAGGAAAGCATAAATATTTGCTCCAGATGTGTTTAAAGACTTCTTTATACTTTTAAATGGAGCATTTGAAACTAAGAAGGAACACTTTGAAACTGTAACAAAGAAGGTAAATAAATTGACCTAAAATAATGTGCAAACAACTCAGGCAGGCTGCTCTCCTCACTGTTCACACACAAGCCAACCAGAGACACCTAATGCCCCATTGCCTCCCGGGCCCATACCTCTGTAGAGCAGGTTGGATGGAGGGTGATGAGTGCCGGCTGCTGTGGAGGGCATTTCTGCTTCGTAGCCTGCCGGCAGGTTGTCCAACATGGCACTGGAGAATCTGGTGGAGCCCAACCACAAGTACACGTCGACCTTGGCCTGCACAGCCCACCCAGCTGGACGTTTCCCAGGGAGCTGAGGAAAGGTGACAAGGGTGACTGCTTGACACACCTAGAGGTTTGTTCAGAGATCCTCAAAGGCCCTGCTTATATCACGATGAGAGAAAGGGCCGCGGTTACCGCAATGTGCAACTTCAGAGGAGGATCCAGGTTTGGGGGGCCTGAGGCTTAACACACACACACACACACACATGGTGAGGAGCACTGCCAAGTCCTGGCTCTGATGAACCTACCAGGTGGATGTGTTTACTGCCCTTTTTTTTATAGATGAGAGAACTTGGGCTCGGAGGGGTTAAGCAAATTGTACAAGATCCCTCAGTTTTTAAGGACAGAGCTAAGACTCCAACCCAGAAGAGATGATCCCAAATCTCTTGCCTCTGAAACCTGTCGCCTACTTCCTCATCATACTGACTGAAATCACCAAACCCTAGAGTCCTAAGCTCAGTTTCAAGTTCTTTGCCTCACTCAGAAGACCTCTGTGCTCTTTCCTGTGCCAGGACTCAGAGTGCTTGGAGGAAGCTGCCCTACAATGCCCTTCGAGCTTGGCTGGCATCTTTCTTCCTGCTGTGTGAATCTGGTTCCCTGACCATACTGTTTCTTCTCTTTAGAATGTGCTCAGAGTTGTGGATGTGTTTGATTTTTGTGTTCATGTTTGTATACTTATGCATGGTGAGTGTGCATTTACACACACATACAAGTGCACATGTGGGGGGGGCATGTACTCTTGGCACCTGGATCTGAAGGATGCTGCTCAAGCAGACAGTGTGACTCCTTTGCTTCTCAGCAGCATCAGCAGCTTTAGAGAACTCCCTGCCCCCACCTATGGAGTCCCAAGCCCAAGGCTGTCTGTGCTCAGGATTGCTGGCAAGACCTGCATTCTGTGAGTAGCTGGTGGCTCTTAAGACACCGCCATCTCTCCAGATTCTGTTGACTCCTCTAATTGCCTCTTCAGAATTTCCTATCAGTCACTTTTCCTGTCATCTACATGACTTTCCTTTCATGAAGGACCACAAAATCCTATTAGGACCAGCTAGAACTTGCCCAGCAATTTCCAAGGCCCCTGTGGTGAGCCTCGGATTCCAAATCAAGCATGACTGTTCACCTTCCTATCTTGCTCTGTGAGTTCCACAAGCAGATTTGGAGCAACACTGTTCAGCACTACAGCAAGTGCTGGTGAACTTCTGCTGAGAGTGTGGGGCCAGGGGCCAGAGACAGCCTGGCCCCTCGAAGAGCAAGGAGGGTGACCTGCAGTCACTACGAACACAGAGGGAAATACTAAGGGATCAGAGGAGGAGCTGCAGGCATTTCCATCCTCTTCAGATTCATTTCTCTCTCTCTCTCTCTCTCTCTCTCTCTCTCTCTCTCTCTCTTATGCTGAGGACTGATTCCAGAGCCTCACCTATTAGGCAAGTGCTCTACAGCTGAGCTAATCTCTAGCCCCCACCCTTTCTTCTGACTTCAAATACAGGAGTCCCCTGTTACCCACAGTCTTGTTTTAATCTGCAGGGCCAGTAAGACACAGTCATGAAAATATTCAATGAGAAATGTCAGAACTTAGTGATTCATGAGTTTTATTCATCAATATATTGTTATAATTATTCTCTTGTTTGGATAATGGATTGGGCTGGGTTCTGGAAATTCTGCTCCATTGCTTTTTAGTAGCAACATGCATGTTCTTAAATTAAAGAAAAAGAGATCTCATGGAAGCAGAGACCCTGAGCCCCCATGACAGTCACAGGTCAGCCAATGTTTAGCCATGGGCCTACAAATGGCAACTTTTGTTCCTTCTATGTTAATAGTACCCACATTGGGCCCCAAAGAACAGAAATTTCCTAAAACTGTAAGTAGCTCATCTGGGGAAATAGGTTTGGTGAACATGTGTTTGAAAAATTCAGATGTCTCCCTGCTGCATGACTCCTTGGGCCTCTAACTGGTTGGTGGGCACTGGGAGACTCCAGTTTCTAAACCCACACCTGCCACTTCCAAAGGGTTTTGGACATGGGGCATTTAAGCAACAGCTGGACAACAGAATAAACTGAGGAATCTCTGGCCTAAAGATGTTTAGGGAATTACATTCTATGCTTTTCTTCCCACCTTCTAATTATTCGCTAAGAAATGAGAATGAGTGTCAGGTATGGAATGACTGGGCCTACCTGGCCCTTGTTTTTTTAGAATTACCAGTTCCAGGAGGAGAAAGGAGCATAAAAGGCGGAGTGTTAAAATCAGGGATGGCAATCAAAGCAGAACTGAGAGTAGTTTTGCTGAATCACTTTATCAAGATGTTTCATCATGTAGACATAAATGAATTCAGCAACATGGAGAAAGTTACTGCTCAAAGCAATCCCAGTGGCAAAAGGACAGCACAGATAGAAAAGGGAGTTGGAGTTTATAGACATATTGATAAAGATAATACACACATGAAGAATACCACAGGGCAAAATTTCTCTGTTCTCCGTTACATCTACCTGCTGGCTTTATTTGATAGCTGTTCTTTGCTCTAATTTAAATAGTGCCAGGAAAAATAAATAAATAAATAAATAGTGCCAGAATACATCAAAATATTTAGGAGACAGTAACTTTATACCATTTTCTAGTATTTTTAGCATGGGGCTTTTTGTAACAATTTGCTATTTTTAAGACAAATGTGTTTTGCCTCCCTAGCATTCCTTAAATGGAGAAATTTAAACAAAGTACCTGATATTTGTGTTGAATGACTTGGGTAAATTTTTTTTCATTTACAGTTTTGTGAGAGTGAGTTTAAGAATTATTGTATATACCTTACAAAAACTAGCTTGCAGAATCACAAACAAATGACCAAATGTGAAGGGAACACATAATGACAGCAATGTTCTCTCGAGTGTTGGATGTTCAGTTCTTTGCATGCTAGTATTTACTAGGTGATTTCTGTGGGTGACATATAACTATGTGTTCTCTGCTTGGGTTTGTTAACCTGATCCTCACAACCATGGATAAAAATGGGATGAACATTCTTGTCCAAGATCTTATAGCCAGTGAGTATGGACCGTGGAACTCTGATATGGGTTGAATTATGTTCCCTCAAATTTCACATGTTGATGTCCTAGTTCTTTGTACTCAGAATGCTACCTTGTTTGGAAATAGGGTCATTACAGATGTAATTAGTGTAGTTAAAATGGCATTATACCGGAGTAGGGTAGGCTTGAAACCAGCTTGAAGAGACAGGCATACAGACACAGAAAGAACACAGTGTAATACTGGTGTTACGCTGGTGAAAGCCAAAGAACTGCCTTAAACAGTCCCCAAACTGGGCCCTGAAGAACCAAAGTTTCCTGAAAGTGTAGCAACCCTTCTGGTTTGGTGATTGTTCCTGACTGTGGGACTCCTTGGGTCTCCTAACTCATTGGGTATTGTGAAACTCCAGAGTTTCCAAAGCCACACCTGGATCCCCTGGAACACATCTCTCCCTGACATCTTCAGAGCAAGATGGCCCTGTCCACATCTTGATCTGAAAGTTCTGGTCTTTGGAACCATAAACAATAACAAATTTCTGCTACTAAGCCAGTCAGTGTATGATGTTCTACCACAGCAGCTCTAGCAAACTGGTATGAATTTGAGTCCAGAGTCACCTGATTTCAAAGCCCGTGCTGTCCACCACAGTCCCATGCTGGACCTCAACTCAGTCACACAGCCACACTGACAGTGGTCTCTTCCAGCTCGACAGCACCTGGAAGCCTCTAATATAGCTGCCCATGGCCACATTTACATCAGTAGTTGGCCCCTGACTGCTGACTCCTGGAAGAATGAGGAATGCGGCATGGGTGTTCATTTGGGGAGTGGCTTCCCTGTGTGTCTGCTGTGCTGTGTGGGGCCTGGTTTAATCCTCTGGTCTCTCCCCTTCCCTCCCTCACTTGTCTTCCCCTCTCCCTCCTCTTCTCCCTTCCTTCTCTCTCTCTTCCATCCTCACCAACTCCACGGTGGCCCTAAACACCAGCAGAGCTCTGTCGAGCTATCAAGTCTTCCGTTTCCTGTGAAGCACTGCTCTCTCTTCATCTGTCCCTCACATGCCAGGATCCTGAGCATCCCCATCCTCCCTCTGGGGGCAGCGAGGATCCAGAACTGAAACTGGCAGGTTAGTCGGGAAAAATTCACCAGCAGAATCCCATTCTTGCAGCTCATTACTGGTGAAGGTACAGCTTTTCTTTTCTTTTCTTTTACTTTTCTTCGCATTTGCTCATTTCTACTTGCTGAGATAGAACTGTGTTTGTAGTGGAGGTAAAATACCTAGACACCATGTCTATGAGGACCCACTGATAGGGAACCTAGGGACCTTTTCATGGTAAAGTATGCATGGCCCTCAAGTAGATAAGGCTATCGTTTTTTGTGTATGTGATTCTGGGATTAAACTCAGGGCTTTCACACTGAGCTAGATCCTTGGCCCCCTTTTGTTTTTTATTTTGAGATGGGATCTCACTAAGTCACTAAATTGCCCAGGGTAGGATTGAACTTGTAATCTTCCTGCCTCAGCCTCCCACAGCACTGGAATTAAAGGCATATCACACTACTCTAGGCTAGGACTTTCATATATTTACAGTCTAAAGTCACCAGAATGCCAGGTATGTGGTGCATGCCTGCAATCCCAGCATTCAGGAGGCTGAGTTAGGAAGATCACTGTGAATTTGAGGCTAGACTGGGCTACATAGTCAGTTCAAGGTCAGTCTGAACTATAAAGTAAGACCTTTTCTCAAAAAACCAAAATATAAAAAAATAAAAAATATAAAGTCACCAGGAACCCAGAACTGGAGTTCTGTTCCTCCTGCAATTTTTTATAATAAATATATATTAATTATACATATTAATGAGGTTCATTCTGAAAATATAGATAATTCATGGAAAAACCCACCATGGACAAATTACACAAGAGAGCAGTCCATGAGGAACTAAGAGAAAAATGTTCATTTTTACCGAAAACCAAAGAAATAAAAATCAAAGCCCCTGAGGATGCAGTCATTAGGTTAAAATGAGATGTACTTGTGTCTGGTGACATGGTGATTGGAAAAGCAGAAGGGCTTTGGCCCCAGGGTGGTCTCTTGGGTTGCAATTTGATCAAGACAGGCAGATGTTCTAGTTGTCCTCCTATCTTTGAAAGTCCTGGGGAAGAGTCAAAGATATGGACACAAACTAGAAATTCGGAGCCACTCAAGAAAAATAGAACTTTCTCACCTTGTAGTCAAAAATAGTGCAGACTTACTTTGAGGAAATGAGTCTTGATCTTCCCACAGTGTTTGCCCATCTGCTCCCTGGCGGGGGAGTAGAGCAGGTCTTTGGCGGCGACACGCGCATATGCCACTCTCCTGTTGTTGCTCAGCATCCAGATGAAGACATCAGGGATGGTGTGCTGCGGCTGTGGTGGAGGGAACGGGCTGGATGGGCTGGTGTTGAACACATGCGCCTTTGGAGCTCTCCTGCCTTGCAAGAGTCTCTTTTCTGCAAAACGCTCTGTGCTATAAACCCCCTAGGTCCTTCAACATCTGGGCAATCAAACAAGCTTAGCGCAGCTTCCACAAAAGAGAAAGCTTTAGGTCATGAATCAGAAGTACATGTAAGTCCCATAGGCCACACTGTGCACTGGGCTCTGAGGTCACACGTGGCCTATGACTTGACGTCTTTGATAACCTACTTCTCTCCATCTGTAGAAAAAATATTCTCTACAACTTCCCCTGGATTTGTTTTTCCAATGCAGTAATGTTTAGCTTCAAAGTACGAGACCTCTTCAGTGTCAGGTAACATTCCCAAAATATTCACATGAAAAGACAGCACCAAACATACGTGATGTCCTTGAATGGTTTCCACTTGCTCTTAATAAAGAGAAAGCAAATCTACAAGAAACTTTATACATAAAATACAATTGCCTGGTATGCTAGCTCCATTTTAGGTAGTTATTTAGGATAAACCAGCTACAGTGCACAGAAAAATAGAATTTAAAGTTGTGCTAATCAAGATAAGGAGTACAGGTATCCATACCAAGTTTCTCATTACACTGTGAGTATTGAAAGGCCCATTTCTGAACCAACCTAACTACCAACTCAGAAAGGAGGTCACCCGCTATGAAGCAGGCTTTGACACCCCTAAGCTGGAAGCAGGTGGTCTGTTTTGCTCACCACTGGTACCCAAATATAACTGGTACTGGAAGTGGGCGTCCATACCTTCTCTCTGATCTGGCAGTGGAGACCAGACAGTTTTCCTGGCCCAGGGCCGGTCAGTCATGGACTACAAGGCTTAAAGCCTGGTTTAAACCTCCTGGCTTCTCACTAAAATTTCCACGTTTACTGATTGCCTGTCCCTCTCTTTAAGGTAGCTCCAGGGAATGACTGATTTGGGGGATGAATTATAATTTTCAAGAACAACAGAGGCAATAAATCCCTACTTCTCCCTGAGACCTTCCCCACAAAACCTGACTTAAGAAGTTTCTATATGTTTTTTTCAGGCATCAAAAAGGAGCTTCAGCGTCTGACAGAAGTGAATATATGGGCTCCTTAAACAGAATTCTAGAAGACATTGCTTAGAACTAACGTTAAAATGAGGTGCTGTATGACCTTTACGTTAGGGCAAGGTTAAATTCTCTTAAAGCTGAACCCGATCAAAGTTCCCATAATTGCAGTGATTATTTTAATTTTTCTTGAGTCTAAGAGGGAGCATGCTTTTTATTTTGGGGAACAGGCAGACTTTATAAAAAGCAATAAAGCCACACATTTTAATTTTAAAAATCTCCTCTCTCATCCTAAGCTATTAGTGCCTGGCTGCTCAGCAGGCCAGGGGGAAAGCATCGATCCATCTTTCATGCTTAGCCCCATCATCCTTCACGAAGGAGGAAGGAGATGTTTGGTCTAATCTCAACAGCTTGCCTTTGGAGTTGATTACCTCATCAACCAGAAAGCGGATTTTCCCCACAAAGTTTTGGGCTTCCTGGATCATTTCATCAAGAGAGAACTTTTTCTTCTGCTGCTGAATGATCCCCTTGGCTTCCTTAGCCATCGCCTCCTAAAACAAGACAAGAGTCAGTGTAGATCTTTCTGGAAGTCTGGGCCATGAACACTGCCTGGGTGCTGCAGAGCCTTCCAGGGGCCAGCACGCTCACACAGAGCCCTCGGTCAATGTCTGCCGCTATGCACACTGCAGTTAATATAAACTTTGTAGGAATATGGAGACAGAGAATACCATCTCCCCTAGGGCAGGCAAATGAGTACCAGAGGTCCAGAAAGGACAGGCTTGACAAGGGTACCCAGCTTTCTGAGCCAGGACCTGAATCTAGACCTCTTGCTGAAATGTCCTGAGTTTCTAGTCTGTGCCAGGCAATATTCCAACTGCTATATTAGTCCTTCTCCATCTTCAATACCCTATGAGGTGGGTACAGTTATTCCCATTTTAAGGTTTAGAACACAAAGTAGTATGGTCCTGAGCATAACAGCTAGAGCTGACCCTCAGCTGGGTCCAGACTGTGTGTCCTTCGTTATCATACTCAGATACCTGTGCTGGAGGGCTGATGCACTTCCCTCACAAACACACCCACCCTTCCAGAAACACTGCCTGGGAGCCTGTAGCATGGCTGGAACATCGAAAATGTTGGTTTTGATTCATTTATTCAGCCCACATTTATGTACTTAGGGAAAAATAAAATTCAAACTCTACAGTGGCCCTATGTGACCTGGCCTTGTCCCCTGCTTTTCTCACAGCACCCCTTCCTCAGAGGGCTCACTGTGCCCCAGGAGCGCTGGTCCTCAGGAGGTGCTAAGGCAGCCATGCTGGCTCACCCCATGGTGTGACCTGTGGCTGAGCTTCCTCTCGGTCAGTGCTCTTCCCCTGCTCACAGGGCTTCAATTTAAATGTCATCATGATAGTGTTTCCCCATACTCTCAGCACCACAGATTTTAAAATAATCCCCCGCAATCATAATATCATTTTCATGTGTTTGTCATTTACCTGTCTTCTGCCTTCTCCACTACACTATACACTACTCTGGGGACCTCCTCTGTCTCATCCTCTCCTCGTAGGCTCACTGTCTGGCAGAGGTGTTGTCACGTATCTGAGATACAGCACATTCTTGGCACATAGCAGGTGTTAAATGTTTATGGAATGAAAGAACCAGCTAATCTCTACCTTCCTAAAGGACAAGCACCAAGTCCTTTCAGCTTTGTGTCCCCCCACCTAGCATAGTGCCTGGCACACAGGAAGCCTGCTGAGAACTGAAAACTGATACCTACCAGGGAATGTGCTGGGAGACAGAGGGTGGGACAGGCTCAGACTTAATGACTCCTTTCCCCTTGGCTTGGACAGTTTGGGGAGATGAAAACAATATATGTAAATAATTAAATAGGCAAAGCTTCATGAGCCCTTCAGGGTAGAATCTAGGCTTCACTGAGGCTGTGACATTCGAGCTGATTCTTAAAAGGTGATTAGAATTCGTCAGAGGATAAGAAGTCAAAGCATATCCCAGACAGAGGGCACAATCACACATGGAGAAACATAGTCAGTCAGAGTCCAAAGTGTTGGTACACAGATCTACAGAGGGAGTAAGGCAGAACAAGGCTGGGGTGCTGGGTGGGGAGCAGTCCCATGTATTGTGCAAAAGGAACTGAGACCTTATCCTATTAGTCACTGAGAGATTCCAGTGATTATTTTAAACACGGTGGATACAGTCTGATCCTGTTTTAAGACTCTTATGATTGTGGCAGCAAAATGGGGTGAAGGACAACTACTAAAACAAGCCCAGGCCAGAGGTGCTGAGGAACAGCTTAGTGATTCTGGGGATAAGATGTAGAAGTTTCAGAGTGTTTAAGGAGCACAATCAACAGGACCTGGGATCAAACTGGGTTCGAAAGTAAGGGATAAGAGTTGACATTGAACTGGGCACAGTGACACAGGCCTGTAATTCCAGAACTCTGGGAATCTGAGGCAGGAGGATCACACATTGGAGCCCAGCCTGGGCAACTTAGTGACCTAATGAAATCCAGTTTCAAAATTTAAAATATTTTAAAAGGGCTGGATATGTAGCTCAATGTGATGGCCCTTGGTTTAATCTCCAATAAGAAGGGGAGGTGGACACTTAGGTTTCTCACTGAGCAGTAAGTACAGCGAGCGGTGACACCACAAGGTGAAGAACAAGGCTAGATAAGGAGTCCAGTTCAGTAGGATCGATCAAGGTCAAGGAAATAGGGGACAAGCACGGGGCATTTCCACTGGAGGCTGGGTGCACTGATCTAGAGATAAGGGACAGACCTAGGCCGTTATGAAGATGCTGAAATTGGGGATTTGGTCAGACTAAGGAGTGCTGGACAATGAGAAGGCAGAGCTCTATGGAGGAGCGACATGGCGGAGACCTCAGCCAGGGAGCTGAGGAGAACCAGGGCAGGAACCATGGGTGACCTTGGTGATGGGATGAAGCCTCCACTAGGGGTCCTGGAGGGCAGAAGGGAGTATTCCAGAAAGGATGAGTGAGGAAGTGTGGTGCTTGGGCTTTAGCCTCTGGCCTTTGATTAACTAGCTGTGACCTATTTTTTAAAAATCACTTACTACTCTGACAGACACTCAGGTGCCTAAAATGTCCTAGAGAAATCAAACGCTCAATGATGCTTTGTTGCAGAATTATCCTGGGCTCACAGGAAATCCCCCCTGGTGCCATGACTGGAACTGGAGTTTCCCAGTGATAAGCCAGCTCCTGACTTGGTCTGGCACATTCCAGCCACCACCCACTTGGCAAGGCACCTCAGCCGTAGCCGCTGTGCAGTCTCTGGGACACAGAGGGCCATCGACCACCGCCCTTGTCAAGCAGCACTGACAACTTCCAGCACAATTCTTAACAGGTGGAAGGCATGGGAGGGTAGGTATTTCCTTTGGCATCTCAGTTTGCAGGGCAGACAGCCAAATGAGTCTGGAGATTTTAACAAAATACAAATGTCAAGGAAAGGAGCAAGGGAGCCGTCCACACCAATAGGAAGCAGGGTTCTAGCTCCTCCCTGTGAACCTGTGATACATTTCAGTCCCTTCCCAACTCCACAGAGTCCTTCTCCTGTCTCTGCAGCGCACAAACCTGTGTCCTTTACACCTTATCCTTATCTGGCCTGTGACCTATGCTTCATCCATGGGTTTATTTTTAAAGCACATGTTTTAACCCCGTTCAAAGTATAAATAGATTTTCACGTACCAGCTCCTGCCAACAGAGGGTAAGCCGCTTTTTATCTAAAGTGGTTTGGTTCAATGTCTTGGGTTTTTTTTCCGCTTCAGAGATAAAGGAACTGTAAGAGAAGAATAACAGTTCTAACACTTCTTGTTGAAAATCCATTTATATGATTCTAGAGATCTGCAAATACACCTTCCACAATATAACAGAAAGCTAATGGGACAACAGAAAGAAGAATTCAACTTTAGAATTAAGCAACAATACACTACCTTTTCTAGGAGACAAAATGAGAACTGGAAATGGTGCCCAGACCCCATATCACTTTTGGGAAATGAATATTTGCCTATTTTCTTTTAGAATATATCCATTGTGATTACTATCAAGAATTTATAACAACCACACACAAAAAATAAAGCAGTTTACCTTTGCCTTACAAATTTAAAACACACTACAGTTTTTCTGGAAAGTTGTATGTAAAACAAATATTTTTGACTCAATACTGAGATGTGTCCCAATCTTCCTGAGTAATAACACTTTTTGGCAGCGAAGTTAAAAACATGTTCAGTAGGAAAATAGAAAGGATATAAATGAAATTCAAGAAGAAATGTAGATGGCCCAAAACTGAAAAAAATAAGATATTGTCCTCATTAGTGATAATTTAAATGCAAATTAAAATCAGTACCATTTCACCTAAAAATGAATAGTCAAGGTCAGTGAAGGTATGGGAGAGTGCAGGAGAGAATATGCCACTGTAGAAGAGAGCAGTTATTACAGTGTTCTAAAGACTATTAGGTAGCACATGTAGCACTTAAATGTACATATAATTTGACCAAAACTTACACTGGAATTCTTACCCTTCACAGACACCTGAACAATCTGAAAAGTGTATGTTTACACTATGGTATTTACTGAAGCACTTTTTTGTTGTTGTTGTTGTTTTGTTTTGTTTTTTCCAGTACCAGGAGTCGAACTTACAACCTCACACTTGCCAAGCAGGTGCTGTGCTGCTGAGCTAAATCCCCAGCCCCTGAAGCCCTTTTTAGAGTAGCAAAATAAGTGGGAGCAGCTTCATCTCATTAGGGACTAGTGAAATGTATTAGGATGCACCCATGCAGCTGAGCACTGGGGATCTTTGCGTGTGTTGTGGGCAGGTGTCTGTGGCACAGTGTTGACTGGAATGGAAACCTGCTGTGCAGACGAGTGATACCATTTGTCAGGAAATAGAATGCTTTTATGAGTGCATACATGACAGTGTGTGTTTGCAAATGCACGCACACACAAAAATGTCTAGAAGGACAACTCGATCTCCTCTCTCCAAAGTGGGCTTGGAGAAAGAACAGAGAATACTTCTACTTCTACCCCTCGCACTTTGGGGTTGTTTATGTTTTCTACCATGAGCCTGTGGTCCTTCTGTGATGAAAAGCACTTATAAAGGAAACACAAAGGGGATTCTGAGTAAAGTTACATTTTATCTTGATTTTTTTAAAGCCCAGAAAGTATTACATTTTGAGGTGGGAGTCTCCTTGCCTCATTCTTGCCTCTTTGAGAGGCATGAAGAATTCCATCCCACTCCTAGGGAAGATCAGTCCAGGTGGACTTGGCAAGCATGTAGGCCCTCCACCCTACAGTGGGAGAAAGAATCTGCTTTCTCGTCAGAGTAGCGGTAGTGACGTGGCCTCTGCTTCCTTTCCTTCTGTGAGCGCCTCGTGTCACCATTGCATGGCCTGTCCTTGCTCTTGCTGGAGGAGACCTCAAAGTTCTAGCTACTCTGCCACAGATACCATAGTATCAAGTCTAGATTTGTCAAACATAAAACTCACATTCTGAGCTCTGTGTGACCCTCATGAATATTTTTTCAGTTGGTTGGAAACTTGAAGAGAAGGAGGAACAATTAATTATCACCACCCAGTAATACCCTAATATAAAAAGTTATTGAGCTATTAATTTGCTTGAAATCAGTTTCTGAAAATATGAGATCACAAAACTTTTTAGAGAGGCTTACAGGGAACTGTAGGTGGCCCTTAGCTCACAGCAGGAGTAGCACTGATATATATTGCTTGTATAGTAAAAAGTGAAGAAGATAGAAAAAGCTAAATATTTATTTCTCCCTCCTTCCATCTCTCTGTCCCCGCCTTTTGCAAAAGCTCTCTCTCCTTGCTTCCTATTATCTGTCTTTTATTTTGTTCTTTAATTATTTATGCTTTGGGAAGGAGACGGGGGGGCGGTGAAAAAAGAATACAGACGTGTTATGTACATGTGCCACATTCCTACAAGCAATGTGATCATTATGTACCACAAACATGGACTAATACAAATAAAACACCAAGAAGAAAAGACCAAGAGATGGCTCAGCTCCCCTGGAAGCACTGAAGATCTGGAGAGAAAGCAGCTATCAATCGCATAGCTCCTCCCTGAGATGGGAGCTCACTGTATTGTGCATCCCGGTACATATTCAAGGCTGAACTGATTTGCGCTAATAAAAGTTAAATAACTGAAAAATATTTCTTTCTTCCTTTTATTCTATAAAGGAAAAACAACTGAGTATTTGAGACATTAGGAAGCACAGATTACAAAGCAGAATATCAGGTTTAGCTACTACTGTCTACTAGTTTTGCCTTTCATCAAATTAATCATTATTCCCTTTCTATTAATTCCATTCAGGCAAATTCTCATTTTTGCTTAAGTCTTGATAAAATTAATTTAAGAGTTGGTCCCAGTTGTTTTCATATGGGGCAGGCATCCTGTAAGATGGTCCCCAGTGAGCCCCACCTCCTATAATTCATGTCACCATGTGAGTCTCCCCCTTTGCACGTGACCTGCTCCTAACAGAATGTATCAAGAGTGATGCAGTGACACTTTCAGTTGAAGTCCCGGTCACTTCCGTCCTACAGGCAGGTCCGTTCTGCCTCTTCCTTCCTGTTCACTCTGATGACGAAAGCTGTCGAGCTATGAGAGGCAGCATGGAGTTGGGACCTCACTGCCGTGGCCCATGAAGAACCAAATTCTGTAAATAACCTTGTGAATGACCTTGGAAGTGACTCCTTCCCAGTTGAGCCTGGAGAGGTCCTCAAGCCAAGTCAATGCTTTTGCATTTGAACCCAGGAAGAGTCCTTACGAGGGCCCCGCCAAGTCCCTCCGGGATTCCTGACACTTGGAAACCATGAGATAATAAATATTGCGTCAATCCACTGAGTTTTGGGGTAACTTGTTACTCAGTCATACACAACTATACATTCTATTATGGTTGTGTCTTGATGTCCCCCCAAAGCCTCAGGCAGCTTTAGGTGGAGCTCTTTCAGGGCTTTTTTGGAGGTGGTTGAATCTAGAGTAAGTGATTGATTCATGTTTCAATGCTAGGATTAAGGGTGCTGGGATGAAGGGTGGGTGACTGCTGGTTTAGTCCACTGATTGGATTGGCACCATCCTAATCCTGGTAGACTGGAATCAATATAAGGACAGAAAGAGGCATCTCTCTCTCTCTCTCTCTCTCTCTCTCTCTCTCTCTCTCTCTCTCTCATTGCTTTTGCTGTCTTCCACCACCATGAACTGCTGCCCCTCTGCAATGTTCCACCCTGCCTTGGAGCCAGCCAATTCTGAGTTGAAACCTCTGCAAACTACAGCTAAATAAAGCTTTCCTCCCTTAATTTTTTTCTTGTTGTTGTTTTAGACAGGGTCTCGCTATGCAATGCAGGCTGGCCTTAAGCTCACTTCGTAACCCAGGCTGGCCTCGAACTCACAATGATCCTCTTGCTTCAGCCTCCTGAGGGCTGGGATTACAGGCATGCACCACCATGCCCAGCTCTCCTTCCTTAATTTTGGGTGTTGGGTATTTTGTCTCAGCAACAAGAACAGTAACTAAGACACTCCATTTTTTGATCTTTTATAATATTGTCTGACACCTAGAGTAAGAGTCATTAAGTGGCATTTATTAATGTGCTATATGGAAAATTCAAGTAGGTAGTATATGACATAATTTATCCAATTGTCAAATAGTTGCTGAATATCTACCAAAAATAAGGTATCATCCTGGGCACTAACTCTACAGGAATTTTGCTTGTTTCATAGAGAAATTTTGCACTCAATCTCTATCTTCATTTCTCTCCTTTGGTTTATGTTTCAGTTGTTCAACAGTCCAGAAGCAGAAGTGACCCACAAGTGCCAGATAAGTCACTGGAAAAATAAAGAGGGGTGTAACACTACAAAATGCCTGTCTGAATGCATGTGGCATAGGCCACTTTCTCAAGGTAACTAAAAGCTGATTCTACTAAACTCAGCTCTGCATCTGCCGGCACCTGCTTTGACTGATGAAGTCACCAAGCACAGCCTTCATTTTCTCTTCCGGTGCCTCCTCAGAAATCTTGATGAGTTCTCTCACTTCTTCTATGCCTTCCTCCTGAAAACAGACCGCAGGCAGGGAGGGATGAGCAGTGGGAATTAGAGTTGTAATAGAGATATTGATTGAACATCCCAGAATATGTGGCTGGGTTTTTTTTGTTCCTGTTGTTTGTGAAATGAAAGAAGAGTTCTTGTGCTTGAACTGGCAGTGTCACTTCGCCCTAACTTTGTGCTTTCCTTTTCTTAGTTAGGGTAGTTCCAGAGAATCATCATCTGCACTGCTCAAACTCATTGTTTCTGCCACAGATTTGTTCCCTGACGAGCCATTTGTTTAGAGTCTACTCTGTGGGGGAAACCTAATCTCATGGGAAATCTAACAAAGTAGATTGAAGCAGATATAATCATCAAAAAGTCAAAAGCTATGCTCATGTCAGCTTTTCAAACAGTGATATATCCTATATTGAATAATCTCTGAAATTCAAGGCTCTCCATTCATCTGATTATATGAATTCTGGCCATGGGATGAGGGGTTGTGTGTGGTGACGACTACATACTTATATACTTAATAATTTCACCTTTCTTTGGGGGCTTAAATTCTAGGATTCTTCTCAGTAGCCTGGGTGAAGATGATATGAGAAGGCAAATGTACGTACTGCCACTGCTTTGCTAGAATTTACAAAAACTTTGTTTTCTATCATATCCCAGAGTCGGGGCCAGGTTCATATGTTCCCCTCTTTCTCCCTTCACTAGGAGAACAGGCAATATCATAGCATATTAAAGATTTGGGAACTGGGGTCACACTTCCTGGTTCAAATCCAAGTCCTACTGTTTACCCCTCATGCCCAGTTTCCTCATCTGTAAAATAAGGTGAGAATAACCCTCCCACAATACTGTCTGGACTGTGAACTGTGTTGCATTAGCCATGACTGATTGAGACAGGAATTAGACGGAAGGGCTAAAAGCGTTTATAGTCTCCAAGAAAAATTCTGCTTTGTTTTGTCAATACTCAGAAATAACCTCCCTATTCCAACTGAAGGAGAATTAAGCCCCTCTCAAGTGCTCTTGGAGTCTGGATCCAGAATGCCCAGAATCTCCTAGCCAGAGGTAACACACTGCTGTGAACAACCCTATTACTGAGCAAACGGGAAGAGAAATGCGTTCTTTCCTTTGGACAGGCTTTGATGGAATGGGAGGGACAAGTCAAGGGTCATTCATGAGGTGAGTGGACAGCGAGAAGAGGACATTTCTACTGACACATCAAGTGGGAAGATGACAGTACGAAGAAAGGATCGGTGGAAGCCAGGACTTAGGATTTCGTCAGAATGTTTTCAGGCTCCTCTCCCTTGGAGATTAAGAAATCAGCCTATTGCTAGGTCTCATAACGGTGCAAAGCAGAAAAGGAGTCTGAATTCAGATAGTTTGACTTAAAGTTCAGGGATTTTGCAAAATGCATCCTCATTCCCCTGGATCCACATGGCGGGAGACATGTTCCCAAAGACAGCAGCCTCAATTCAGTGGCGTTTAAACTGAGATGGGGACCCTCTACTGGGTAGACAGAAACCTGCCTTTTGCCCCCAGTCTCCTCATCTGTGAAGCCCAGCTCCAGTCAGAACCACTTACCAAGAGGTCTGCCATTCTCTCCAGCATGTTAGACCAGTGCAGCCTGAAAGTCTGGTCTCCCCAGGAGCTGGTGAGGGAAACGCAGGGCTTCTTGGCCTCAAGTGGCAAATAGTTGTAATTCCTGTGAAAGCACATGAGGTCTGGAAGTTAGCTGGCAGTCAGTGTTTTTCAGGCAACTCCAGCCACACATTCCTGTTTTATATGCTCTGAGGGGCAGCAGAGGAGTGGAGACAAAACTATCAAACTGTTAACACCATGCTCAGGCTGTAATCGGGGCCATGAATAATAAGCATCACAGAGTGACACAGCTGTAGTGAGAGACATTAACAGCCACCATCAGACCTGGGGCAAAGCTTAGCAATGGTCACCAGGAGGCAGGATTTATCAGGCAAGGCTTCTTCAAAGAGGTTTTGAATTGAGAGCAGAAAAAAGGGGGAAAGACTAACTTGCTTTAGCATCTATATTCCAGGCACATGTAAGGATCAACTGATAACAGATATCAATGCACTTTGTAAAATGAAATTGCTTGAGAAAGGTAAAAATATTATTAATGAGGGTGAAGGCTAATGCCCCAAACCAAATTTAACTATCCTATGTCTTAGTATCCACCCGCTCATCCATCCATCCATCCATCCAGTACTACCTGTAACTAGGCACTGGTACTAATAATGTAAGTGACTGCTCAGCTTAGAAGGAGCAAGAGGGATAGCAAAGTGGTTAAAGGAGAAGACATGGGGCCATAGAGAACATCTGAGGGAGGCAGGTGCACGTGCTTAAATGCTGATGAGAATAGACAGCTAACAGGGTAAGATGGAAGACGTAAGAGAAAGAACTGATTTGTAGATTTGGTTCCCAAAGAAGAAGGCTGTACATTCAGAAGCAGAAAAAGTGGAAGAAAATGCAGAAGTCCCCTCCCTAATGATGGCTACTTTCCTGATGAGCCTTTCCCATAGCCCTTGCAGTTTTTTCCTAGAACCTGGGACCATGAGAGGAGAAGTGCTTGGAAGGAGCATGGTGGTGGCAGAGACAGGTGCTGCAACAGTGTGGACGGTGTGTGGAACAAGACCCTACAGTGGTGAGGTGGGGAGGGAGGGGAAGCCGGACACAGAAGAAGCTTCACTTCCACTCCGAAAAGACAGCTTCAGCCTGAAAGAGTGGGTGGTTGTTCTTTGAAGCTCTCCAACCCAAATTTCTTCTGAAATAGACAATAGAATTAGCAAAGGGCCCCCAGCCTGTTCTGCAGAAAATAAACCAGCAGATGTCCATTCAGAAGAGAAGCCAAATTTGTCCTTGGCAGAACCTGAGGTTGTCATTACAGCAGGAGCACAACCATAGCAAAGGTTAGAAACCAAACTGTTCTTTTTATTTTACCTTTTTTTAAATTGCCACACTGAGCATCCTGCAGCTAAGTCCATTTCTACCCAATCTAGTTCTCTGTCCCAGGGTTTCTTTGGTTGGGGTCATTTTGTGCTAATGCTGCTCAGGGCCTTTATCTCTGGTTCTCAGGGAGAACCATGAGGACCGGAAGGCTGTGGCTTCTTAGGCAAACTACAGTGCAGATGGAAGGCAGCAGATGGGAGGGCTCCTCTTGTCAGTGGAGGGGAAGACTGCCAGGCGGAGTGGTTGCCCTGACAAAGGACCAGCCTTGTGACTTTGGGCCATGGTAGGCCTGGAATCCTGAAGACAGTGATGATCTGCCCTTGGATGGCTGCTGCTTTAATCTCACTCCTGAGCTCTGAGCCAGCACATAAACTGTATGCGAATACACACACTTTGTAAACCTAGAAAGTCCAGGACATAGAGATGGTGGTATTTTATTGAGTGCAATAGACAAAAAAGTTGTATGTGTATGTGTGTGTGAAGGGGTGTGTGCATGTGAGTGTCTATTAAAATATGGGCTCTTTCACTTCACCTGCTGCTTCCATGGATTGCCGCTGTAAGCAGCTTCAATACAGTGACTGAGAATATGAAGACAGCGCAACAGCACTGAAAACACCAGCATGACTTATTTTGGTCTTCTTGAGCCAGCCAGGCAATATGTACATGGGCTCTAACCAGGAAGGCCTTGAGACTGCTCAGTGACCCCCAAACTCTTCCAAACCACAGCCCCTGAAATCCCACTAATAGTCAGCCATGGGCTGGTCCAACAAGGTAGGGATGATTTTGGATGCTAAGTGCCTGAGTCATCTCCGAATGTCTCCCAGATCTACAGATCTAGTCACAGCACTCACTCACTCATGTCTACAGTTTTAAGGATGGAGTTAAAGGACAGGGGAGTTTGAGATTCTTTCACCTAAAAGGAGGAGGGACACCAAGGCTGGCTGCCAGGTTCCTCCCCACAAAGACCCATGGGAGGGGGAATGTGATCCTTGGGAGCAGCAGAGTTTAGAAAATGTAGGGAATGATCAAAAATGAGAGGAAAAACACCTAAGATTATTTTAATTTACCCTACCCTACTTTGCCCGAAACACCCCCCCATCTCTTAAATCCTCTCTTATCCTTTAGGATGTCAGCTTTTCTATGGCTTTTCTCAACTCTTACCTCCTCCCTCAACTTCACCTTACTCACACCTCCCTTTTCCTCTGCTCCCACAGCACCCTGTGTGAACCCAGTTACAGTGATTCCTTAGATCATTCAAAAATACTTATGAGTCCCTCTGCATGCCAGGCATGAGCAGACTAAAAGACAGTGATGGATGCCCTCAAAATGCCCATAGTCTTCCAGGGAAGACAGACGGGCAAATCATCTTAAACTGGTGCGATTAGCTTTTGCTGAAGGTGATTAGAGAAGTGCAAACCAGAGGTGAGGTTTACTCTGGAAGGGTGGGGGAACAGCAGCTGAGGAGGGAGCTCGCTGAAAAGCAGAGGGGTACAAAGACCCCGAAGGGGTGGAGAGCAGAGCATGTTTGGGGATGGCCAAGGGCACTGCATGACAGCACAAAGAGGAGTTTGGGAAGTGACTGGAGATGCTTGAAGACTTGGATTGAATCCACAAGCTCTGACCTCTGAAATTAACCCTGAAATCCACAGGGAGCCAACGAGTGATGTGAAACAGAGTCACTGGTTCGGCTTGTCCAGGGAATGTTTTGAAGAAGAACCAAGCCAGATAGGAGGCTTTAAAAATACTGTAGGTCAAAGATGCTGATAGCGAGAACTAAAAAGCTGATAGTAGAGATGAGAAATACTGAAGAACTAGAACTGACCAGTCTTCAACCCTGATTGCATGTAGGCAAGAAGGAAAAAACAAACAACTGACAAACTTTTAGTTGCAGGTTAGAGGATTCAAAGAATTGTAGGATCAGTCTATGAGACCAGAAAGACAGGAAAGATCAGAAAAGGGGGAAAGTTATCTGTGAAGACAATGAGGCTGGTGAATAATTCAGGAGACACCCAAGTGTGGCTGTTTGGATCTCCTGCTCAGGAAGCAGGGCCATCTGGGGAAATTGATTTGGGAATCCAGGTTATCCTAATAGCAATCAAGAATCCATAGGTCCATCCCCAGTGAGAATGTCTGGACTATGAAAAAGAGAGATGGATGAGCATATTTGCCAGGAAACAGCAGGTAATATCTATGGATTCCAATTTTCTTACATGTGAAGTGAGTAGAGCCAGGTGCTATCATGAGAATACAGTGTGGTCAGAGATTCTTTTACTCCTAGCACAAGAGTCAGCAATGGAACACTCATATTATGCATTTTTTTTTCTTCTCAAATTATTTGGTTGGTGCTTGACACTACTTTCTTTTAAAAGAGCTCTGCAATTTTACTTCCCTTTGCAGGTTGAAAATTTGCATGAGTTAAAGGAGATCTGTCAAGGTGTCTAAAGGTGTCCCAGTTGTTTTCTGAAATGGCCTTTCTGGTGTTTGATAAGAATTCTTTGAGACCTTTTATGTGCAAATTATTATGGTAAAGATTAAAAAATATGCATCAATAATCCCACCAAATCTTTAAGGAGTAGACAGAACTTGGGTGAATATAATAACTGCTAATGGGGTTGGGGTTGAAATTTTAAATTCTCACCTTCCTACTTTGTTCTGTGTCAGAGATATTGGATAAAGGGGGTTTCAGATGCAGTAACAATTATCATCACTGTTCTTCCCTTGAATAACTTACTCGCATGTGCCACTTGGGGCTGTTATGTTGCTAAGGACTTAGTAGAGTGGTACGTACTGTGTTGCCCCTGTTTGCAGGTTGCTCCCATAAGTGACATAAAAATTTATATTTCTGATTTTAGAGAAGAACTGAATTCAACAGTCCTGGGAACTGGACCAAATCCTACCATCAGCAACTGTAGCTGTTTTCACCTGCTGTATGTCCTACCTGTTCCCTTCTGTCACCAGAGGCTTCTCTGGGCGAGTGGTGGACATAGAGACAGCAACATCATGAGCTGCACCCTCTTCTCCTTCGTGCAGCAATGGAAGGATATCTTCCTCAGCTGATTCTGTTGATTTTTTCTTCTTCCCATGATGGGACCCTCCATCGATCAGGTTCCCAAAATTACCTGCAGAGGCAGTAGCAAGGAGAGAGGGGCTTGGTGTCAACAAGTAGAGTCCATCAGCTTGGCACAAGGGATCCAAGTCAACGTCCTCTCATGAGCAGGGAAGGAGGTCTTGGGAGGAGGGTGGAAAGAACAAATGGTGACAGTGAAAGAAGACTGGCAAGACAGTGAGCCATCCTGCCCATCCCCTATTTTCTACTGTGTAAAACCTAAACAAATTAAAAATCAAGAAACAGAGTCAAGTGGAAAAAAGAGCCACTAGAACTTATACAATTCAGTTATAAACATGTTTAACATCTCAGTGTGTATCCTTCAAAATTTTCCATGGAGCTGTTGGTAATGGATCATTGCAGACAAGTCATTTTGTGATCTGGATCCAAAAAGTCCCCCAGAGGCCCCCTGCGTTTGGAGGGTAATTGGATCATTGGGGTGCTATGCTTGCCAGTGGATTAATCCCTTAATGAGCTCAGTAGCGGAATGTGCTGTCAGAGCCTGGTGCAGGGGGATCACTGGGGGCACGACCTGCAAAAATGCATTCTTGTCCCAGGCTCCCCCTTCCTCATGCTTCCTGGCTGCCCCTGGAGAAGCAGGCGCTTCCACCTTGTGTTTCTGCCATGGTGCCAGCCAGCTTTGGATCAAATTCCCTGGAAACTGTGAGCCAAGTAAACTGCTCCTCCTTTAAGTGGCAGGTGGCAGGTATTGTGCCCAGTGAGAAGTGACTAAGACATGTGGATTTTTCATTCAACAAAATATCACAAATGTCTCTACAAAATTTCTTCTCCTCTAAGAGAAGACTTCTTTTCTAAGTCCTCCAAGACAATATCATGGTTTAAAAAGTAGGAAAAGGTTGGAAGGAAGAAAGGGAGCAGGGAGGAGTGGGGAGAGACAGGGAGGAGGGAGAAAAGAAGACAGGAGAGAGGGTGGAAAGGACGATAGGTGGGAAAATAGGGCCGCTTTTGTACTACAGATATCTCCATAAGAAAGGGTATCCTCTGCAAGGATATGGTATCACTGAGCTTTCCACCTTACAGCCTGATTGCAAATGCTAAAAGGGACTCAAAGGAATATTTACCACTTTTGGAAGGGAATAGTCTCTTCTGAATGTTTATGTCTCCACAGCCCACCACTGGTCATGGCACAGAAGGTCTTCATACATAATTGGTGCAACAGTAACCTCAATGTGTTACTGTGTCCACAACAGTGTTTCTCCCTAGTATCACTCCAGTTCTTTCTCTCCCTCCCTTCCCCATTATTTGCACCTTAATGGACCTGAGGGGGGCATCACAACATTCTACAAACAGGAGGAGACTTGTCCTAGTCTTCTTTCTAACATTCTCCAGCTGTGTAAATGGGACAGTTATCCAGCCTCTCTGGACATCCTCACCGGATCATTCTCAGATGCTGCTGGAACCATCAGGTTTTGGGAAATCAATCATGCAGCCACAGCATGAGAGCAGAGAAGGAGGACAGATGGAGAGAGCCAAGATTTGAAAGTTTTAATAGAATAACAAGGATGAGAATTGAAACAACTGGGGAGAGAGAGGCTGGAGAGATGAGCTCGAGTTCTGCTGGAGACAGAGATAGAAGTGGAGAGGCAAGGACACAGAGGAGTCCATGGCTGGATATCTCCATAGAGGAAGGGAAGATGTCATGGTGGGAGGAATAGAAGGTATGGACGTTAGCATCAGAGAAGGGAGTGCTAGGGAACAAGAGTTCAGAGGAAGGACATGCCTGGAGGCAGATCTCTGCCTCCCTGCAAACCCAGGCCAGAAACAGACCTTCTTGTCTACTGCCAATTCTTCCCTGGACAGACCCCCTGGAGTCCTACAACATGAGGCCCTTTCCTCTGCTCCAGCCCTCACAGGCCTGAAGCCAGTTCTCTCTCAGTCTGCACCCCAAGTCTCTTCTCAGACTAACCCTTCCGGGCCCTCTGCCTCCCCTATGATACAGTATCCCCCAGTATCTGCACCTGTGGACATGCAGGCCTGGGATTCTGTGTGAGGCCTCCCGCTGTATGACTCAAAGGGACTGGATCCCATGTCCATTTTCTTCTGCTCTGTTACAGAAAAGCTACCTAAATGTGGATCCAGACCCTCTCTGATGGAATAGCTTTCCCAGCTGCATAGTAGGCCAGGAAGTGTGGTACTCGATGTGTGGTATTTTTAATTTGTTAACTAATTAAAACTTACAAATGTGTGAGGAGTTATTAGTCTTCCTTTTTGAGAGATGAAAAACTAAGGCCCAGGAACTTAAATGAGCTCAGGATAATGGAGCCAGGGGTAGTAATCTAAATATGTGTGAATCCAAAACTATACTCTCCATCTTTTTTAAAGGATGAAGATAAATCTATTCCTTATATAATGATACTAAGGTAGATAAGGAATTATTCATTTCTTTCTGAGATGAAGATACAAACCCCTACCAGAGTGTGACCATCTCAGGGCACTAATTAATTTAGCCAAGAAATAGATACTAAGCCCTGTACTGGTCTGCACTTACCAATAGAAACTTCAAAGCTGATGGGTTTATCTCCAATCTTTCGGTCAATCATGGTAGCTTCAAAAAACGCTCCAAAGAGTAAAAATTCCTCATACTTTTCTGGTATAATCTAAGAAAGAAAAAAGTTACTACACAGAATTAGCTTTGTTTTTCTCACCAGGAAACTAAATTAATGATGCTGACTTGTCCATCATCATTTAGAGGCATCTGAGTCTGTTCTACCCGGAAATTCCATTTCCTCCCACTAATCAGACAGGCAAGAATCACAGCCAACAACGTGCAAATCTAACTTCACCCACCATCTAGAATGAGGCAAGTGTGACCTTCTGAGCTGCTATCTGAAAATACAGAAAATCTCCTTTCAAGTCAAAGGGTGGGATGGGTGTGTGGGTCTTTCTCAAATGCTGTTGAAACACAGGCTTGTGATGACCTTCCACTGATCAGGCTTTTAGGAAACAGGGAATCAAAGATGAGTTGCCAAGAGTCACAGGATTAAATCCTTCCATTTGAGCATAATGTCCTGGCTTAGACAGGGCACTCATATGCATTATGTTAGTTGTTTCTCTTAATAACTGTGAAAGGTCAAAAGCTGGACAATTCCCATTTTACATATAAGGAAAATGAAGTTTGAGGGTAACTTTTCCAAGTCTTCTGACCACAGAACCCTGTACTCTTTGAGCTCTAACATGTTTTAACCCAATGTCTTGGTGTTGATTCAAAATCAAACTTCAGAGAATAACGAGCAAACCAAGATAAAAGGACAAGGGGGTTAGTTGCACACATAAGCATTAACCACTCAAGTACGTCCAGGCTGGGTTGTATACACCATGGTTGCCACTGTGAGGGGTTCCCTGGTCCCAGAATCATGGGTACCTTAGAGTTCACCTACTCCAAGCTCTGCCTTTTACCTGAACAAACTAAAGTTCACACAGCAAGCCAAGTCAGGCAAGAGTTGAAATTCTGTATTGTTTCTATTGGTTTTTCTCTCTCTTTAAAATAAAAAAGGAGAGCTGCTCTCTGCCAAATCTCCCTTGTCAAGGTGCTCACAGCCTGGAAGACTACACCCCCACAGGTCACAAGACAGGAGCAGCACAAGGCAATATCTAATTATTTGCAAGTGGCTTTCATTGACCTGGAACAGACTGATGTTTCAAAGAGCAGATGTCACCCAGGCACAGAGACCCAGCAGCACATTTCTGAGTAAAGAGCCTGAGTGAGCTGGAGCCACATACTCCATCCTTCCTGGCCTTGTGATTGGATTTATTAAACTGCAGAAAAAGGCAGTAAGGTTAATCTAAGGAAACAAAGCAGTTGTGGCCTGAGGGATCAAAAGTCCCCCTTGGATAAGCACTTGAACTGTGTCCCTCAGAGTGTTGGAGGATCCAGTTTATTAGGCTCAAAATGGCCCTTCTCTGCCACAGAGGTACTGGAAAACCCAGGAAATGTTTCCATTGTCCAGGAAACACGAAGCAGGCTAGAGACTCGGTGTTGAATTTTAGCCACACTCCACCCCTTGGCTACAAGCCAGCCTCGCAGCTTGCCCTTGTGAGGCTCCGCTTACTCTCGGGGAAGAGGGAAAAACCACTGAGACCCCAGGGGAAAGTGGTTCTTGTGGCTTGGAAGGGACAAGTGTAGCAAGAGCCACAGCCACACAAGCTTTCAAATCCCAACTGCTACCTCCTGGTGGTGGGTGGCCTCCATTATGTGGCTGTCATTTTCCTTGTCTGTGACACAAGCCCTGTAATAGGGACTGCAGGGAAGAGAGAGGCTGGATATGGTACCATCAACTGGAGCACCTAGTAACACGCCTACATATACACAAACACCACAGTGATAACTATGCTAGGGACTTCATCAAGTTTGAATTGACATCCTTCTTCTTCATATCCTCCAAAGTCTAACTGAAACGCTTTCCTTTCTGGAAGCACACCTTAATTCCCCATCTAAGAAAACAATGAAGTGTACTGTCCACTGAATTCTTGTTATGTGCCAAACGAGGTACTAAGAATTTTACCTACATTATCATGTCTAATTCTGACAACTACACAGGAGAGAGGGATTTTTACATTCACTTAGAGAAAACAGTGCAGTCTAGTGAGACATTCAAAGAGCTGTCCAAAGTTACTGTCATGGTTTAGATCTGAGGGTCTTCCAAAGCCTCACGTTTAGAAAGTGGCTGGACCATAGAGGCGCTGTACTCAGCAGATTAGACCACAGCGGAGTTCAAAGCTGACGTGCCTTGAGAAGGTGACTGGTTAGAGGTAGGTCACTAGGGGCACGACCTGGAAGAGCATATCATTCCCCAGGCTCCTCCCTCTCTCTCTGCTTCCGGCTTCTCCTGATGTGAGTGGGCTTCCTCTGCCCAGGCCCTGCCGCTGTACTGTATTTGCACCTGCCAACCACGGACTGGAACTTCTGAAACTGTGAGCCGAAGTGAACCTCTCTTCCTTTAAGTTGTGGGCATCAGATATTTTGTCCCAGCAACAACAAAGTGACAAGAAGTTACTAAACAAAACTAATACGTATAGCAGGTCAGGTTCTGTACTGAGCATTCCACATATATTAGTTCACTACATCCTCAGTGAGAGGCTATGAGGTAGGAGTTACCATAAGAAATAAGCATATTTTCCTTCCCTTCAAAAAATGAGAAAAGAACAGTGAAATGAAAACCGAGCTTTGTGACTGTGGAAGGGAAGAGGGATTTGAAAAGAGGGGATGGCAATAGGGAAAAAAAGAGGAATCAAGATACATCATGTACAGATGCAAATTCCCTATAACGAATGGGTCATTGTGTACACCAATTGTACCAATAAGCTTAAATAAAAAATAAATACTGGGTTAAATGCTGAAAAAAAACCAGAGGTAATATTCCTCCAGAGGCTTGGCAGTGACCACTGCACCACACGGCCACAATGTAAACCCAGCCATCCTACTTGGGGAACAATATTTAATCATTATACCTCACTCACTCCAGGAAATCATACCATTTTATCTGTATCTCTTCATGCACTGGTCACTTTCTTCTTCCTGTTATGTTTATTTCACATGTCTTCCTCCCCTTCTACACCATAAATAAGCTCCAGGGAATTAGACTGTATTTTTCTTCTTTCTTTCCAGTGTTGGGGATGATATTTCAAGCAGAATTAATGTTCACAGAATTTTTAAATGAACACATCTCATCATAGGTTGGTTCTGCTGTGAGTTGGGGCATGGAGAAAGATTTCAATGGTGATGATGAGAGTGAGCTGGAAATACCAGCGCTGCGGGTCTCTCAGTTGTCCAGACATGTGACGACAGTTGCTGCAGCTGATGACACTGAAACTTGGGGAACATGGCAGCTAAAAACAGGAAGCTGTGGCTGCTCTGGCTGTGGGGAAGGAAGAAGCCCAGCATGGTGGTTTAAAAAATACCCTCAGAGCCTTATCTAGTCCTCCCCTTTAAACAAGCGAAGTCTAATTTCCTGCCCTTTGCACTGGGCTGGACTGAGTCATTCATCTGTAACAAGTAGAAAACAACAGAACTGTTGGTGTGTGACCCCGGGCCCGGTCATGAGAGATGGCCTTGGCCTTGGTCCCTCTGGAGTACACACTCTAGGGGAAGCCAGATGCACCTCAGGAGGACACTCAAACAGCCTTCAGAAGGGTCGCAAGGTGAGGATTTGAGCCCGCTGTTTTGCAAGGGAGCCATCTTGGAAGGGATTCTCCAGCGCCCATGAAACCTGCAGAAGATGCACCCCCTACCAAGATCGTTTTTTCTGATAGATACTTTATTAGCATATATTAATTATACAGAATATTGTATTTCATTGTGGCACTTTCTTACATGCATATCACATACTTTGATCAGACCCTTTGTCCCATTACCCTACCCTACCCTTTCCTCCAACCCCCTTTCTCTTGTCTAATAGTTTTCCTTTTCCTTTTATGTCATCTTTCTTTTTCTACATTTCACATATGCAGGAAAACATGGAATTCTTCTCTTTCTGAGCCTGACTTATTTCCCCTAATATGATAATTTCTAGTTCCATCCATTTTTCTGCAAATAGCATGACTTCATTCTTCTTTGTGGCTAACACTCTGCTGTATGTGTGTGTCATGTTTTCTTTATCTGTTATTTAGTTGACAGGCACTGAGGCTGATTCTACAACTTGGCTTTTGTGAATTGTGCCACAATAAACATAGATATGCGATATCTCTACACTATGCTGACTTTAGTTCCTTTCGAGTATATACCAAGGAACAGTACTACTAGATCAAGTGCCATCTCTATTTTTAGGGGTTTTTTGGGAACTTTTGCACTGATTTCCTGGTGGCTGTACTACTTTACATTATAAGGAGCTCTTACACACTTCCTTTTTCCATGCATCCTTATCAATATTTCTGATTTCTTATATTCTTGATAATAGCCTTTCTGATTGGGTTGAGGTGAAATCTTTATGCAATTTTGAGTCACACTTCCCTGCTGGCTAACGATGTTGAGCATTTTTAGATGTAATTATTCCCTGTCAAGATCTTGACTGAAACTTCATAAGAAACCCTGTGGCAGAACACTGAGCTGAGCTAATCCCAAATTCCTCATCCATAGAAAACATCAACACTTGTTTAAATTGCTAAGCTTTGGGGTAAGTTATGCAGTGATAGATAACCAATAACCCCAACAAGAAACTGGCCACAAAGAAGTCAACATAGACAGAGGAGGGAAGGGAAATGGGAATTTGAATGACGTGTGAGTTTCCCCTTCTCTATCGCCTTGTACACAATACCAAAATGGCCCTGGGTCTTGCTGACAGATGTACTGTCTCTGGCTCACATAAGTTCCCAACTTCCCTTGCTTTTGCTAGAGCTTACTTCTTCAGGTGTCCTCCACAAAATATCTTACAGTATTGACTTAGATTAAGAAAATCTTTTTCTAGCTTCTTTCTGCTTAGAAAAGCAAACCCTGTTTTAAAAAAGAGTGTCCACCCTCAATCCACAGCACTAGGTTACAGTGTTCTCTGGGTGTGAGATCACGTAGGAGGGGTGAAGAGGAGGAATGGGAGGAGGCAAACTGGGAAATAAGAACTTGAGAAGCCTATTCCTCATCTGCCAAGGGGACAGAAGTAGGGGATATCATCTTAGGTAGCCATTAATCTAGTCACAATTTCTGGTAAAGCCCAAAGTCACATTTCCAATATTGGCATGTGTTTTGAATACCCATCCACACACACACATCCACACACACACACACACACACACAATCTCATTAAAAGAATGCTGATAGTAACCACAATGAAATGACAGCACACATTTGCAGAGGATCTTTCCCAGCATGTGGGTTCAGAAGGAAGAGCTGAGGAGGTTGCTAAAATACTGAAGTCACACACAAGCTGAGAAATGCTCTGAATAGCTGCCTGGTGATGAGCATAAACCATAGGCCCATTGATAACAGCAAGTGTATTACAAGCTCTGCAGACCAATTTACATGGGTTCTCTCATTAGCCCCCAGGGTCACCCCCAGTCACAGCCACCAGCCCTACCTAATTTCACTGATGAGTAGACGTAAACAGAGCAGCATTAGCACCAGAGCCACAAGTAGCACTAACCCCAAACTTTCTGGTCTTGGGCCCTAATTTCCCCCTCACAATTTCTTAAGATCCCAGCAGCAAAAGTAAGTGACACTTCCACGGCTAAGGTGACCCTCCCGTTCCAGCCCCACAGTCTCCCCAGCCTCCCTAGAAATGGAAGCTCCGGAAGAACACCCGTCACCGCCAACCTGTGGACCTGGGAAGCACTCCCAGAGGCAGAATGAGCCACGCTGAGAGCTGGAATCCATCTACTTCTGCTACTGACCACTCTTGCATTAGCTTAGCAACAAACTCCTGATGCTAAGATAAACTCTGAGCGGATGTTTACAGGTGTCACACATCTCGGAGCCTCAGATCTCTTCCCATAACCCAGGAGTGGGCTGAAAAATGCTTATATGCGTTATGGGGAGTAATAATCAGGGATAAACACTTCCTGGAGTTGTGACTCCTTCACAGGTCTGGGGTCGGGGAATAGGCTCCTCAAGTTCTTATTTCCCAGTTTGTCTCCTGCTTTCCTCCTCTTCATCCCTCCTACATGATCTCACACCCAGGGAACACTGTAACCTAATGAAGCTAAACAAAATTAGGCCACAGATAGAGTTTAGTCAGTCGCCCACCGCTCACTCTCACCAACACCCTCAGAGCACTTTTCTGTCACTTTCCTTGGGTTCCCATGGAATCCGAGCTTGGCGCTGGGGGGCAGTGAAGGCACAAGGCCTCATGAACAGATGGTTGTATGTGTGCAGGAGGCAGAGGATCTGCCCCACATACGCGGCTAGGGCACTGCAATTTCACAGGGAGAATGAGATGTGAGGCAGACACCTTCAGAAGCCTGGTCAGGTACTATCTCTGCCCTGGGCTCTCCTCTGGTAAACAGCAGACATTCCTCAGACCTACCTCTGGGGGCACATCAAAGGGCTCCACCTCGACGTCAGTGGAGTTACTTTTGTCTGAAGCCTGCTGGGGTTTTCCATCATCAGCTTTGTCAGCCTTGTCCTTACTTGAGCCTTTGGATGATCTGGAGTCTTTGTCCTTGGAAATCAACTTGAGATCTTTCAGGGCCTTGGAGAATTTAGATTCCTGGGCCCCTCCTGAAAGGATTTCCACAGCGATTTCTACCAAGATCCTGCCCCGGAATGACACTCCCTCCCCAAAGCCTTCGTTCAGCTCCTGATAGTCGTCCATCACACTGTGGTTCCTGGGGGAGCCATACAGGTTAATCCAGGCAGGTCCAAAGGTCGGGAGGAAGCCTAGGAAGACCCCAGAGTTAGTCACCTGGTTATGTTCTTGAGTTTCTCATGTGTTTGCTTTGTGAAAGCTGCTCACATGCACTTAAAAATGTAGACTATTCAGAAAGGAAACAAAGGATGTATGTACAGGATAGCCTGTGACCAAAAGACACGTCACTAAAATTTCCTCCTAGTCTTTTTTCCATGAATGTTTATACCTGTTCACATTTGTAACAGTATTATAAAGACCAGCACACATACCTTTGTCTTCACTGATTCAACAAGTGTTGATTGACTCCTAACATGCGCCAGGAACCATACTAGACAATAACTGTAGATTAGAGGATAGGAGGAAGCAGACACTATAAATATTTACATTATAAACACTATGGAGGAGCTATATCTTGTGCTACAGAGGAGACAACAGGCTGATGTAGCATGAAGAGAAGTTGGGAGGAAGAGAAAGACACAGAGACAGAGAGAGAGACTGAGATTGGGCAGAGGAACTGGCACAAGCCCACTGGAAAAGAGCACAGAGCTAGAGACTGAGCTGTGTAAAAAGATTTGGGGGGGTTTAGGGTTCTTGAAAGAGACTTTGGTCTTTATCCTAAAATTTATGGCAGTGCTTTAAAGGGATGTAAGAAAGATGCCATCGTATCTGGCTGCAGTGCAGAGGGCAGTGTAAGAATGGAGGTGGACAAACTGGGGGCGACTTCATCTTCATAACTGAAGGCGTTGCAGTTTGGCCTGGTTATGGTAGTAGAGGCTGAGGGAAATGAATGTTCTGAGATACGTTCTAAGAACATTACTGAAAAGACCCAATGGTTTTTAACTTACTCCCAGCATAAATATTTTCCCTTCTTAATACACAGTATCTGAGAAGGGGCACAGTGCCTCTGGGAACATCTCTTTGGCACCATAATGCTCCTTTCTGAAGGGCAGTACAACACATGGGCCTGAAGACGACTGCTGGGTTACAGTGTCAGCTCCGGCACTCCCAAACAGTGCGACCTTGGGCAGCTTTTTAACTTCCCTCTACCTCAATTTCCTCTGGAGGAAATGCTAAGAAAACCTATCTCATCTAGCAAGATTAAAAGAGGCAACATCCAGTAAGTGCTTCACACAGGACCCTTGGAAGTGCTCGAAAATATCAGCTATTCATATGAGTATGAATAAATGTATCATCATTTGCTTAACAATTCTCCCACTGCTGATAATTAGATATTTCCATATATTTTACTGTTAAGAATCATTTTGTGTCTAAAGCTCCTGCACTTCCAACTCCACTTCTACATATTGGATTCTGTCTTCTTTGAGTAGGTTTAAAGAAGCAGGACAACTGTGTTAAAAGGGATGGAGAGACTGCGGTTCCTGATGTCTACTCTTTAAACACTCATATACATCTTCCTGCATAACATCAAGAGTTTCTGAGAGGGAGAGAGATCTTTCACAGATGAGAAGGTGATCCAGAGGGGGAGAGGGAGGGAGTGGAGGGGAAGAGGAATAAAAGGAATTAAGATAAAGTAAGTACATGTACCAACTTTAGTAGGTTAAGTACATCTTATCTCCTAAAACGAATGTAAACATTGTATACTAAATACATATACCGACAACATTAAAGTAAAACATTAAAATAAAAATTTGGAGAGATGCTTCTGGCATGTTGTAAATAAAACGTGTTCAGATCTGGCTAGGAAATCATGTAGATAGGTGAGTGGTTTTTTTTATGGAGTGGTAAACACTTCCATGTAAGGAGAAATGGAAAATAAATATGTATTGAGGTCTTTCCATGGAGCGGGCATAAAAATGTATGAATCTTGTCCTCTGCTAATGCCAAGCCTTCAGTGTAATAGAGGAAAAAATACTAATTTCATATATATGTGATTATATATTTGTGACCCATTGCACATACGGTATGTATTTGTGTGCTTGGGTTTGCACATAGGTATACATGTGAGAGGTGTGTGTGTGTGTGTGTGTGTGTGTGTGTGTGTGTGTTAACTAGCATAAATTTCTAGTTCAGAGAAAGATTGCCTGGGAATTTAAAGAAGCTTTTGTTGAGGTATTTAGAGATGATGCTCATGAATTGGGGTTTTGCAAATAAAGAACTCAGTTAAAGAGTGGCAGCTCTTTTCCTGGCCTCCTCTCCCTGACTGGTGCATGGCTGGGACTCTTCCTTCTGTCCCTGGCTGGCTGAGTGCATGGTCAGCCACAGTTCCTTGACATCTTCATGCTCCCATGTTTCATCCACGGTTGGGACAATTACTTGCGGGTGGGGATGATTAAACATGTAAAAGTCTTTCCCAGCCTGCAAGTTACACAAAAATATGCAACCAGCAGATTCAGCCTGTGGACCTGTTTACCAATCTCTGATCCAATCTCAATTTATCCTTCAATAGAGAGAACAGTGACTTCCTCAAGGACACAAAGTGATGTTCAAGGAAGACCTGGGGCCAGGACTAAGCCACTTGGCTCCACACACCATGGGCTGCAGAGGTATGAAAAGTGCTTGACAGGGCCTGCGCTAATCCTCTCTGTGTAAAGACAGGGGCTGTCACGTGATCATTTTGAGGCCTGTTTCCAAGTCAGACATGTGGGACTTTACCTTTATCTCCATCCTGCTCATTGGAGATTGTCTTCAGGTCGATGAAATGGGTTGCCAGCACCACATCATTCATGCTGCCTTCATCCCACACCTGGATTTTCACCCTCCGACACAAAGGAGGGAACATTTCCTTGAAGACCACCTGCTCATGCCATATAGGATCAGCACAGTTCTTTTGCACCGTGGTTCGACCCTAAAAACACAGGCAGGAGAATATGAGCCATGGAAGGAAGAAACTGCTTAGAGAAAACTCTTCAAGCCAGCTGGAGATATAAAATGAGTTGCTAAAAATAATGAAACTGCTTCCCCCGACTCCTATAAAATCAATCACACAAGGAGAACATTACTAAGGACCAACTTTGTGCTGGATGTCGCCCCAGGCACCTGAGGCAAAGTGAGTCACTGCCATAGGCAGCTTCTCATCAGCACATCAGACTGAAACTAACACCTGTGCTATGAGCAGGAACTGTCCCAGGCACCTTCAGGAATGCAGTGAATATAGACCCTGAGTTCACCTCTTACAAGACTACAACCTTCGGGTGAATCACTACTATAGTCTGGCCCTTAAGTTTCTCAACATAAAATGGAGGTGATGTTCTATATGACATCCATGTTCATCCCAAGTCAAAAATACACCAGTGTTCACCCTTGCCAAAGGGAGGAGGGGGCCAGGGATGTAGCTCAGCAGCATAAGTGCTTGCCTGGCAAGCCTGAGGTCATGATTCCCAGTACCAAAACAAAAAACAAAACAAAACAAAGGGAAGGGGCAGGTAGGCACATATTTTGAAGGTAGAGACATATGCCAATCATGGTCAAGTTCTGACTGTGTACCTGGCTCTAATACTTGCAAAGGCTCTTATCCAGGCCAATGTAGGACAAGGGCTACTACACATTGTGAAACAAACTGGGAGACGGTGCTTATGCTACAGGGCCTGGAGGCTGGGGAACGGCGTGGGGAAGCAGTGAGAGGCAAGGAAGGATGTCCGCCTGCCTGCGACCTTAGCCGCAATCACACACAGCACCCTTCCATCATCAGCAGTGGGTAACCCCCCCACCTCCCTGCCACCTGACACATGGCCTTTGGGACAAGCTTTCTCTTTCAAGATATTTTCTAATTTGTATTTAAACTTTATTCCATTTGATTAAAAATGCCCTGGATGTAGAGCAGGGGTCTGGTCCAGGCTGGCTAGCATAGGTTACAATGGCCCCTCACCATCTGCCCAGCAAAGGAGACCTCCACAAAGGGATCCACCAGGTCCTTGCTGTCACCCACAAATGCTTTGGTGACGTTCGCCATGATGCTGGAGTTCATTTTGGGCAGTCCTTCTGCTCTGTAGAGTCTCACATAGAATCTGGCCCAGGGTCTCTCTGACGGAAAACCTTGAGGGATCAGAAGGTTCCTTGGAGAGCAGAAAATTAAAAAGATCAAGAGCTTTCTCACTTGGAAGACTGTAGAGTGAAAATGTAAAAGCACTTTGGAGCAGAAAGGAAGATGATGTGCAAGGAGACAGATGCACCCCTGCACCAAGTTTTCTTCCTAGTATCAGTGACGGTGAAGGGTACAAATTGAGGGAGCATAAACCCAGTCAGGCCCTAGAATTACAGAGTAGACCCCGTCTCTCACTCTCCATTTTAAAGAGATGCATTTATGACTTCCCACTGTACACACCAGTAGTTGAAACCACAATTTTTTTAAAGAAAAATCAACTACATTCAGATAAATTACATATGCTCAGGAATAGCTTATCTACAATGGGCCTTTAGAGACAAGACAGTTCCCATCTTGGAAGCTGACTTTCCAAAGGCGAGCTGTGCCTTGTGAGGCCATGCCCTGCTGCTTCTGATAGAGTAGAACCCAGGTGGCCAGGCCATGGACTTGGCAGTTCTTGTGCACCGGTGAAAAAGGGGAGGAGACAGGAGAAAGAGACATACAATAGTGTGTAGCATCTCTCCCAGACAGCCCCAGATAGACCTCTCTCACTTTTCTATTTGCTCCTCAGCATCAGAGGTTTTGGGGTTGGTCTTTAGGGTGTCGCCTTTGCCAGTCACATTGATGTCACACTTCAGGTAGCCCTTGGCGCCAGTCCTGATGTCACCGGGGTCCGTGAGCAGTGCCCACTTGTCACAGAACTGATGGCCTATAAAAGCACTTTGACAGTTCACATCCTCCACAGATGAGCCGGTGGCACCCCTCATCCTCTCCCTCACCCCATGGTCTCCCAACACTCTCCCCTCTGTTGCTCTTCTCGGTTATTTCCAAGCCTCCTGCTGTCCCCCAAGCCGTCTACTTCCCACCCAACCTAACCCAGATATTTGGGAAACCCTCGACCTGGTGAATCACTAGACAGAATCCCTGCCTTGACCAGTGAGGAGGACAGTAATGGAGCATAGAAGTCACAGATATGGCTCTTAGGTCTTTTTGTTTGTCCTATGCCATAAGTAAATCTAGACTTCTACCTCATCTTCAAAAAAACCATGAGACTGGATAATGCTGAGCTCCCATTGCCACACGACAGCCAACACTAAAGGCAATGGGAGCTGCCACCCTTTCCCTGAGAACCGTGATCTCCCAAGGTATGGTACTCAGGTCACCGCCCCGGCCACGCCCACAGCCTGGCCTCTGAGGTCAGGTGAGTTGGAATCATTGGAAGAGAAGCGGGTGTTCATGAGAAGTTCTGTTCCCTGCTGGCTCTGTTACTCATCAGCTCTCAATCTCGGACAAATTACCTGTTGTCAGAATTTCACTTTCCTGTAAATCAGGGGTAATAACAATTATTACAGAAGCCCCGATATAAAACGCTGTAGTTATTATTGTGTGTTAGGCTCTCTACTCTGCACTTTATGTACATTTATTAACTTAATGTCCCAAAAACTCTGAAGGTGATATTAACTTATCCTCACAAGGAAATTGAGAGACAGAGCAGTCAAATCCACTGTTGAAAGCTGCACAGCTCGGAAGCAGCAGAATGGAATTTCAATTCAAGGACTGTGATCCCAGAGCCTATATATTCTTTTCCCAATACTGGGGGTTGAACCCTTGACACTGAGCTACATCCCCAGCCCATTTATTTTTTGTTTTTTATTCTGAGACAGGATTTCACTAAATTACCAAATTGGGCTCAGCCTCCCAGGATTCTGTAATTACAGGCTGTGTCACCATGCCCAGTGCATATTCTTAACTTCTACGCTCTATTACTTCTGGTCCCGTCTCACTGCACTAAATTAGGCAGAACTTGTCTGAGAAAAAAGAATCTACTCAGACATGGACATATAACTATCATTAAATTATAAAACATTTCTCGACAAGAGCCGCGTCATACTCTGCTTGGAATAATCAATGCTCAGGGTCATCGAACGGAGGGTTGAATGGATGAGTGGGTAAGTGAGACGTAAACCACAGAAGAGTGAAGGTGGAGAGGTGCTTTCTTACCAGGTTGATTATACACAGTTCCCAGGTCTACTTTGAAAGAGCCGATCAGAACGCTTCCTATCAGCTTGTGGTGGAAGACCTGAGGAGAGATGGAGAGCAAGTCCAACATGATTATCTCTGAGAATAAGTCTGTGAAATGGGTTCATCTGAGTGTCTTCTACTGTTCTTGAACAGTAAATTCACCTGAGCTTCTTCAAAGCTTGCCCTTTGCCTGCCTTTGACTCTTATCTGGAGCACATGGAGCACAGTGGAGTCTGGTCACCAAACCATAGGGCTCTAAAGAGCTTCCAGAAGCTTCTCACTGGTACCTCATCCCGCTAGCAAGCATTCAGCCACCAAAGGTCACTGACTCTCAGCACCTGAGAGCTTTAACTGAAATTAACACTAGAACAGTCTTCCTTCAATACCCACTTCTACCCATTGAAACTCTCCCATCCAGCCAGCCTAGTCCTTCAAGCAACCTTCCCCGACCCCCACCTGCAACTGCTTCCTTTGTCCCTAACTCCCCAACACTTTGTCCCAGCACCAAGTTCTGTCAAGCTTTTGGTAATGTGCACCAGAAGAAGAGGGGTGCTCACCCTCCGTACTTGTTGTGTTCAGAAGTTGGCAGAGCTCCAAGCTTGGTTACAGCATTATCTTCTAGTGTGAATATTGCCCCTACGAGGAAGTCCTAGAGGAAGATGACTGACCTGGTGCCCATCCAGATGTCACATTGTATGGGAAACTGATAAACAACCAAGAGTCATTTCATTTTAACCCAGAAGAGAGAAAACTAGGGTGAGGGATGTAGAGAAAGACAATGGAGAATCAAGTGTCCTAAAATCTTGGAAGTTCTGCCATCCAGAATGGGAGAGGCCCTTCCTGTGTGGCGCTCAAGCACCAGATGAAAGATTTCAGCTCAAGATAGGGACAGAGAAAAAAAAAAAGGACAGTTTTTATATCAGTCAGTGCTTCTCAGCAAAGGAGTGGGATTTCCAGAGGTGTGACCTCCCCACCAAAATCATCATCCTGTCCAAGAGCTCCCTATCATGGGTGAGATAGAGAGTGGTCCTGCACCAGTTGGAAGCCAGACTACATGGCCTCTGAACTTTTTTCTGACCAGAAAACCATAAGAGCCCCTCAATCCAGGGCAGTTTTCTGCTGTCTTCTACCCACCATGTGGCCTTGTTTATAATCGATGGTCAGGAAACATTCCGTGAATTAACGAATGATTGAATAGTGGGTGAATGGGAGGATTTCACAGCTTCTAAATGTCTCCTTTTGGCAGAGGCAGAGAAAACAGTAAATTCACCTGACCTCAAGAAGTGACAGCCCTTCCCATTTCTCTTTCCTCTCTCTCTCTCTCTCTCTCTCTCTCTCTCTCTCTCTCTCTCTCTCTCTGTTGCCCAAAGTTTCCAGCAGTGCCAGAGACCCGAGGGGAAGTAAGGACAGCCTGGCTGACTGGAAGAGCTATTTAAGGCCACACACAGAAAGCTCAGTCTGCAACTTGCCATGCTTCAGTGGCTAATGTGGCTTCTCAGAGGACAAAGAATGATCCTCCCTTCACAGGAAATGGTCTCTGTGGAGAAGATATAATATCTTCAAATAGCACCAGAAACCTCCTCAAGTCATCCAGCTGATGAGTGAGTGCCTGGCAGGCCTCCTGTGTCAGTCGTGAGAGTGTCAGGACCCTGGGGAGTTCTCGCACACAGAGCACTGGGGCTCTCTGCACCTTGGGTCGCTGTTAAGGGAAGATGGTCTTTGCACAGCAGTGTCACATCTGCTTTCAACCCTCTTCTCTTCCTTCTCCCACCTTGAGTTTGTTCCAGGCACACTAAATTTCAGTTTATGAACTAGCAGAAAAGTCATGTTAAACATTCCACTCCCAAAAGCAATATTCGTCTCAGAATCTTTTGTTTCTCTCTCTTAGGGAAACCAAAACATTATCTTCTTTAAAGTTAGAGGAACAACAATAGGTAATTCCAGATGTGACCCTCTACCAAAAATGTACCTGTTCCACAGTCATGACTTTGTCTATGATCCAACATAAAAACCCAGCAATGACAAGGTGTGGTGTTACCGATCTGTAATCCCAGCACCCTGGGAGGCTGAGGCAGGAGGATCACAAGTTTGAGGCCACACAGTGAGTTTGAGGCCAGTGAGATCCTGTCTCAGATAACAACAAAAACCTGCAGAGCCACTCTCAAAAATAGGCAGTTGCCTGGGTGATGGAACAAACCTGGGCAATACTCCAGGTCCCAAAATATCTTGTCTTTGTGCCTGAAATGCAAACACTAAGGATGTTTGGCTCTTGATGGCTTTTCTTTCCTCAAGAGTCACATTTTTCAAGTGCTCCTGGGAAGGATAACATCATAATTCCTCTAGGACCTGTGTGTTAGTGCAGGGCTTTGTTAATGTTTTACTGTGGGTATGTTGTATATGTGTCTCTCTATCATATTGAGTGGAGGATAAAGACAGGTGTGGGAAACAGGGAATTTCCAAGTCAAGTCTTGTCATCTTCACGATCCCCATGAGAGCTGGTGTGACGGTTGGGGAAAGCAGTCCCGGTTCTCTGCACTATTACACTCATGCATAAAGCAGAGCTCTGTCCAACATAAGCTCTTTGGAAAACAGCGCTCACTCTTCAGCCCACCCCATGCTGCTCACACACTCACCCCACACCTCTCCATGGGAGAAGCAGCCATTCCGCCGACTGGCAGGACAGATGCAGTCTGCTGTCCTTTGGTCTCTGAGCCTTTGCTGAATAGTGTATGACCCCACTTAGCCTCCCGCCTCTGTCACTGGAACCCGTATGATGGTTTCAGCACAGGCACTTCCCTTCCAAGCCCTGACCTCCACATGGTGGGCAAAGCTGAATGAGGCCTGGGGCTGAGCCAGCCGCTGGCTCTGTTTCTACCCTGATCCAAGGGATCAGCAACGCCCCTACCAGGCAGACCCAATCCTCCCTGGGCGGGTCCTAAATTCTACACTGAGACCACTTTTCAGCATCCCAATTGCTCCAAATTACATTCCCTGAACCAGCATTACTATTGATGAGACTGATATAGTTGGTTGTTCCCTAAGTCTGTTCTATTTCTCCCTCTAGCACCCACAAGGAAGGGAAAGGGTCGAGATTGATGGCCATTAGTGTGATTACCATCGATAGAAAGAAACACTAAGATTTGCCTGACTGAAGAAATCAGCTACAAATGGCAATCTGTTAAGATGTCTTGAAGTGTATGTTTCACATTCCCATGTCTGATTAGTAACAACTTTACTGTAGCTCGCACTTGCTTCCAAAAGTATAGATCTTCTTGAGGTGGTTTTCCTTCCCAAACTCTTCTCTCCTGGTGATTCCAAGTTCCAGCCTGTTGGTTTCAAACTCACCAACCCAGATGCACTTTCCTGCATCTATTCATCCCTAAGCATGCTAAGCTTTCCTAGAGAATCTCCAGTGCCTAGAACTCCCTCCCACTTCTCCATTACCCAGGTATACTTACTGAGAGTTTGATGATCTTGTCAAAAAGGTGCACTTGGGGCCCAATGAAGTCAAAGACAAAGTACTGCAAAACATAAAGTCCTCATCAATTCCAGCCTTGCACTTAAGAACCCTCCCTCTAGAGTGAACTCAGAAATTAGTACTGTTCTGAGTAACTGCTGCATAGCCCTCAGTTGCATGAATATGGTGTTTTCAATTCTTTAATACAAAAATAGAATGCTATCAGCCATATTCTTGCATAGGACATGTGTGAGTGTTCCTCAAAATCATCAAGAGAAGTGAAATTGTTGGTTATGGACTGTGTGACTATAATTCTTTCATATTAAAGTATCTGTACAAATTGTTCAACCATTTCAGAGTCCCACCAGCAGCCAATGAAAGTAGCTACTTCTCCACACCCTTACCAGTCCTTCAATCGCTAGTTATTTTCTTTATTTCTTTTTTTCTTATAATGATAGGTGAAAATGATATTAGTATGATATTATTTAGGAATGAAGTAATCTAACTTTTTCAAGTTTTTCCAGTTTCAGACAGCTCTGTGAAATTACCAAGGAGAATGACCAAGGAGAAATAATACAAAGAAGTTATGGACAAGAAGATTTTTTTTGTACCAGGAGTGGAGCTCAGGGTCTCACACTAGCCAGGCAGGTGTTGTGCCGCTGAGTTAAGAAAATGACGGAATTTCAAAGTTGAAGAAATTACCTTCTTCAGATAAGAAAACTGAATGCTAAAGAATTTAAAAGATATTGCTTAGATTATATTGCTAGTCATTTTTGGACCTGGGGCCAAAATGTATTGCTCCTAGTTATCATAAAAGAGGTTAGACAGGTACTAGATGTTTCATCTGACCTTTGAGTCAAGTTCTTCTCAAATGTGAAGCTATATGATTCTCAGATGCAGTGAACCAGGGTGGTGTCTGTGTGTGGGTGGTTGTGTGTTTTGGGGACTGAAGCGGGTTGAGGAGGCAAGACTGGGAGGCTATCGTCCCATGAGTTCTTTTTCTCTTTGTTTTGGGCTTCAAGGGTGGAGGGATGGCAAGTTAGAGGTGCACAGAGCATTAAGAAAGGAAAAACTGACCACTAAGATCTTTCTTTCAAAAGGCAAAATAGAAAAACCAAGTTATGTCATCAGATACTATAAGATCTTCAGAATGGTGGCCCTTAGATATCAATGAAAAGTGACATATTCATTGTTTTCTGTTTGATAAGAAAATACATAGCACATTTTAGAAAATTTTTATATACAGTAGGGCTCTAAACTTTTTAAGAGTCTTGGCGTTCAAATTTATGTGGAAAATTAGCTTATGTGGAAAATCCCTCTTCCCTGATAGGGCTGAAGACACAGGACCTGTGGCTTCCCTTGGGCTGATAAGTTGCTTTCAGTGGCTGCTGCTTCTGCTTAGCTTCATGTCTTTCACATCATACCTCCTCAGGCAGATTCCTGAGGCCTCTTATTCTCCAGACACTGCTAACTGGTTACTTCAGCAGCTGGCAACACTTGGGCTTGAAAGTTAGGTCAAAAGCTATGACAAATGTACTGAGTTCACCTTCTCTATTTTTACCTGATTTCCTTCTGATTATACTTGGGCCCACTTTAATGTCATTTGGATCCAGGACATACAAGCATAATTAGAATAATTAACAAACCTTAGGACTTTGTAGCTTTAAAGCATTTTCAGACACACTACCTCATATCAAACTCAGAATAAAAGACAAGTGTAAGGAGTGGAGCACAAAGGAGAAAACTACTGACATTTTTAAGGCTCAGGGGCAGGAACCATAAAGAGAAAAGGAATTAACAGCTCAAATGGGATTTGGGTATTTTCTGCCAATGCCATTATCCATGTCCTCTCTGCCTTCCTTTTTAATTAGCACTCCCATTAGGGTAATAATTACGAGCTTACTGCATTTTTTGTAATTTGTGGTGTCAAGGCACCTACAGGGAAACAGGAACTCTTGTGCACTGTTAGTTGGAGTATAAATTGTTACCTTTTTAGAAGGCAAATTGGTGATAACAAAAGTTTAAATATACTGTACATACACTGTGCCCAGTTATGCTGTATAAATATTATTATAAGGAGTAGCAAGCAGCTAAAGAATTAATATCCATGCATGAGAGACTTTATGATACATCAAAGCAGTGGAAAATTCTTCAGCCATGAGGGGAAAGTGAAGTTGAGCTGCATGTCTGCTACGGACTGATCTCCAAGGTACTGTGAAAAAGAACAAGGCCTACCACAGTGTATAGAGAACACTACTATTTGGGTACAATATGTTCTTTTATTCCTATGTGTGCTTGGAATCTCTCAGGGAAATGGCCAGATGCCTGGGAAGATAGCAGCCTCCAAGAGAGGGCTAGGGAATTAGGGACCAAAGCTAGAGCGAAACAAAAATTTTCACTGTCATTTTCTACTCTGTCATTTTTTCCCATATATTATTTTCAAAATAGATTCAGTATGCTTAACATTATAGACATCTGTCTTTAAGATTTTCCTTTACAATTTCTACACAGTGGGGCTGGGGATATAGCTCAGCAGCGTAACCGCCTGCCTGGCAAGAACAAGGACCTGAGTTTGATCCTCAGTGCTGCAAAAAAAAAAAAAAAAAAAAAAAAAAAAAAAAAGAAAGAAAGAAATTTCTGCACAGCTTAGAAAAACACAACCATTTTACCCTCCAACATAGTATACCTTCTTGCAATCAGTGACTAAGTTTCCAATGTCTCAGGCATGGAAAAAAAACATTGAATGCTTTTTTTTTTTTTTTTGGTCTTTTGGAGACAGGGTCTCATTGTGCAGTTCAGGCTGGCCTTGAGCTCGCTTCATAGCCCAGGCTGGCCGCAAACTCACAACAGTTCTCCTGCCTGGGCCTCCTGAGTGCTGGGATTACAGGGGTGCACCTCCACACCTGGCTTCAACGCTTATTGAATACAAACCCTGAGTTTCTCGTGGGTGATGACGAACTTAAATAAAATAGCTCTGTTAATGTACTGATGACTTTAAAATTGGAAAAAATTGTTTGCCACTCCTTTCCATTACTTTTTTGTTGAAAACTTTTCAGGGCTGTGTTTTAGGAGATTCAGAGGATTTGCCGTGAGCTTGTGGAAGGGACTGGAAAGGGGTGGGAGGGGCACAGCTTTTCTGTTCCGTGAAGACTCCTAAGGGAGGCTGAGGAGAGGATGGACGCCTTGCGCGCAGGATTGCGCTGTGCTCCGCATGACTGACCTCATTGTAGAACGGGCTGTTGGTTCCCTCCTTCACGGTGCTCTGCTTCTTCTCCTCCCCAATCTCAATGGTCACGACTGGGTCGATGTTCTCGCCCACCAGCTGACGGGCTTCGATGATGGTTATGGAAATCTGCAACACGAAGCAGCGCACAAGCCGCTCTGACATTGCTGCCCTTTACTTGGCGGGAACTGGGGCCGGGCAGGAAGAGCTGATCACTTACTTGATAGTTTTGGGACTTGACTTCCCCATCGTGGATCTTAGTCAGCAGTTTTGATCTACCAAGAAAAGGTTTCGTTTATCTGTTTCCTTGAATAAGAACATGCCTTAGATCCATAAACCATAATAATATTTTACCTAGTCTTTCTAAGTAATTTCAATTATAATGTATCACACAGCCTCTCTACTGCTCTGGAAGAGGTATAAGTGGACAAGTAACTGAACCTCTCTCAAACTCAGTTTCCCTATCCTAAAAATGTAGCTGAAAATAGAACTTAGCACACGAGCTTGTTAGAATTAAATAACACAACACATAAATTTAACCTAATGCCTGGCAAGAATAAATGTCAGCAGTTTTTTAGGAGTAAAACTGCCCATACTATAGGATTTTATAGAACCAGAACCTGTGATGCCTTAGAAAGTCAAATAAGGATTTCCAGTCTCCCACCTGATCCTGCACACAAGATTGGCTCCTTGTTTCTAGTAGATATAATACTTCTGAGCTTTATGATTGCTTTTGAAAGGATTGATAAAAGAGAAAATTGGAAGCAATGATGAAGATGTCATCTCACAGAGACTTCATGTCCAGGGCATTTCATTTATCTGGACTGTCACAGGTAATTGAAAACAGATGTGCAACACCTGGACCCTTAGTGAATGGATAACAATAGAAAGAGATGAAGGGTCCTTGTCATCCCAGGAGCAGGGGGTGGGAAATGAACCGAGCTTGAGCTCCTACTAAATTTTGTTCTCTTAGTTTCTGACAATACCATCTCGCATTTGATTTTCTTCTTTATTCTATCTCTATTAGTAATTGAGGCCAGCAGAGAATAGAGCACGCCAATAAAAATATCAAGGCTTTGGAGTCAGACTTCTCTGAATTAGAATATTTGTTCTCAATTTGAGACTTTAGCATTAATTCCTCTACATTAAAGCAGACGTAATAATTTATATGCTCTGAGGTTCAAAGCAATAATGTATATAAGAAAAGAGACCTATCATTTAGCATGTTCATTAATAAAACGGCAAATTCATACTGACTGTTCAGTATGTGAAGCCTAGTGTTAGGCTTAGTTAAGAGAAAAGCAAAGATAAATAATTCATCATCCTGACCCTATCTGCATTTACAATTTGTCCAGAACAGAGAGAACAAAGACATATGAGGGAAAAAACTAGTATACAATGTGCCACAGGGGGAACATTATGTGATAGAAGAGATGAAGAGAAGAAATTCCTAAGGGCTCTGAGAGCAACAAAGACTTCACTGCGGAGGTTAGATCTGAACTGAGCATTTGTGGGTAGGTAGAATTTCAATTGCTGGATGCTGTTCCAATCAAATAGAAAGAGGAAGACTACTGCTCCTTAATTCTCTTTCCTCTGCCTTCCTCCACCAGCTCTGTAATCTTGGTAAAATAAATGACCAAGGGAGACCTTGAGAGATATTAAAGAATGATTGAAGTCACTAGTCAGAGGCCGGGGCAAGTGGTGGTGATTGTCAGGGTGCAGTTGGAGGGCTTTGTAGTGAGTATATGGCATCGTTTCTAGTAGAAACAGAGGACTTTGTAGTGAGTATATGGCATCATCTGGCACTAACTGGCTTTATTGACAGTAACACCTCTGAGTGGAAACACAAGGAAAGGGCATGGTGAATTATCACAAGGGAGAGACTGACATAAACAAGTATGGTGGGTGAAAGCCCTGGTAAGCCCCATTATTGGCTTCTTTGTATCCAAGCTTGTTTGCCCTCTACTTCGCACTCTTCCCCACTGAACATGGCTTGACCTTGTAACTTGCATTCAGCCAGTAAAGCAGAGCACAGATGACTTCCCCAGTTCCAGCCTGATTCCTCGTGAGACCTCGTGCACTCTCGCTCTCTCTGAATGCTGCTGTTGCCACTATTGGATCAAACTGGGACTAACCTGCTGGAAAGTCTGATGCAATGCGATGGAGAGCACGGTGCTCTGGCTGAAGCAACACTATACCAACCTACCCGAGAACTAAAATTAGCAGAGCCACCAAGTGACCACAGACACCCAAGTAGCCCATCTGACAAGTATCACAGGCAGTAAAAAAATCCACCCAACACAAGGACTCAAGAGTAATATAAATGCCCAGTATATGAAGTCACTGACTGGGGAGTTATTTTTCACACATCAAGAGCTAGCTAATAAAGCATGCACAAAGCAAGTTTGTTTTGCATTTTTGTTGGTAGTTTAAAAACCACTTTCTCATTTGGGACAAACATGAAACCAAAAGCTAATATTTTGATGATTTAAAGAGGAGGTGAGCAATGCCTCCTGAGTCTGTTTTCTGCTCTTGCTGTCATTCTTGCACCAGGAGGGACATGAGCACCTTACTCAGGAGGAGATTTAAGACATGCAGCCAGTAGAGTCCAGAATCAGCCTACTGACAGCTGACCCTGACTCCTATCAGGAGTCCAATGCTTGGAGAGAAAGCTGAGTGGACATGGCCATCTGTCTTGCTGCCTTGCTGCCTTAGACCTTCCTGTCTTCTCACTGCAGATAGTCTGCAAGGTGCCTGATTTACAGAAGCTGCTCAGCAAGTGCACTGACCACTACCTCAACCCCATACCTTCTCTTCAGAGGAGCTGACAAGGCCGGAGTGATGGACGTATCATCATAAATCAGATCTCCTTCTGGTACCTCCTGGGGAAGAGGTCCCTCCTGTGATACTTCCACATCGCTCTGACCTTCTAGAGGAACACACAAGGAAAAAATCCTGTTAAAGTGAGACGGGTAGCAATCAAGTCTCCACTCTGTGTCTGGTACCATGCAGGCACCATAAGCTGCAAGGGGATCAGGAAACACTCTCTGCCACCATGAAGTTCAACATCATATTGGCAGAAAATCCAGTCACATTTTTCAATTTTTCTTAAAATAAAATACATCTTTTATCTGTTTCAAAAAGAGTAGATCTATATGGATGGTCATAGAAAAAGAAAACTGTCTGATGAAACTAACACTCCCAAGTCACAACCATGCACAGTGGAAACTGAGATAAGTCATTTAATTTCTCTGAGATTCATCAGCACAGTTCAGTGTGCATAAGAAATGCCTGGGAAGCTGTTAAATTTGAGTTCTAATTCAGTAGGGTTGCGGGGAGCTCAAGGTTCAGCACCTCTAACAGCAAAACTTCAGGTAAAGGCAGTCCTGCCTCTGGCAGCCAGTTCTGAGTAGCAAAGTTCCACTCTCTGAAAAGATGGCAGGGCCTATTCCCTGCGGTCTATAAACTTTGGTTTATGTGAAATAAAATGTCTCTGCAGATGAAGTGTAGCTAGGAATTTTGAGATAAGGCAGTTATCTTGAATGATCAGGCAGGCGGGAATTGCAATCACATCTACCCTTACAAGAGGGAGGCAAAGGGAGATTTTACACAAAACAGTAGTAATATGATCCTGGGAACAAAGGCTAGACTGATGCTGCCACAAACCAAGGAATGCCACAGCCCACGTGTTGTGCTTTGGATCTTGAATGTCCCTCGGAGGTCACATGCTGAGGGCCTGGTTGCCAGCCTGCAGTGCAATTTAGAGAAGGTGGAAACTTTGAAAGGTGGGGCCTGGTGAAAGGAAGTCAGGTTATTGGGGGCAGACCTTGAAGGGGATGTTGGTACCACAGCCCTGCTTCCTTCTCTCTTTGCTTTCTTGCTGTCACAAGGTGAGTAGGTATGCTTTACTAAGTGGTCCCCACCTTGATGTTCTGCTTCAGCACAAGCCCCGAAACAACAGAACAAGCAGCCATGGACTGACACTTGTGAAACTGTGAGCCAAAGTAAGTCTCTCCTCCTCGTAAGCTGTTTATCTTAGGTGTCTTGTCACCATGACAGAAAGCTGGCGCACATCAGAAATGGGAAGAGGCGAGAAACTTTTGGAGGAAGTGAAGCCCTTGATTTTGACCAGTGATGCCGGTTTCAGGCATCTGGACTTCATAACTGTGGAAAAGCCAGTCTGTTGGTTTAAGCTCTCAAGTTTCAATAATTCAAGCTGTTTACTCTAGGAGGGTTACGTTTCATGGGAGACTTTGGGAAACAAATATACAAGCACCTAGAAATCTTAACCAGTTGGATACCAATCATATTCTTTACATCCTTTCCCACCTATCCCGTATTCTGTGGAAAGTTGCTCATCTGGAAAGCTGCCTGGATGCCAAGATTGTTTGAATTTCCCAGGTGATACTAATGAGTAGCGAAGTTTGAGAACCACTTCTCCATCAGGTTTTGGCAGAAACAAGAGTAGCTTGTAGCACACCAAGAGGCTCTGCATCATATAATCCAAAAACCTGAACCCAAAGATTTGGGTTCGAATCTCACCCCTTTCACTTTCTAGTTTTATAATTTGGGCAACTTATTTCTCTCAGTTCTATTTTTCTTATCTGTAAAATAAGGCAGTAAAACAAGGTGTAATTTCATCTACACCACAGAGTTCTCTGGAAGATTAAACAAAATACATAAATCTCCACACAGGGCCTGCCAGATACAGCAGGTGCTGAAGATGATGGATTGAAGTGGAGCTGCATGAGCACGTCGCGCAGAACTGGTTGACATTATTTTTCCTTCCCCATAAAGCAAAAGCGCTGGGCAAGAAAAGTGGTTTTGAACTTTATAAAGCAACACGATCCTTTGATAAGTGTAGTTTTATACTGAACCTCAATATAAAATAAAAGTCTATCTGTGCCAAGCTGTTCTAAGTGCCACGGGGTGGAGTGGAGGCAGGAAACCTCCCAACAGAGTCTCCCCCCAGTGTCTCCAGATGCCCCTGAAACCGTTTCTCAGATCCTGGACTTCCTGGGACTCAACTATAAACACACCAATCAAATAATCTCTAAGATACTTTCTGGCTTCAGCATGTTTTGACTTCAATTTTAATCAGCCAGCCATGCCAAACAGCCCGAATCAGAAGACAGATGGGAAGAGGTGGCTCAGACCGAGGAGCTCCCGCCTATGGGCTGGGCCTCTGTAGATGCCCAGTAGCCACAGACAGGATGGCAGCAGGGGGCTGGGGATTTAGCTCAGCGGCAAAAGTGCCTGCCTGGCAAGCACAAGGTCATGAGTTCGGTTCCCGGTACCGGAGAAAAACCAAAAAAAAAAAACAAAAAACAAAAAAAAACCAAAAAAAAAAAAACAAAAAAAAAAGACAGGATGGTAGCAGGAGTGAAGCCTACTTTCCCCGCTCTCTCGGCCAGGAGACTAAAGCCAAGAGCAGCACTATCGGGAGGCCACTACAAGGAATTGAGTACCTGGCTGGCTCCTGGAAGCAGCACAATAAAATAAATACTTGCTCCCCTGCTTGAGTATAAGGCCCTTATGGGTGGGCGTCTACTGTCATAGACTCAGGTTTCCAGGGAAGATTCTTAGACACCTGTATGCTAGGAGCTGTGCTGGGTTAGATGTTCAAGATACGTCCAGGGGTTTACATTCTGGAGGGTGAGAGACTCTGAAGCAGCAAAGCTATCAGCTGACGCTTCATCATTCATTCCTTGGACTACTATGCTCTCTCCAGTAGACTCGCCACAGAGAATTCAGCGTGATCATGTCACTTCCATTCGTAGAGCCCCTCAGCATCACTCCATCACACTTAGCAAGCAATCTGCAGTCCACACGTGACTAACACCCTGCTCCATTTGGCTTCGCTGCACTGCCTGCCTCCACACCCCCTCTCCCTTGCCCTGCTCCCCGCTCCACAGTCCTCTACCAGCTCCTTCCAGCCTGACCTGCTCACTCTTGCTTGGAGTTTGTCTTCATCAGAACCCCTCCACCTGGCTGCTGTCCTTTCTGCTGTCCCTGGGAGCTCCCTCTCACCTTGAAGTTTTCCTTTGAATGTTACTTCTTCCCTGACTCCACCAAGTCTCTATCTCAGTGAGCCAAAGATCAAGCTCCACTTCAGCCCATTGTGTCTTTTACAGCATTTTCTCCACTTGTAAAGTGGGTACCAAGTCAAGGTCCCAGCAACCAGCGGATGGCACAGCCAGAATAGGATGTTCGAGAGCTTTTTACAAAGCTGTGGGTATAGGAAAACCACAAAAGTTCATGCAACTATGTGGGGCTACTAGCAGCCCCAGACAGCCAAGCTGGCTCCACTCCTAGCCTGGGAGTTGAGGAAGACAGAGAGAAACAGATAGACAGAGACAGAGAGAGTCAGAGAGACAGAGAAAGAGAGAGAGAGAACCAGAGACTAGAAGAAGTGGGGTAAGTTTGAGTCAGCCTCCCTACAAGCAGCAGCCTTTTTCCTTTAGTTGAGGTACACAGTCATCTGGACCCCACGCTCCCGCTCCCTTCTCCTCAGACCTCCTGCTGGGATCCGTTGGCCAGACCCAACCTGAAGCCAGAGGCTCTGGCCCCTGGGTCCTCCTCCATAGAGGTCAGCCTCCTGGGACACAGAACACGTGGAGAAGAACAGAGATCGGCCAGTCAGGCAAAGAGAAAAACCCTGTACAGACCTTCCTCCCTCCAGAGATCCAGTGTCCACCCAATACACCGCAACCTGGCCCAGGGTGTGTTGAACAAGCAATTAATGGATGATCAGAGGAGTTGTCCAGTAACTGCTTGCTGGGTAACTACCTAATGGATGGGTCAGAGTAATGAGAATCTTAAGGGTGTGATGCATAGACACAGATAAAAGAGCCAGAGATTTTGAGAGTCTCTTAACATTTCACCCAGAGGCCCCAGCTTTCCTGGCCGAGCCAAGAAAGGAAGACCAAAGTCTCCGTTCAGTCACATGTCTTAGTCTCCCTCAGGGCCAGTCCCTCCCAGTGTGGTGGAGCTCATTTACTTTCTAGGAGGGGCCTGAGCCCTCTCTGCCCTGTTTGCTTTCTGGGCTGAAGAGTGTAATTAGAACAAGCCACAAGTCCAGTTCCTCTGAAATGCCTGTGGCTGGCTTCTGCAAAGCTCCCCCAGCTTGCTAGGAAGGACTCCTAGCTGGATGCCACCCATGGGGCAGGAAAGTGACCTGGACACAGAACCCAGCTTCTACACTACTAGCTGTGGGACTCAGGGAGAGGCACACACCCTATCTGAGTCATTATTGTAAACTATGGCCAAGAAATCTACTGTTCAGGGCCTTGAGTGATGTATGTCAAGTAACAAGCAGCAGAGACTTGATAAATATGTCTCATGGGTATTATTTTCATAAAGTCTTTGAGGAAATAACTATGCCTTATTTAACCCAGTTTCAAGGATGACAGGAAAGCCCTCAAAACCATTTTCACCTTTTCCCTGATATCATGGATTTAATTGTTAAACTTTAAACCTAATCCTCCCCAAAAGCAAGGCTCCTCCCTTCCCATCCAAGGGTAATTCTTTGTCATCATTATCAACATCTTAGGGTGAATACAAGAGCACACTGAACCACTGCACTGGATGGCAGGAGACAAGATAGGTGAAGATTTACCAGACCACTGCACCATCTTGGTCTAGGAATGGTCCAGAGAGCCAGCCTTGACCTGGGCCACTCAGCAGAAGTCTCCAGGGCCCACACAGAGCTGTCTACCATGGATCCAATGTGGCCACACCAGCACTGCAGGTCTAACCCACCCACTGGTGTCATTCACACTGTCATTCAAAGCTTTGTTCTTTTGAAGTAGGAAGCAGCCTTGGTAAGGGCAGGATGTCTGGCCACCTGGGTTATAGCCCCGTGAGATGCCCCCTTCTCTGTACTCTGGACTGGCCTCTGGAGGAGGAAGTCTGTGCAGACAGGGTCTCACACTCAGAAGAACCCTGTTGCATTTGGTTAAGCTCTGTTGTCGCCACCTTGAAATTCCTAATAATTTCTCAACAATGGCCTTGGATTTATTTGCACTTCTCCCTGGGCTTTGCCCACTCTGCAGCAAGGCTTCTTTGCCACACTTACTTTGCTCACTCGCTCTCTGCATCTCTTTAACTGGTCTGTAACAGCAGGGTAGCAATGCTGGCTGCGAGGATGGTGCAGAGGTGAAATGATTCAGTGTAGGGTAAAACCTCCCTCACAGTCGCTCATAGCAGTGATCTCCTCGCTCTTATTTTCAACATCTCCCTTGATCTTCCCCAAGCCGTATGAGCCCAGCAACCCACATCACGCCCATTTGAGAGAGGGAGAAAGTGAGACTAGACCTGCCCAAGGTCACAAAGCAAACTGGAACAGAAATAGATTGCGAACCCTGTCACTGCCTCTGCATGGACCTATTCCATGACCCAGCAGGTGTCCATCCCAACCCTACTTGGTGATGAGCGGGCCTTGGGGCACTTTTCCTCATACCTGGGACAGGAAGGACCTGGCGAGCCAGCAGGCAGCACACTTCGCCTCACTCTGGCAGTCAAAGAGCCACTTCTCAGCAAGGAGGCATCCCCCAGGAAGCCCAGTTTCCAGAGCAGCGGCCACCACCCCAACGGGACTCACCATGCGCAGCCTTGTTGGCTAAAATCAGCCCCTTCTCTGCCTTATTCTTTTTCTTCTTCTTCAGCTTAAGTCCAAACATCCCCTTTCTGAAGAGAAAACAAAAATAAACTAAATTAAGCAGCACAATAATAGAATCTGAGCTCTTCAGACATGTTGGGAGAAAGCCAACCTCCATGTCCATCCAGGAGGGCTTGGGGCTCAACTGCTGCAGAAGCAGAAGTCTCACTCAGATGAGGTGCACTGAGAATTGTAGCAGCTGCTGTTCCTCCGTTTCTCCTGGCTCACCCATGCCAGGCACTGTGTGAAGCCCTCCGAATGACGTCACATGAGCATCACAGAAACCCTCTCCACCCATTATCAGAAGAAGGGCCAGGGCCTAGAGAGCCTAGAGGCTGTTCTGAGGTCACACAGCTCCTGAACATCAGAGCTCTTGCTGGAGCCCGAGCCTGCCCAACTTCAGAGCCCAGGTGCTCACCCCTGAGCAGGCTCAGCCTGACGACTGCCCTCCAACAATGAACACCCTCACTGGAGGCCGGCTCTCAGACCACTTTCAAGGTCAAGAGGTTCTGGTCTTACTGAACTCACACCACAAGTGTACAGCTCAGCTGACACGTGGGGCACACCCCAAACTTTGCTCCATTGTTCTTACTATTAACCCTGAGCAGTAATCATGTCTGAGCCTCCTCACATCTTGGAAAGAGCCCTAGTTTACTGACTCTAACACAAAGAGCATCCCTGATGCGCCAGATTTGGGAGAGAACCCCTTTCAGAAGCTGAGGGACTGAAAATATAAGCCCTGGATGAAGCCTGGAGGGTCATGGGTTGGAGCAAAGGTGGTGTCAGGCATGGCTTCAAGGACTGAGGAGATGGAGCCAGGGGTGTGCACTTGACGAGGGAGTGGTGATGCCTGCTGCCCGACTCAGTGGACTCCACAGTCCCTAAGCAAGGCGTGAGAGGCCCGGAGCAGCCAGCCCCCCCATTGGCTTCTGTAGGAAGAAGTGGTAGAGTCAGTGATGAAGACTAGTTTGCTTGGACTCCATCCCAGCACAGTCCTCACAGCCTTGACCAGGTCCCTCATGTGCAGAATAAAGTCATAAGTGCAAAGAAGTTGGCACAGCAGTTGGAACACACTTGCTACTTGGTTGTAGTCTTCTGAGAGCTAAGATTAGGACAACAAGTGGAGTGCAGTAGGAGATAGATGTTGTTTATTTATGTGCTTATTTCTTTATTCTGTTTATACCCTCCTTCCATCCAGATGGGACCTTAAGGAGCTCTCCACACCAGCACCACCGGAACCCTGGGACGGACTTCTGTGGGAGAGGGAGATCTCTGCCCCTGGGGGTGTGCAAGCAGAGCACTGAAGACCACTGCCAAAGGGCATTGTCCAAGAGACAGGCGTCAAGCGGAGGCCCTGATGAGGGGCTCCTCGGTCCACTGAGACCCTTCTGTGCAGTAGGGTGGAAAGAATGCTCTCCAGAGCAGCCAGGCATAGGCTACCACACAGTTTCCTCATGGGTGTGCTGGAGACAGGGACAGAGTGCCTACTTTACATGACGGCGGGGAGAAAATGAGGTAAAGGGACCAAAGCGCCTAGGACAATGCCTGATATACAGAAAGCACAAAACAAGTGCCGTTGGGGAGGGAGCAATTTTCTCTGATTTGCCACCATCCTAGTCTCTCAGGAATCTCTGGAGAATGTACATGGGGAGGGCTCCTCCTCTCTGACATTTCTAAGAGAGAACTTCTACCCTGTTCCTACCACCCTGTTTCAAAGAGAATTTCCAAAGAGGGGACTCAAGCTAGAGCCTTTCACACCCTAAACTGGCACTCGCGGTTCCCCAGGGCTCACTGCTGTGATCAGTTCATGCAGACAGAACCTGATCCTCCCAGGATCTGGACCAATGGGCTTTGCAGACTGATAAGGCTGAGTTACTTCCACTTACAAATAGGAAGCTGCTGCTAGTGAACGACAATATCCAGAGGGGGACGCCATGCTCCTGTAAGGGCTGATACCCTCATCTGGGATGGCCTCAGCATTCTGGATTCTCCCACAGAGACGCCAGTACCCAAGGCCCTGGGCCATGGCCCAGGATGTTGTCATGGGTGGGGAGAGGGAGGTAGGTCCTCCTCACAGGGACAGGTGCTTTTTCCTCTCTGAAACCTACAGCTCCTCTTGAACCTGCAGATCTTTAGATTTCCCCAAGGAAGGTTTTGTTTGTTTGTTGTTTTAACGCTGATGTCTTGAATCACCTTCTGAAATTTGTTATTGGCCTAGGGCCGAGTCAGGGTTAAGAAGCACTTGCCTAGGCACAGTGTGGACCCTCTACAGAATAAGCCAAAGAAATACCTCAGGAAGGTCTGAGCCAGCCAGCCCTCTTGGGTGGACTGGTGTTAGTTTCACAAACACAGAGTGTTTTCCCGAAACTGTGAGTCAGGCACCCCGACACGCCCAGCTTGAGAAGGCTTCTAAGGAAAACTGATTCCTCCTCACAGGCCCGAGACACCTGGCAGTGGGGAGGAGCCTCAGCTTACCAGCCTCCGGTGACAGTGACCCCGGCAGACGGAGCAGGGCAGAGTAAATCAGTGACACAAAATTCAGCTTGGGGGGCCTGTGTGACTCCAGCTCTAGCATTTGGGGCTAAGTACTTCTGCAGATGGGCATGTTTTCTCCCCAAGTCATGCAAGGATATTTTTCATCCAGTTCACAGGGTGACTTTAAAATATGAAACAATGTTTGTAAAGTATAAATCATCTCAATATGGATGCCAAAGAAAAGCAAGTTTAAATTGTTTTGAATTTTGTGCCAGGAATATCATTTTACACACCTGATCTCCCAGATCCCACAACATAGATGAGGTAGATGCTATTATAGATCTTTCTTTTTTTGTTTGTTTGTTTGTTGGTTGGTTGGTTTTTTTCCGGTACCAGGAATCGAACCCACAACCTTGCACTTGCCAGGCAGGCACTGTGCCGCTGAGCTAAATCCACAGCCCCCAGAACTGAGAGGGTGCTGGGAGTTTCCAGCTAACATATTGGGATCGACCACCAAATCAGGAATACTTACCTGGTAAGTCTCCAGCAGCTGCCATCACACCTGCCCTCTCCAGTTTGCTGACAATTCTCATATGGGAACCCCAAATGGATGTGACTTTCTGTCCATCCCAACGCCATCCCAAGGTAAATCAAGAGACACCTGGTACCCCCATACCAACCTGGTCTCCTCAGGGTGAAAGCTACCGTGACTCCGGTATCTGTATCCAAACAAGAGCATTAAACAAGACACAGTTAGATTTGCTGCAGCCCATCTGCCCAAGGCAGCATTGCTGTGTGTTGAACCATAGGGGCTGCACTGCCTGGGGCCAGCCAGCCTAGCACCTGGGAAGAGGGTCTGGCCCACAGATGTATGGGTCTCATGGCTGCTCCCTAAATGGGGCTGCACCATAGGCCATGTGTGAGTACCAGGCTCTTCTGATCTTCTGCTTTGGGAAGTGGTTAAGGTGACTCTGCCTTTTCTTACTGCGATGTTGTAGGGATGGTCTCACTGAGGCTCATGCCCGCCTGTTCAAAAAGCTCTACAGATAACTAATCTAATATCACATCGTCTATGGCTCACTGGAGCTAGGATTAAGAAAATGCTCCAGGCTAGAACTGCCATGTGGTTTCCCAGCTGTGGCCAGATTCCTCTTCTGGAATCACCTTTTCTACCTTTGGGGCAAAAAAGAAGCAGCTCAGGCCAAATAGCCAAGCACTGAGTTAACTGTGTCGCTGTTGTGACCAGTACCCTCCTATCTCCTGTGCAGGTTACCTGAGCACCGTCCCTTCCTAACCCAAAGCCATAGCACCCACAGTGGGAAAAAAGAGGCAAAAATTAATTAATTAAAAAACAAAGCTTTAGCTGAGTTGTCTATTTATCTACCCGAAAATGCTGACAAATTTTTTAAAACTAAGGTACAATTTTATATTTAATAAAACTCCTATCGTAAAAGAATGAATTTGTGTGTAATCAGGACTACCTTAAAAACAAAACAAATCAAGTGCCTGTGTCATTCTAAGTTACCCACACAGCTTTTGGTAAACTCCCAGTGTCTTGCTGGGGATGCTTTGTTTGGCATGTCCTACTATATGTTCACTTTACTTTTAAGACCAGGATGTGTTTATGAAAGGCAAACTACTAAATATAGGAACAGCTGTAATGTGAGTTCAGTAGAAGATTGTTAAAATAGAAATCCCTATTATGCCCTGCTTTGTCGAGGCTCTGTGATTCTCTTCCCTCTCCCTCTTCCCCCTCCCTCCCTCCCTCCCCCTGTAATCTTTCTGGTGCAACATACCTCTTCAGTGTCCTCTTTCTTTAAAGGAATGTTGCTTCACTTGGGCCCCATATCAAATTTACAGAGAGATTTCTGAAACTGTCCCCCAACCTCTGGCCAGATCTATCCCAGATAGCCTGAAACCAAGGCTCAGCAATGGAGCCAAGATGCAGGGATTGTGAATCTCCCAAGGCGTTCTCCTAGGAGTTACAAACATCTGGGGCTAAGTAACCAGTGCCAAGGAGCTGCTCTCTCAAAGAAGAAGTGTATATTTTTAACAAACAATTTAAAATATAATTTCTGAATTACAAGGAACAATGAAATTTATGGCATTCAGAGCCCTTGCTGGATACACCTGGGGAGGCTGCAGTATAACCCAACTCCCACACTGCATCCACTCATCTTCACAATTACCCCACAGAGTTGGCTGCTTTCTACGTAGGCACAGAACTGCCCAGCCTGGGAACAGGTTCAGGAGAAAATGATTAGTCCTCTAAGGATACCAAAGAAGCCCGCCCCACTAATGGCCTGAATGGAGTGAGCTCCCTTCCAGGCCAGTTGGAACCAATTTGCTATTTGCTACCATGATTTGGAATCTCCCACCTCACTGTCATGGGAAAAGGATGTCTCTGTTAGGCCCTGATTTTTACACGCCAACCCCATGCCCCTCATCACGAGATTCTACACCACATCTTGACAGACAGTCATTAAGAACCTTGATGTTTCACCTGCAAGTGTCAGCCAAATCTAGGAAATGCACCTCTGAGGATGCTAATTAACTCCTCCTCCTGTGATTTCTCTGAACCAGAGATGACTCAGGAATAATTTGGAGCCATGCTGTGTAAAGTAAAGCCAGGTTAAGCCAGCCATCCATAGACTGTCAGAGGTATTTGCCAAACACTTCAAAGCAAAGTGGTAGATGTTTGCAAGGTTCACCCACCCTGATGCACAAGACAGCAATGCTCCCTGCTGAGGCCATCCCAAAGAGCTGGGACCCTTTTTCATCCTAGAGCATGGCCTCATCTTGAGCATCAGCGCACACACACACACACACACACACACACACACACACACACACACACACACACAAGACCAGGCTGGTTAGAGTACAAGGAAAACAGAAACTGATCTTGGCATGTGATGTCAGTGATAGGGATCCTCCCACATCCTGGAGCTCTCTCTTGCTGGGCTTCTGAAATATAAATGCTTCCTCTTTCCTCCTCCACCTCTTTACATCAGTTTGATCTGATCCCTGCCTTCTGCTCTCTAAACACCTAGGCACCAACCTTGAAGCCAAAAATAGACTTCAGGTAACCTTGAAACACCTGAAACAACCAGCTCTCTCTGCTCCAGCACAAATAATGCAAACTCTCACACTTGTAGCTTTCTGCTTCTCTTGACCCCCTAAACTTCATCCTCCCCTAAATTCCTTGAACATCTTTTCAGTGAATGAAGAGCAGGGACTTCACTGGCACACATTCCTCTTCTGGGAAGCATTCAAGTCCAGAGTTGATCTACCCATGCGGCTTTTCCCATTTCTGGTCCAGCTGCCCACAGAATGGCAGCTTCTTTTTCTTTCCTTTATCATGCCTAAATATATTTTATTGGTTGATTATTTTTCTACTACCCATTCTTATGGCAACTCCATAAAAGTACACCAGGCCTTTTCATGTTCCAAGCACTGTGCTAGGATCTGGCTCACAAATATAATTTCAGAAGGCTCCTTAGCTCAGAGACGTGTCAGTGAGGTTGGGAATGTGTTCTACTTTATGCTCCTCCCACCAAGCAAAAGTGAACCACTGAGGCTGGGCTGCTGAGTCCATCTGATTCAGAGGGAAGCACATGAAACTCTGTCTGGACTCCAGTCCAGGTGGCTTCCTTTAAGTTATCCTACCAGCAGGTCAGATTTCCATCCCTGTTTGATGCCCAAGTCCATTTCTCACTGGGTTGGGGACATGTGGGTGAAACAGAAGGATATAGTTCTAATCTTAGGAAACTGAAGGCTCAGCAATCTGACTTAGAAAAAATCTGACTTAGATTTTGTTACAAGTGAAAATCATCCAGCTTCATCAGGTAAAGAGGAGAATCTATGAAATTCCTTCTGGAGCTCACTTTTGGTGCTGTGGACATGGATGGCAAAAGCATCATTCTCCATTATTAGATGCTGAGCTTTGGAAGGCAGTAACCCTGCCTAGCTCATGTCTGCACCTCAGTGTCCAGCATGATGCCTGGCACATGGAAGGGCTCATGAAATTGGATTGTGCATAGATGGAGGGTCAAATGAAACATACAGATAGAAAGCCCCCACAAGAATTCATTGGAAGTTTGTTTTCTCTATTTAAAAAAATGTATCCTACTAAAAGGGAAACACTGCGCAAGAAAAATTGTTCCTTTAAAACTTTGTTCTTTTTGAGACTACCTAGCTCTGTAACTGCTTCATGGCTCTGTAATTACTTTCTTGACCCTTGTAACCATGACAGTGTAACTGAACATGCAGGATGTCTGATTATAACAAGCTTCATGATCATTAATCTAGTCTTATAACTGATAGTCATTAATCTAGTCTTGTAACCAGTGATCTCACCCTGCTAGCTAATCAGACAACTGCCAGGCTGTTCTGTCTCACCTTGTAGTTACTGCTTATACATCATATAAAAGTGCTAGCCCACAAGCACTGGCCATCTGGCTTTGTTGTGGGGAATGATCTCGGCCAGGACCACTGGTGTAAAATAAAGCTGTTCACTGCCTCTAAATCATGGGTATCATTTTGGTGTTTCTGCTTTCAACAGCATTATGAAACAGAAAAGAGTTAAAAATTTTTCCAAGTTTAAGAGCCCATGGTATGCACAGTGGTGCACACCTGTAATCCCAGCACTTAGGAGGCTGAGGGAGGAGGATAACTGTGAGTCTGAGGCCAGCCTGGGCTGCAAAGTGAGTTCAAGGCCAGCCTGAACTGCATAGTGAAACCTTGTCCCAAAAAGATGAGAGAGAGAGAGAGAGAGAGAGAGAGAGAGAGAGAGAGAGAGAGAGAGAGAGAACCCAGAGAAAAGACAATAATTTAAAATGTCGGTGGCTGAGTCTTGCCCCAAACACTTCCCTTGGAACTGCAAGCAAGAGAAAATTATTCACACTGGGGCCTGGCAAGCCATCTGTACCTTGTGCATCAGCTCTCCCTGCCATCTAGCCTCAGCCTCTACCATTTCTCAAGCATTTTTTCTTGTGCATTCTTCTTTTTCTTTCCTTTATCATGCCTAAATATATTTTATTGGTTGATTATTTTTCTACTACCCATTCTTATGGCAACTCCATAAAAGTACACCAGGCCTTTTCATGTTCCAAGCACTGTGCTAGGACCTGGCTCACAAATATAATTTCAGAAGGCTCCTTAGCTCAGAGACGTGTCAGTGAGGTTGGGAATGCAGACATCTACATGGTTACAAGCACAGTATGAGAAGTGCTATCAAGAACATACTTACTTTCGATAAATGCCAAAGTGCTTTTGGAGAACAAAGGAAGAATGACTTATATGGGCCTAGAAGGATCAAGGCATGTGTTTGGAGGACGTGACACTCTTACTGGGTCATAAAAGAGAGTAATATACAGGAAGCAGAGAAGAGATGAGCATGTATTGAGTACCTACTGTGTATCAGATTCCTTTACCTGCTATCATTCCTTTACTGACCACAGCAACCTTGACAGGAGGCGATATTAGCTTCAGCTAAAGAAGAGAGACTCATTTGAAGAGCTGAGGCCACTTGCTCAAAGTCACGGTAAACAGTGGGCACAGGCAAACTTCAGATGAAGCCAGCCAGCCATGCAGAGATGCTTCATGGACCTCCCTCTGGACCTCAGGAGGGCAGAGTGGTTGGAAAGACCCTCCACTCCAGCTGGCTCTGAGTCTGGCTCCCCTTGCCTTCCTTTGACTCACTCTGCACATATCAGACCAGCATCTCATGCTGCTTCCCACAATCTCCAGTCCACAAACAGAAGTCATCCAAAAGCCTTCCATTTTATCAACCATTTACAAACCAGCATCTCCAGCCCTCCTCTCTGCATCCATAAAATAACACCTCCATAGGAACTTTTCCAGAATTTAAATATCCCCATAAACCTCTGATGAGAGACACAAAGCCAGAATAGAGAACATAACCTTGCTGGCTGCAATACACACCTAGTGCCCCACACCATGATTGTTTCTTTCACATCAGTCTAATGTCTGAGGTTCCAAGAAAGACAATAACTACATGTAAAAGATCATGCACTCTGGAAAGTCACAGCATCTCAGAGCTCGAAAGGTTCTTAAAAATTCCTTTACATGCATCCCCACTAACTTCAATCTACTATATTTCTTTACTATCGCTTGGGATGAGGAATTCACTACCTTTGTAATTGTCTGATTATTTTGATCACTGTTTTTTCTGAAGTATATAGAGATTTGAGCGTAATTTTGGTGGGATGCTCTAATGTTTTAGCAGCTACCTGAAGCTGTAAAAGGATAAAATCAAGGAAGTTCCTTCTTCATGAAGTGGACTGTAGAGTAGAGGCACAGCCAGCGTTGGAGCAGCAGCTGCTAGCAGGCCTGAGAGGGCTCGGTGAACCTCAGCGCTGGTGAGTTCCAGCAGCTCCCGGCCCTGATCCGGAAGGTTTCTGCCCTCCAGCACCACACAGGAAGGCAGGAGGTCCACGCCAGCCTTCAGCCAGCCTGCACTCTCCACAGGCCTGGACAGTACCCTACGGTGGCCACTTCAGAGATGGCATCAAAGGAGCCTCTCTCCAAGCCTCGGCAAGAGGGAGCAGCAAGTGTGTGGGTCTGGAGACAAATGCAAAGGCAAAGCAAAACCTTCCTCCCTCTGGCTGCCTGGCATGAAGAGTGAAGGGAAGGACAGGAGAGGTCCAAGCCCAGAGAGGTAGCTGGGGAGCAGAACATGCAGAAAGAAGTCAGGGTAAGGGCGTGGATTCATCCTACGCACAACAGGGCGTCGTTAAAGGGCTTTAACTGGGGTATTTCACTGAGCCCCTGCCTCTGCCATTTGCTTTCACTCCCATTCACACCTGGACCACTCCCACCCAAGTCTTCACACCAGGAACTCAGCCAGGTGAAACACTACAACTGCCAGTTATAAGCTGCCGGGTTCTTCTCTATCTAGCGGAGCCTGGCAGGGCAGCTGCCCCAGATCCTCTTCCAAGATGGGTCACTTGAGTGGCCCCCATTAGAGCCATAGCTACACAGTGAGTGGGTCTCAGGGACAAGGCTCTTTCTGTGTGTTGACCTAGATTCTGCCTCCACCTGCCCATGGGCATATGACCTCAGATTTCAGACGCTGGCTAGTAAGAAAGAGGCAAGGTGAAGGAGACAAGGTCCCCTGCAAGACAGAGACAGGGACCTCTTTGAGGTCCAGTGTTAGAAATATTTCTGTTGGATTAATTTTTTTTGCCCCCAACTGATGTTCACTGTTTGGAAAAAAAACAAAGAACCTCCTAATGATGGGGGAGAGGAAGGTGTCATCATGATAAATGTCTCAGGATTGGTGTCCAGGGCCCAACACCAGGGCTAGACAGTCATAGGAAAGTTTGGGCAGGTCCAGGTGGACCGAGACCAGAACCCCTCCCGGCTCAGTGGCCTTTGTTCTGCGTTGGCTACACATCCCAGTACACACCAGGGTGCTAGAGGCTGAAGAAGTCTGGCGTCATCCTTTATCCTTTTTAATGAGGACCCCCTTTAAAGAGAGAGCCAGAAGCCAAATCTGGTGTGCTCATGGGGTGATCTTGTCTCTGTCTAGTATTTGAAAACAAAATTTCTCCACATACTTCTAGGGAAATTCAAGATAGGAAGGCATACATTTAGAGATGAGCTGAACATTATTCTTCAAGCTGGCTTAAGCAATTACTCTGAGTAGCAAAAACAATATCACTGATCTGTACTCAAGGCAGGTTACCCACTTACATACTGTTGATGGATGTGTCTACTTCCCATTAGCAAAGTGTAGGAGTTACTTTAGAACTTGGCACATAATAAGTATTTGCTATGACTTCAATGTGACCTCAGAAGTTCAAGGGTTGGCAACTTAGTCCCCAAGTTCATATGTCAACAGCATTTGGAGGTAGGGTCTTTGGAGATAAATAGGATTAGATCCCACCCCGAGGGTGGGGCCCATCATGGCATCAGTGGCTCTAGAAGAAGAAGAAGAGAGATTGGAGCTTGCACCCTGGCTCTGCCTCACCATGTGATGCCCTTTGCTGTGTTCTGATGCAGCAAGAAGCCCTCAGATGGCAAAAGGACGCCAACACCATGCCCTGGGATTCTCCATCCTGCAAAGTTATGCACCAAATAAGCATTTATTCTTTGAAATTTACTTGGCCTCAAGTATTTTGTTATGGAAACAGAAAACTGATTAGTCATGGAAGAGGTATTTGTTTAATCAGATGAATAAAATTCTGTCAAATGACACCCAGTCTCTTTTTCACAGCCTCTGACAATGAAGAGCCCACCTCTCACAGCATGATGATCTGGGGCCACACATCGCCCCAAACCATGCAACAGGGAGGAGCGAGCCTTCTTCATTATTTCCTCCAAGACAAAATAGGCCAAAGTAATTGTAACGTGACAGTGCCGCTTCGGTCAGGAAGAGATGAAATGGTAAAGACTGCAGCTACATTTGGGCAGAATGATTACAGAAAAGGGTTTCAGCTAAAGGGGTTGAAAGAATCATTCCAGGTATTTGACTGATTGTCTGCAGATGTCAAGCCCAAATATCTGCCCAAGTGCTTAGAAGTAGGCAGGAAAGAGGCAGGCCAAGCAGCTGGACTCGTCTGACCATCATACCTTCAACCTGGGAGGAGCTATTTTCATCTATTTACATATATTGAGAAATCTAAGTACTATTAAATAAACACGTTTTTGTATTGAAAAAACACCAGTGAAGATCCATCTATTCCTTCAATAGATGATAAAACTGAGGTCCAGAGAAAAGAGGTCATGAATCTGTTTATTAAAAGGGCTAGGAGGGGCTGGGGATTTAGCTCAGCGGCACAGCGCCTGCCTGGCAAGTGCGACGTCATGAGTTCGATTCCTGGTACCAGAAAAAAAAACAAAAAATAAAAAATAAAAGGGCTAGGACTTCTGGGCATCCATCTGTCCTGTGCTCACCTGACAGGACCCTAGACCACAGAGAGCACCTCCCCGCCAAACCTCGGCTGGGCTGCCCTGCTCCACGTGCACTCAGCTCCCATTTGCTCAAAAACTGCTGCTTCAGCAGAGCATGACTTCAGAACGCCTGTGCCTTACTCAACATTCTCCAAGGGGTTACCCGTCATGGCCTAACTACTTTCCTCTGTGTACTGAGAAAAGAAAAATAAAGGGAAGTGCATTAAAATGCATTGATGTGTTAAAATCAAAAGGAGCTAGGTGTTGAAAATGAGCAACTATGCTTTCTCAGGTAGGACCCGCAAAGGATCTTCCCCCTTCAACACATTTGAGTTCTTTAATGTCTTCTGCAACCGAGAAAGCGTCACTCAAGCTGCTCAGATTTCCGTAAAAATGTTGATTAGTGCAGCTGGGTGAAACTGTCTACATCAGCTAATTCTTGAAATCTAATATGGGGCTCCATGCAATTACTCCAAACAGCATCGTCACCCACACCCCAGAAAAAACCTCAGAAGGAACAAAAAGTGCCCCTAGAGCTTCACTGCCTCAGTGTTCGCTGATGCCCTGAAAGAGGGAAATAAGGCTGAAAGCTCATCTTCAACTACACAGCCCACACCCTGGCAGGCCTTTTGGGGAGCCTTACAGAACCACTCGCCAGAGCAAGCCTCTGCAAGAGACTCACGGGCCAAGAAGCAAACGTTTTCTCCCTGCCTCAGCCAAATGTTCTCAAGGCTGTGTGTAGGTTCTCTTTAAATTACTTTTTCAGAAACTGGGGTGTGAATCTCTTGCACAGCAGGAGGAAGCCCTCACATCCTGCTGACTTCTTCGGAGTAACTATCCTTGGAATTTCAGCCTCAGCTTGGGCCCAAAAGGTGCTGCGTCCCAACCATGAGAGTTTCCTAGTCCTGCCCATCCCAGGCTCATCTAGGAAACTCTGGAAAGGAAGGGTCTAAAGTCACACCCAGTCATAGACCTTGATCCTGTGAATCAGGAGGATTTGTTGATGACAATAAGATGACAGTAAGGATTTGTTGATGACAAACTGTGCATGCAGTGAGGAAGACCTGTCTGCTCCCAATCGATGACGGGAGCAAAATCATAAAGAGAAAGTCCTACGGTGAACGTACACATAGACTGAATGCATTACTTCCCACAGCTGTGTAAAGTCCCAGCATACAGCATGGCGTGTGCCACACAGACAAGCCAAGAAGAAGGATGGAGCCCCGGCCCCAGGGGAGGGAAACGGTGACCGAGGCCCCATCCACATGATGCCCAGATCTCTAAGGACAAGCAGAGGAGCGGCACCAGCAAGGGAATCCTACAGCCCAGGCTGCAGCAGAGGCTATGAGCAGAGCTCGATCAAGAGAAAAAGCAGTGGCCTCACCTTGACCACAGGCTCCTGACTGACCCCAAAGCACTCGCTTGCTTGATCGCTCACACTCACGCACGCACACATGCATGCATACACTCACCACTTCTGGACCCGAGGAGGTCAGCTGGGCAGGAGGGGCGGCATTCAGTGGTGTCTGGGAAGGAGGGAAACTTCCCTGGGGAACCCAGCAGTCCAGTGGCTCGGGGATCAGACACTGGGCTGTCCCTCCTGCAGGGCAGGTCACTCCCCGGAAATGCACTTCCTGAGTGCAGGTGCCTGGCTGTGCCCTAACTCTGATACCAAACGCCCTCTGCTCAGCTTAGCTGCCAGATCCCAGGACTCCAATCAGCAAACACAGAAGCCTCAGGGCAGGTCCCGAGAGGAGCAGCTGCCACCAGTCCTACCCCAAGCAGGAAAGGAAAGGTCGATCAAGGCTCAAAAGAGTCCAGCCCTCTAGAGGACCAGAAGCCCCGTCCAGCCACTGGGATTTCTAACATTTCCACCATCTGCCGCACATTTGTTAAATGTTTTCACTGTTCACACATGCTAATAATGAAGGTTGGAGCTGACTGATCACTGTGCTTCTGGCCAGGTTGTGAGACCACCATCCATGTGTCTAGACAACACAAGCCTTCCTAGAGCCTTCCTCCCACAGGCTCAATGGCAGTGTCTTCACATGCCCCACCTACAGATGGCAGCACTGAGCCAGCGAGGCTGGCAAGTGTTGGCTTGGACTAAGGCTCTCTCCCCACAGCTGAGCCTCCATCTGGCATTTCACTGGCCCTGTGTTCTGATGCCATGTCAAAGAGGTTTGGGTTTATCCGGGAGAAGAATGGGTAAAATAAAAAGAAGGCATCGTGGTGGGTCCAATGCCTCTGAAATCCCCTCCAAGAGTGGGTTGAATACTGGCCCCCTGAAAGATAGACCCACTTCCAGAACCTGTGAATGTGCCCTTATTTGCAAAAGTCTTTGCTGATGTGATTAAGTTAAGGAGAAAATCATTCTGGATTACCCAGTGGGCCCTAAATCCAATGGCAAGTCTTCTCACAAGAGTCACTAAAGCAGAAGCCACAGAGAAGATGAAGACAGAGGCAGAGACTGAGGTGATGGAGCCACAAGCCAAGGAAAGCTGGAGGCATCTAGAACTGGAGGAAACAAGGACAGCTCCTTCCCTGGTGTCTTCACAGGAGCATGGCCCAGGCTGCCCTTCATCCCAGACTTTCTGCCTCCAAATCAGTGTGAGGAAAGAAGTTGCATTTGTGAGAGTCCACTGCAGCAACCCAGGAAGTGAATACACCACTTTCTTCAGTTCCTCCAGCATGACTCCATGGTGCCCCAGGAAAGGAGGGGTTCTAAGTTCCACCCACAGGTGGTTTCTGGCAGCAATGCCTGCAGGAGCAGAGCCTCAAGGAAGATGTCAGGCCTGGGTTTAAGGGGAGGGGCTCCCAAGGTGAAGCTGGGGCAGGCTGAGCAGTAATCAGGGGCAGCATCCTTGGATATCCCCAGTGAGTCCTCACTATCTGCTCTACCGGGGTCCTGAAGGGCACCCCAAGGAAAGGGGCTTGGCTCAGCGGTTCACACACAGAAAGCAGGGTGTGCAGTGCATCCCTCCTCCTGTTTTGGGTCTTGGTAGATTTACTTCCAACCAAGATCACAGAAGGTCAGAAATAATCGCATTAATGCCACACATGGGGAAAGCTCTTACTGAAAAGGTGAGGTGAGCTGGGCTTCCTGTTACCCTGGTACTGTGAGGGCTAGGACCCACACACACACCCAGTGCTCTTTCAAGGGAACCAAGCTGAGGAGTACCTCCTGGGTGACTCTCCTTGAAGGAGGAGCAATTGTTTCCATTTTGGCTGAGCCTGACCCTATTTCCATGTATTGATGTGCAAAGAGCTGGTTAGGACTTTTCCTCATCCCTTCAATTGGCTTTAAGCAATGCATATCAGTCCAGCCCAGGTGCTGATGGTAGTCTGAAAACAGCAGGTGTGTTTCCCTGGAACCTCCACCCATTGTTCCCATGTGTGAGCTGGGACGAGGCAGGATGGAGAGCCAATGCTTCACGCTGTTGGCTGGGGTCAGCCTCGAGATAGAGGCTATGACTCCTAGGGCTTGAGAGATTACACATCAGAGCTGAAGCACTGACCCCAAAACATTAGATACTATCTCAATTGTGTTATGCAGATTACTCTTTCTGCATCTCTCTCTCTCTCTCTCTCTCTCTCTCTCTCTCTCTCTCTGTATATTGCAGAGATGATTTTGGGCCTCCTACCTAGCCCAGCTCACAGTGCTCATGTACTTCTCGCCACTCTCATAGTCACTCATCCTCGAGCCACTCCCTTCTTCATGAATGAATAAAACCCAGGTTTGGCCTTGGGTCAGGGCCTTTGTTCTGGATAGCCATCATTGTGGCTAAACTTAGGACCCCTTGGCTCCCCATGACTACAAATATGCCTTAGTGTCTTTATTCTTCCCGTAAGATTGCACTGGAAGTGGTAGTTTGGAATTAACTCACTAAAATTCCAATAACCTTTCTATGGGATTACAAATATAACTTCCTGGGCCGCAAGGAGGACTGGGAAGGGCTTTCTATACCAAGCCTCTTCCCTTTGTCCTGTCTATTCTTTAAATTCACAAAATGCCCTGCAGCCTCTCTTATTGGTGCTCACACCCTAAAGCAGTCTCCATTTGAAGCTTTCATTCCTCTTCCTAAACTGGGTGTGCTACTGCACACCTGTAAACCCAGTACTCTGGGAAGCTGAGGCAGGAGGATCACAAGTTCAAATCAGAGCTAGGAATTTAGTGACTTATTGAGAGCTTGTCTTAAAATAAGTGGTCCCTGGATTCAGTGTCCAAGACTGAAAAAATTAAATCCTCCTGCTAGAATATATTTCTCCTTTGTGCAGAACAGTACCTTCGCCCTGAGCCCACTGTGTCTGATTCAGAGACCAATATACCTCATCTCAACGGAGATCACCTGGCTACATGGTAGACAGTCAAAGCCACATATGAGGGCAGGTTGTAGGGAAATGCCAAGTGGACAGCTCTGCAGCCTCACTTCCTGCTGCATCCTGGGCGCCCCTCCCTCACCCTCTCCCCATCCTGCCACCTTTGGGCCACCTAACCTTCCTGCAGTGATGACCTGAACACGCCTTCCTCCAGGTCTCTGTTCCTGGAGTCACAGACCCCGAGGCACCTCTTTGCCCAGTTAACGCGGGCCCATTCTGGGTTACCCAGCCTCGCAGGATCAGGAAAGTCTTCCCTGATCAGGCTTAGCAGCTCCCCTGGCTCTAAGCTCTCCAGAGTCCCAGTGCATTTTCTTTTCATCACTCATCGGTTGTAATTTTATTAGGGTGTGAGTCTGTACCCCATGTCTTCCCAGCACCCGTCATATAGCAGACACAATCATTTATTCCTTGGTTCATCACGCAGATATATGTTAGACAAAATGATGAGCTGGTGCAAAGAAATACACAAAAAAAGAGAAGCAAAGCTATTCATTTCCTGTGGGGAAATTAGAGCCAGATGGAAGGGCTGTGCTCCACTCTTTAAGGAATTGCCTGGTAATAAATCACCTTCACTTTCTTTGCCTTCGCTCTTTCCTGCCTTTGCCCCTTCAGAACTTTAGTCCAGCTAGACCTTCCCTGAAGAGGAGAAAGGATGAGCTGGCGAAGTCAAAGCAGTCAGTAATGTGAACAAATGAACTGAGGAGGGGTTAGGGTAATGCTGCACAACAATCAATTTGAGAATAGTTAGTACAAGTCATTTCAGGTTTATTTTTTAAATGCAAAAGGGAGAACATATCGCAAAGCAAATTTGCAAGCCTCTCCTCCAACCCTCTCCACTCTGGAAAGAGTGAGACCCTCACCACCAAGCAGCTCCTTGGGATCCAGACACCAGAAGCCACACACCACCCTCCCCGTGCCATACCCCTGCCAGAGAGACCATACTTCTGTGTAGCATGAGCCCACACACAGCTCAGTCACAGCCTGTTTCCTCACAGAACTCACAACACTTGTTATCATCATTCAGCAAACACTCACTGGGGACCCGTCTGATGCCCAGCACCATGCTAGGCCTGGAAATCTGGGACACAGAGTGAGACGGTGCCTTGGGGTCCTGGAGCACAATGCCATGGCAGCAGCAGATATATTTGATCCCCATCATAATCCCCTATATTCCTGGACTGCTTTATAGGTTACAATGAGCTTTCCATCCTGGCTCTGTGTCACAACAGCTGAAAGCAGAAGTCCCCTAGGAGGCAGAGTAACCATTCATGTTCCAGGAGACTTGAATGACTCTCTAACGAAAGCACAGCCGGAAATGGTGGGATCACAAAATTATGCACTCCGATCTCCAGCTGCAGGAGCAGTACCAATGGACGGCCTAGTCACCAGAGGCCACAAGTCCGTTGGGCTTCTCCCAGCTAACAGCTGATGCACAGCCAGGGAACTAACTCAGGCTCCTTCCTGGAAGACATGGAGCTCCTTTAATGGTGGCTTGGGATCCAAGCCCCCCTGTCAGCCTAGAGGATCCTCCTATCCTGCTGCTGTTCCTCCCTTCTCTCCTCCATCACAGGCTTCAGACCTGCACCGTAGGCTGGAGAGTCTCCTTGCCTTTTGCTATTCTTTCCTTCCCAAGTGCTTCCCGGGAAGCCTCCAGCACACTGATGCTGACTTAGCATCCACTTTTCGGAGGACCTATGCTAACTGTATCTAATATCTACACATGATTTTGTGATGCATACATACATCCCACTTCACTTATTATCCCATGTGCAGTGCATCTGTGCGTCTGTAGATAACTTCCTTGATGGAGGGGGACTTGCGCATTATGCTGCTGTTTGCAATCTCAAAGAATTTAAATCACACTGACACTGCACGACTCAGGGAAACCTTATCTAATACCAGAGGAAGCTGGCACCAGAACAATCTCTTTCCGGAAAATTACACCATTGGCTGTGCAGGGAAGATTGTGCATTTAAATTCCATGTGACTGCAGTATTCTGAGCACTTGAGGTGGGGTGTGTGCCCACTGAACTACTGAACATGCCCTGGAAATGCACCTTTTTGCCATGAAAAAAAAAAAAAACTAGTAGTGCTTATAAGTAACAGAATAGTGAGGTTTGTTTTGGTACATTGGTGTATGCAATGGCTTATTTTGATTATTTTCACCTATTACCCCTTCTCCCTTTCTTCCCCCTCATATAACCTCTAACCTTTTTCTACCTCTAACAATCTATCTTGTAGTTTCCTGTCCTGTCTCCTTATTTTATTCATTGGTTAGAGTTCTCATATCAGAGAAACATGCAATATTTAACTAAACCTGGCTTGTTTTGCCTAACATGATGGTCTCCGATTCCATTCATTTTCTTGAAAATTATAACAAATTATGGCTGAATAATACATATTACACTTCCTTTCTTCCTTCCCTCATCAGTTGATAGACATGCAGCCTGTTTCCACAGCTTAGCTACCAAGAATAATACAGCTCTGAGCACAGGTATGCGTGTATCACCACAGTATGCTCTCTGTAATTCTTTTGAGACTATACCGAGGAATGGTACTGATGGATCAAATGGAGTTCCTCTTTTTAGTTTTTGGAAGAATCTCTGCACTGATCTCCATGGTGGCTGTAGTAAGTCACATTCCACTAGCAGCGTAGAAAGATTCCTCTCCCCTCTGCATTTCCACCAGCATTCACTATTTTCTGTAATCACAGTGACAGCCATTCTGACTGGATGAACTGAGTCTGACAGTTGTTCTGATTTCCGTATCCCTGAAGGCTGAAGGTGTTGCGTGTTTGGGATTTGACTCTGTATAGTGTGAATGCCACATATCCGCTTGTTTTATTAATAGTCAGTCACCCTCTTTTGACAACTGGAAGTCTAGAAATGCCAGATGGTTAGATCCAACTGAATGAAATGTCACAGGACCCTCATTTTGCCCTAGAAAGTTCAGTGACTTAAAAATTGGGCTGCTGTTGCCTTTTATCTAAAAGTGACAGTGCATTTTCTAAACTCAGAGGCCAGTGGCTTATTTAACTCAGTAGATAATGCTAAAGGACCTTGAAAGACCTCTGGTGAAAAGCAGGGCGCCAGGTGGTGGGGCAGAACCAGCTGCCATTCATCCTCTCTCCAGGATCCAACCTTCACTCTAAGTTTGACCCAAGCAGCATGGGCTGTCTTCTGGGGTGGGGTCTTGGGACATCTGGGAGGGTCCAGAGCAATGTGAGAGCATGTGGACCATGCAGGTGAGACAGCCCTGTAGGTGTTCTTCCTCGTGTACATCAGGGCCCTGGGGACGTGGCCATGGCTGTCTCCTACCGGCAGATTCCATGTCTCCCCACCCTAACGCACAGGGTCGTTCAATCCTTCCCACGCACTCAGACAAGATGGCCCGGCTCCTTGAGGGCTCTCAAAGTGAAACGCAAACCACCTGGCAGTCCCTGACCCGGGACTTTCCGCAGCCAAAACACTTTCAGCATTTGCTATTTATTTACTTGTTTATTTATTTACATATCTTGGCATTGGCCAGTCTGGAGGAATTTTATCACCTTTTCCGTTTTCCTTGTGTTCGTCCTTCCTGTGCGCCCAAACTCTACAGACAGGGGGCAAAAGAAAGTAGAGCTGGCACAGACATTTTCATGATTGGCTGTCGCTCTTGTCAGCTTAGCCATGAAGCAGTCAAAATCATTGGATAAAATACTTACTGCCTGCTCTCAAGAACTTCATGCTTCTGTCTTCTGCTGCCATTTATTTGTACAAGCGGTTGTGCGAGCCTGCCCTTGACTGAGCCCCCGAGTCTCCCCAACGCCAGGAGGGGCTGCATCTAGAAGCTTCTGGCCTGGTGACCAGCCCAGCTTCCGTTTCTGGGAGCCTCCGTGATCAATAAGGCCGTCAAGAGCCTCTGTGTTCACCAGACTTCAGGGAGAAGTTTGCTGGTACCAAACTTTGGGCATTGATTCCATGTTCCTGTCTTATGTTTTGTTTTCTAACATTTTCATTAGCAGGGATTACACACTTTAGCTCAATTTCCCCCTCAGAATGAACTTGGAATATTACAGTGTGCCAGAAAGTAAGAAGGCGCTCAGAAATGATGGGGAAGCACCAGGTGTGGTGGTGCATCCCTGTAATCCCAGCACTGGGAAGGCTGAGGCAGGAGGAACCTTGCAAGTTTGAGACCAGCCTGGACTACAAAGTGAACTCAAGGCCAACCCAAAATGCATAGCGAGACCCTGTCTCAAAAAGACAAAAAAAAAAAAACAAAACCCACAAACATGATGGTGAAATGTCAAACAAAATCAGAGACAACGGAAGGGGTTCCCGCCAGCAAAATAGAGGGCAATTCAAGTATCAGAATAATGACAAGAATGGATTACAGCACATTACATAAATCATCTGGAAATCTATACTGATACTAAAAAGAGAGTGGAGGCTGAGAAAGGAAAAGATAAATCTTTTTTCTTTTCTCACATGGAGGCAAGACCCGAAAAAATTTAAACCACGTTTCACAGTCCCTGGAACGATCATGAATTAGCTAGGAATAGTCCATGGAGGCTCTGTTCAGTCTCACCCTCGAAAAGGAAGAAAGACCTAGCCCCTGCCCCTCACCCTCACCTTCCCGTGTGGCCCAGTGAGGAGCCGGACAGTTGCGAGGGCGCCTGAAAGGGTTTTGAAACCCACATCCTGCTTCTCCTAACTGCCTTTGTCTTTGCGACCCAAGATTTCTTTTCTCACAACAGCTGTGTGTGCAGTAAGGAATCTCCGTGGAACTAATAGGGGCCCCAGGGCCGACCTCACAGTAAACACCCCTCCTCCACGCCGAGGGGGAAGGGAGAAGGAAAGAGGCAGATTCCTGTAAACAGCCTCCTTGCAAGCCTCCCCCACCCCAAGGAGCTCAGGCTGGGGCAAAACCCATTCCATCACCGGGCAGCTGTGGGAGGCTTTTGGTACACAAACCCCGGGTCATTCAGGAGGGACGCTTCCTGGGACCTTTGTTAATTCCCAGATTAACAACTGCCCACTAAGGTACATTTCCTAAAAGATTCAATGAAAGATGGGCTAAATGTAGCAGGATCTCCAGAGCCAGGCAGGAGTAACACCGGGCAAGGGCAGGTCCAGAACAGCAGAGCCGCTATGGAGGGAAAGTCCCCACAGCGCCACACAAAGGCAGACTTAGGCAGGACTCGGTAAGAGGTCGCTGGGGGCCTGCTCATGCAGCCAAACCAGGACTAAAATAGCAAGGTATTGACAGTGTGGTGTTGACGGGAGGCAGGCACTAGGAGGGGCTATACGCACATCATCCTGCTTCCTCCCACTGCAACCCCTGGAGTGCATGGTAGCTCACCTACTGTACAGAGGAGGAAACTGAGGAAGACGAGTGAACCTCACCACTTGCCTGGGACTTCTCAGACAGAGAGTGATGGGAAGGGAATTCAAACCCAGACAGCCCTTCTCAACACACATGAGAGGTAGCACAATGCCCCAGCCCAAATCAGGAGTGTCCTGGCTCTCACTGTCAGGCTCTGCCTCTCCCCCTCTGCCCTTAAGACTCAGCTCAACTGAATGGCTCCTTCCTCTGCCCTCCAAATCGGTGGGGGTGTAGTGCATTGACCACTGGTGGTCAACTTATAACCCCCAGCTGAACTGAGTCAGCGTGGTGCTGGGTGTGGGAGGCACACCTGGGGATTGTTGCCAGCGGCATAAGAAACAGAACTGGAGAAGAAGTGAGGCTGTTAGGAGCTGAGAGAGGCTGTTTGGGACGCTGTTGAGTGCTGTTAGAAGCTGCAAGGAGCTGTTGATTCTCTGGGAGGAGCTTGTCATGCTGGCTTTCCTGATGAACTCGGCTGTTTTCATCTGCGAGGGGCTCGGGTCCTTGTTGGCACTGAAAATGGCTTTGGTTCACTTTCAGGGAGCTCTGGCCCTCACTTTGAGCATCAATTCTGGCTCCAGAGGGGAAGATGGTTCAATGCCAGTTTCCGGGAGAAGTTTGCTGTGTTGGCCTCCCTGATGGGAACTTGGTCATCTTGGTCATGGGAGGAACTTGGGACCTCACTGTTGCTGAGGATGGCTGTGGTACCTTTCGGGGGAGCTCTGGTTCTTCTGAGCATTGCTTCCTAACTCCAGTATAGATCCCTCAGCCTGCTAGCACAGATCCTTCATCCTGCTGGCATAGACTTCCTAGCTTCCACCACTGACCTTTGGGCCTCCCAGCACAGATCTGTAAAACAGGCCTGCATGAGATATTGTTATGGGCTCTGAGCTTCCAGCTGGATTCATGGAAGGCATTGTTATGAGCTCTAGGTCTTCAACTGGAGTCATGCAGGGCATTATTGCAGGATCCAGGCCCCCAGCTGGATTCCTTGATCTTAGTGTGTGGACAGATTTCCTGCACTCTTTTGTGTATCATTCTTTGGGTGACTATTATAAATAATCTTATAAAATATATGTCCTATATTATATTGTTCTGCCTTACAAAATATCCCTCAAACCATGACGGGGGTGGGGGGTGCCTGTGTGCGTATGTGCATGCATGCATGTGTGCATGTGTGTCTAATCTCTATGGCACTGTTCACTTATTTGTGTAACACAAACTTATTAAGTATCTTATAGGCACCAAGGACACATGGTACAAACAAAGGTAAAATCAGGGAGGGAAATAGGTGTGGTTATAAAAGTATAAAAGGGAAATGCAAGACCCTTACGGGATGGACATATGCTGTACCTTGCCTATGGTGGTGAGCTTGCAAATTAGCACATGTGATACAACTACATAGAACTAATGCACACACTAAATGGGGAAAAGTAAAGCTCAGGAAATCTGAATAAGATCAGATGGTTGTATCAATGACAGTACCCTGGGACTGGGGGTTTAGCTCAGTGGCACAGCGCCCGCCTGGCAAGCGCAAGGTCATGAGTTTGATTCCTGGTTCCAGAAAAAAACAAAAAACAAACAAACAAAAAAAATGTCAATACCCTGGTTTCCTGTCATTTTCTGAGACATCACCATTGAGGAATACTGGGTAAGGAGTCTGCAAGGTCTCTCTGCATTATTTCTTACCACTGCACTGTTATCTAATTTCTCACAATCTACAAATATCCAATAAAATTTCCAATTGAAAGAGAAACTGTGCCGTCTGGTAGGAAGGTGTAACACAAGAGACACCAGCCTGAGGTGAGGAATGACTCAGATGTGTTTGCACTCACCTTGCCCTCTGGGGTGTGCCATCTGTAAGGGTGAAGACCAAGTCATTTGTAAGGACACAGCCCTAAGGGACAAACGGCGGAGGAGGTCACGCTCCCTCATTTACCCTCTCCCTGGTTCTCACGCCTGACTCCCCCATGATCTCTGCCCCTCACACAAAGATGCCTGAGGAAGTGTTGGCGACTTCTTCCCAAGTCACCCATCAAAGGCAGGCCTCAATAGCATGCTTCCTCCCATCAAGCAATAAGTGGCAGAGACATGGGTACCAGGAAGACCCATACCCCTGTATTACCAAGTTAATCTTTCCTTGATACAAGCTTCCTTCTATAAAAGGAAGGAACAGTAATATGTTGTCCACTTTCCCTCAGGGTTGGCATGAGCTGTGACAGGTAAAAGGACCTGGTGTTCTGGAAAGAATACAGGATTCTGGAGCCCAGCAGAACCAAAGTCAGTTCTCAGCTTTACCCATCACTGTTGGTGTCACTGTAGGTAAAACACTTATCCTCTCCTCAGTGACTGCCAACAGCTACCAGCTGTCTCTGGCCCTTCCACACGTGCTCATGCAAACATTTGGAAAGCCCAGAGCACCAAACGAAAGCCCCGCCTGGCTCACTGCCATCACTCATGCATGGCATGGGCCCAAGCAGGCACTCGGTAGGTATGTGTTGAATGAGTGCATGAAAAGGCTACATCACGGTGTGTAGCAAGAGGGAATGTTTTTGTAGCAATCAGCTCTCAATCTCTCTCAAGTAAAGAACCCAGAAAATTCCAGAAGACCTCTATCCTAGACCTTTCTGTGGTGTATTTTTATCCCCAGGAGACCACTGGTGAATTCAAATTCATAGCTGTTCATTGCACCAGCATTAACTCACCTCTATTTCTTGCTTGGTTGTGCCTCACTCCTAGAAAAAAGCTGCTCCCCAAAATGAATGAGTATAAGTAAATGATGTATCACGTAAGAGCAAATACTTACTCTTCTGCTGTCTCTCAACAGCTGAAAAGAAGCATGTATGCAAGAATCCTAGTTCCTGCCAGTACCCTCATATGCCAGTGGTACTACTGGATTTCTTAGTTGCCACGTACAGAAGCCCTTTCTGGCCACAGTGAATAAAAGGGGTGAGTCAAAGTATACATGACAGTTTGTTAATTTTTAAGAATCCCAGAGAACCATGCCTGAAAAATTACAAAGCTGGGAATAGTGCCCATCTCATAACAGATGGCCCCTAAGTGACCCTGCCTCTCGACCCAGAAACACAGCTTAAATACCACTCCGACACCAGCAGGTACTGCCAGAAGCTCTCTAAGAAAGCAGGCCTATTTGTCCCTCATGTTCTAGGCTGTTCCAGGCTGCTCTTGCTTCTTTACGTACCAGCTTTCAAGTCCAAACCTCAAATGTGAGCACCTGGGGTCCTGCCTGGGTCTGAGGAACAAGAGAAGCTGAGAAAGAAAGCTTATGGTTTTTACCTTGGGACAAAGTTACAAATTGGAAAGAAAGTTAAAAAACACAGAGCAGCCAGGAAAGAAAAGGGAAGGTCTATTCTATGAACAACACACAACTTCTTAAATCACCACCAAGCAACTTAGATTATTAGCTTATCGTTAGATTATTAGATACTTAGATGATTAATCTATCATTTTGCTCCAAAAGTTGACATATGGAAATATTCAACTTTTTTATGCAAAGATAAGCATTTATTAAGATTTTACAGAAAAAATATGACAGGAAAACTTTTCTCAAACTTCATTAAAATTTACAAATCAGTGAGATCCTTAAGAACGAAATTAATATGCCTGTGTGACACTTCTAATCATTTGTATTGATTATATAAATAAAGTCAGTTATGCTTAACAATATGCACACTGCATCTAGTATTTCCAAAAAGACAAAAAAGGGGTGAAAACAAATCACGCAAGAAACCCTGTGATATAAAATGCCATAAGAAGGTATTCTGTAAAGCTTCGCAAAGGACAAATCCTGTCAAATTAATCTGACTCAGCTCTCCAACCAAGACAAGGGCAGAACATGGAGAAGAAGCAATAAATGTAATCTTTTTTTATTTCATCAGGGCTTGGAATTCTATCACAACTAATATGGGCAAGAATAAAGTAAGATAACATCGGCCAGCCCATCCAGCTATTAACCGGGAGTGCAGCCTCTGAGAAAAACAACACAGTAAGGTTGCTACTAGACAGGTAGTGCTGCTACAAAACCCAGTGTGAAGATTTTTAGAATTTACAATATATATTAAAAGATATTACCTGGGTCAGAGATGATAAACAGCTTATACCAGATTTTAACCAATAGGGTTTATGCCAAACACAGAAAACTCAGTTTTCAGAGATGTGTGGATTTTAGAATTGTGAATAGGCATTATGTGCCCAGATTGCAACTCTTACAACCGGAGCCTAATGCTCCCTCCCCAGCCATGAGAGAATTTACATCCTGTCTATTCTAACCATCCCCGTGATGACGTAAGGACTGCCCCATTCCAACTACGCACACTCGGTCCTGCACACAGGAGCCAGGCAACCTGGCAGGGCTAACCAAATGGACCAGTTCTTTCCAGGGCACATGGACATAGCTTCGGGCCCAGAATTAAGTCATCTGTACTATTAAACATACATAATAAAGTCATAGCACTGATTCGCTTGAAAGTCCAGGAATGTACGACTTTCTTCCAAAGTCTGAAAAGCTTTACTAAAGCACCCACCAATGGGGCCCCTCTACCATCCCACCAAAGCTTTAGCTATTGGAGGCTCTGCTCTCGGCATGGACTTACATGCCCTGTTTTCTGAGTTCTGACTGTTATACCTTCCACAGCCATCCTAAGAATCAGTGGGAATGTTGACATCTTCTTTCTGCAATCCCCCAAGAGAGCTTTGTGGAGATGTGTGAACTGTGTAGCTGGCCAGGTGCTGTGCATAGCAAGCCCCAGGCGTGCTTTATTGCTCTATTATTGCTATCGTGAGATTCTTCATACTTTTTAAAATGTTCCATGTTTTCTTTTGCACTGTGTTTTGCAAATGATGTAGCTAGTCCTGATGCAAAATATTCTGCTATTTTCAGAAGGCCCACTCAGAAGGATCTGAGCAAAAGCAGACAACTCTGCAGGCAATAGTCTCCGAGGAAGGGCGGGCACAGCCTGAGGCCTGGACAGTGCTTCTGCTCCCAGTATAAGAAGAAAAATATTGCATTCCTGTCTCATGATCATTCATCTTTCTTTTCATCTTTCTTTTTGAATGATGTCACCTGCTGTCCACTTTTTGACTGAGTGCATAGCCACCAAATTACAAAATTACCTTTTCCTAGCATCCCTTGTAGCCTAGTGCTGCACAGCTAGCTAGCCAGTGAGATGTCAGAGAAGAGGGGATTAGAAAGGCAGCACTTTCTAGGGGTTATTCTGCACCCTGTCAAATTCTTTTCCTATACTTGGAACATAGATAATTCAACAAACTATATTGTGTCACTCGGATGGGAAAAACACTGTTGGGATGTCTGCACTATAAAAGAGACAGAGCCTGGCTCTTAATCTAGTGAAAGCACTGGTTTTAAAACATGTTACATAATGCCAGACCTTCATGCTAATATATCAGTATGTTTTTCATTTTTTGAGATACTAGGGATTGACCCCAGGGTCTTTGCACCCAGTTACATCCCCATATCATTTGAAAATATTTTTAAATTTTGAGACAGAGTCTTGCTAAATTGCTTAAATCTTCCAGCCTCCCAAAGTGTTGGGATAACAAGTGTATCCCACCACATCCAGCTGTTTTCCTCTTTTTCCTACTTCCCTCAAGCCAACTTCACCCAGTGACTCAGAGAGTCTTGCTTATCTCTCCAGCCACAGTGTCATCTTCTGTCATACAGAGCAAGTGTCTCCTGCCCCAAACTCGCAGTCAGCCCAAGAACCAAGATGCCGAGTCTTCCCACGCCCACAGGCGACATCATGGGCCCATTGTACCTCACTGGCATTTCTTGGTGCAAGGGCCAAGGAGTACACCAGGAGGACAGGAGGAAGGAACTGGCTTGTTTCAAGTTGGCCATGAGAAAGGTCCCATGCCAAGGATCTAGTGCACCAGTTCTGCAGGATTTACACTGGAAACAACCCCTAGCCTTAGCCATCATAGTGCTGTGTGATAGCAAATCCCCTCAAGGACGAGTATTTATGCAGCAGTTGACTGGCTACACAGACCGGAGGCTTTGCAAGAAGAGATCCTGCCCTGAAGAGAGTCCTTCCTCAGCTGAACTTCAGGGTATTATGGCTCCCTACAAGGAAACAGCCTGGATGGTAAAGGAATAGGGAAGTCTGGGTGTGGGAAGAGGCAGGGGGTCCCAGTGTGGGAAAGAGCCCCAAGGACCAGCATCCCTTGCTCTGCTTTGTGCTGTAGCCAAACTGGACCACCGCAACCCCACTCTGACTTTGTCCCTGGTCTCTGCAACATGGAGACTATGGGAGCCAAGCCTAGCTGCCTGAGGTGTTCTCACTCACCTTTTCACATCCAGCTCCAGTAGAAGAGGTCCTCTCCCCTGCCCCCCTCTCTACCACCCAGGGTCCTCTGAACTGTCTGCCCTTGAGCAGGGTTCCACTGGGGCTGTCCACTCTTGAGTGTAAGTCCTGTGACCAACATGTCTTCCCCACTGGACTGAAAGCCTCTCTATGCTGAGGGCTGGTGTAATTAACTCCTCACCCACATCTGGCACTGAAGGCGCACTCTCCAGGTGTGTGTGGAATTGAAAAGACTTTGACCCCCTCCTTTGGCCTGGCACAGGCTTCTTCTAGAGATGCTCTCTTTGATGAGGTCCAGGCTATTTTTAAGGACTCCAAAGCTAGGTCAATTCACCCACCTTTTCTGGAACTGCTTCCAACATCTGGAGACCCCTCCCACCTAACAACTTTCACTCTTCACCCTCCCGAGACACCTCCTGCAATACTGATTGCACCACAGGATTTTAGTCCTCTCGGCTCAGCTAATCCCCAGGCTTTTAAAACCTGCACTCCTCTTGCTCCTTAATAGCTCCTTATTCAAACACAAATTAACATTTAAAAACCTGTGACCTCAACCATCTTGTTTCTAGGAATAATTCCTAAGGCTGGAATTATACAACTTTGCACATAGGCAAAGTGGAATACACAAACATGTTTATTATAGAATCATTGCTTGGGAAATAAATATTTATAGACTGGGGTCTAATTAAATAATTTTATACACACAATGGGACACCATGCAGTCATGGGCAATGACAGTGCAAGTGTATACTTGTTGGTTTAAATCAAGATCTATGTACAAACTTCGTTAGTTCAAGAAGAAAATATAGAAGATTTAACACTCACAGCATCTGAGAATACTATGATGAAGGAAACTGGAGTGATCACAGCCCCTTTTAATGTTAAACACTCCTTTCAATCACCCACCCAGCAACAGAACCTTCACTGTATGTTGATAATGTTCAGAAGAAAAGTAGGTTACAGAGCAGCATGAATCCTGTGATGCAATATCTATAAAACATGTATGGAAAAATGCCTGAAAGGATTTTTCTTCAAAAGTATTTCCCTCTGGGAGATGAAACTTGGATTTAATTTTCTCCTTGTCTCTATATTTTTTTCTAGATTGCTTTATATTTTTATAAAGAATGTGCATTATTTTTACATTCAGCAATCTTTATATTGGGGGGCGCAGAGGTAATATCTGGAACAAGGAGATTTTCATCAAATACTAGTTAAATGAAAACTGCTGATCCTCTTGGTGCTATGTATGATTTACACAAATATCCTGAATAAATGCAGAGCAGAAGGCAGTGACACACTGCACAAAGACACCTAGCCTGCTGTCTGCGTTAACACTGTAGCTGTGATGACCACCCCACGTTGGTCAAGTCTTCTCCAGTTTCAAAAGGCTTTGACTCCCATCGTCTCATTTGACCGTCACACTACATTCATAGCTCATCCCTCAGACTGCATCCCCTCATTGCTCTCTGATCACCAGAAGGCAGTCTTTGCAGGTTGGCGCCATTGTTTGTTGGATATATGGATAGATGAGCAGATGAGTGAATGAATTAGTGTACCTCTTTTACAGATGAGAGAACTAAGAAGCAACAGGCCTAAGGGGAAATAATTAACAAAAGATAAAATCAGTGGGTTGAAATCACTATACCAGATGGGCTCCTGATCAGTTCTTTTATCTAAAATGACCCCCAAAACCCCATTTCTTTCAGGAGAAATACCTTAGTATCACTGACAAACATGTACATGATAAATGGGTAGCAGAATTCCACTGGCGTGGGTACTGACTACCAAAATGCCACCGGTCCTCCTGCTATGCCAGGCATTAAAGCATTAATTGCTGGGTGCAAGGGGGTTTTGGGTGTGAGAAACTTGGTGGACTTAGGGCAGGAGCCTTTCACCTACAGGTAAAGAAGTGGCTCACTATATTAACAACAAATGAAGCCATTCAAGCGCATACATCTCAGTCCTGTGAGAAGTTCTGCTCTCTCTTCACTCACAGCAGAGCCCTTATCATGCCACTGAAAGCCTGCATCCTCAGGAATCTAACCTGTACAAGTAAGTGCAATCAAATGCATTATTCCCTTCTAAAAATTATCCTGAGCTTGACTATAGGAAGGGAAGGGATCAGAGCAGGAAGGGATCAGAGCAGAGGAACATGGGGGAGAAAGTGCAATGAATTCCCAAAAGTGGTATGGGACAGCAGCACAGCCCGGTTTGCATCAGGAGTCCGGTGTGCCTTGCCCTCCCCAGAAGGCGGTCAGGCTGCCCCGACTCTCTATGTGCTTACAGTCCCGGAAGACAGAGAAGGGTGGAAAGTTCTGAGGAGGCAGAAACGCCTTGGAATTCCGAGGAGGGAGAGTTTGTTTCCATCAGGGGGAATCTAGAAAGGCTGCCTGCAGAAGGCAGCCTTGAACTAGGTCTTCTTCAGAAACAGGTAGCATTTACATTTGGCATGATGGAAAAACATCCTCAGAGATTAGCCCTGGACTGCGCTGAGGCAAACATGGCCCAAGGCATTCATCAACAGAATTTGCGAATGAACACGGTATGCACTGTACTGAACTCCTTCCTGCACACCTCACGCCTTCTCCCCTCCCCAAGGTCCTCCTGTTTCTGCCTCTTCCTCCTGGAACAGTCTGACCTCCGCTTCTGCCCCCACATTCAAGAACCCAATTTCTTACTCCTTCTTCACATCTCGGCTTACAAGCACTTTCTCTAAGAAGACTTGCTGATTCCCCAAAATGAACTGAACATCTCTCCCTGTGCAGCCCCCAGCAATTTCCCGAGCATACTTCTAACATAATACTTGCAACACACAAAGTACACTCATTTATAGAGCAGCATCACTAATCTGTAAATGTCTGGGGCAGCAATCAGGTCCCATCCATTTTTGTGGACCTGAGGCCTAGTAAAGCATAGAACTCAGAGCAGATAAGCAGTAGACATTTAATAAGTGATTAAATTTCTAAAATGATTCTGCAGCACAATTCTGTGCTAGAACTCCAATCCTGTTCCTGATTTAAGCTCACAATATACTCAATGATTCTACCAAAACACTTTGCAGGTGAAAATGCAAATGTGTCTAGAAGCATTTCATCCAGCCCCAAAGCAAGTAAACAGCTAAGGCCCTCTCTGAACCGCAGCTGGCTTTCCCCACCCCATCCTCAAGGTCACGAGCACAGTTTTAGTCCCAGCAAAGCTCCCCTAAGCAAATCTGCCAGTGTAGCCAATGGACCTCATTCCTGCACATGGCCCAGGAAGATCTCAGCTCTCCTTTACAGAATGAAATATGGCCAGAGGGAGAAAAAACACAGGCTTAGGTGGACTTTACCATTTCCTGCAATTATGTAAGGGAAGGCCCTGGTTTCAGAACAAAAGCATTCTATATTTTCAATAGTCTAGTTCAAGGAATAAAAAGAATTTTTCAAATGTTAAGAAATGTTAACAGTGGTTATCTCCAGTGATTATATAAGTGATATTATAATCCTTATTGCTTCTATATTTTCCAATTTTTCTACAAAGAATACTATTTATTTTCACATCATAAGGGGGAAATATGTCTTTTAAGTGTAATTACCTAAGCATAATTATCCCTCCTGGCCCAGAGCTTTTCTGAGTAAGCCTGAAGCCTTAGTTAACCTGTGAAGATTTTTGAAGGAGCCCCCTCACCCCCAGCTCCCAGCACCTTGACTCTGACCCCAGCCAGATGCCTTTCCTTAGGAGAAGGAAATACATTACTTGGCTTTCGGTGGCTTCTCCATTCTTCCTCTTCTTAGTGGCTCCTCCAGGCAGGCACCAGCAAAATGCTGGTGTCTGACTTTATCGAGCTCCTGGGCACCTGGTGGGAGAGGCTATTTGGGGGTGTGGCTGAATCAACAGTTATTGGTGTGTGTGGCTGTTTGTAAGCATCATGTTACCCAGTGCAACCAAAAGTGCAAAAGCAAACTGTCCCACAAGGAGAGAATCCATCTGTCAGGCTTCTTGACCACTCCCATTCATGAGTGTTCCCTTCACTGATAGAGCCAAAGGGTAAATAGTCTCCCAGGAATTATATGATACAATCATCTCATCTCAGGAAACACACACTAACAAGGATCGGGCAGTTCTCCTAGAACAGGGATGTCTTGTAGAATTTTCCCAATAATAAAAATCCTGAGAATTTGAAATTTGGCTTATATAACCTAACAAATTTTTAGAATTTAATGTAAATTTAAATAGTACATGTGGCTAATGGCTACTGTTTCAGACCCTGCTATTAAGAATCTCAAAATGTTAGTCTTAGACAGATGCAGTAAATCATCTAAACCTGTGTTTTCAAGATTTCCAAAGGTCAGACCCATTCTTTATATCAGAGGTATGCAGACTTCTTTCACTCTAACAGTATGTTTAGTATATGTTGATTAATAATATCATGGAGAAAAAATTCAATTGTATTTTAACTAAGAAAGTCATAATGATCAAAACTAAAAATTCAGTAACGTGCCTAATTTCCTTTTAATTAGAAAAGCTAGGAGAATCCAATACCTTTTCATTGGTATATGTTTGTATGGTAGCAATTACATTCATCTTGGAGAACTGGTACATACACTTATTGCATCTTCATCATTTTTACTTTGAATTGCTTCTTACTACTAGCACAGCATCTGCAAACACATACATAACAGACACAAATACACTATGACTTTGTTCAGCCTTGAGACTTGTCTTATATGTGGATTCCCAAATTTTATGCAATAACCTACAATAATCACCAACCCTGGGTACAGAGCTCAGTGTGGAAGTCAAAGGCTTTATCCAACCTCTGGTTGTAGAAAGAAAAAGAACATAGCCCCCAAAAGGAAGAAGCCTCCCCAAATCACACAGCGAAGAGACAGTGGCAGCCAGCTGGGGATATAGTTCAGCAGCACAGTGCTTGCCTGGCAAGCACAAGGTCCTGAGTTCAATTCTCAGTATCCAAAAGAGAAAAAGAAACAGTGGCAGCCTAGCAGCCAGACCAGTGGTCTTTTTGCTCTGCCACACAGGGAAAAGAAGCAGAAATGGAGGTATGCAAGGGAGAGGCATCTGACTACCTTTTAAATGGCCCTTTTCTTTCCTGGAAATAGGTGATAGAAGTAACAGATCTTTACAAGTATAAAAACGTTGATGAATAATTAAGTAAGTATTCCTATGTAAGGCTATGAGGAAAACTGAACTGGCCTCATGTGTATGTCATTAAAATGCAATAACTTTTTGTGATTTGTCTAAAGCTCTTATAGCTTCCCCAGACTGTCCAAGGGTTTCATCAGCATCTGTGGGGATCATACCCCAGAAACAAACATTTCTTAACAGTGAAACAAAAAGCATTTCTTTAAAAAGGAGCAAGATGGTGGGTCCCTCTCAATGACAGGAAGCAGGATACAGAAGAAAGGGCCAAAGGTCCTCTCCAGGTACAGTGGCCGCCAGATTCACTGCCCAGGAATGCGAGGTCACACACCCTGTGCTCTGGCTCCTCATCTCTTCCTATTCTGCTTATCCCACTGCCCTCCAAGTCATGTGCTGCTTTTTCCTTTAGGTCACTGGTTGGCAGGAAAACTTACAGGAGTGGGTGCTAAGGATTTAGTGTAATCAAATTTCAAAGTTAAAATCTAGCCCCTTGAGTTCCCATGGTATTTGACTGTCTTCTTTTTTAACCTTGACCATAATGAGGATAACCCTGCACTCTGGAGTTAAACCACGAGGGCCTGAATCAAGACTCTAATACTAACAACAGAAAGTTGGTGATTTACTTTGCTTCTGTCAACCTCTGTTTCTTCCTCTGTAAAATGGGGATAAAAATTCACTGCATAGGCCTGTTGAGAAATTAAAGATGCTTCTCACAAGTCTCCTAGTGGCAAAGAAAGGTCACTACTCTTTTTGAGAATATGAATTTAAGAATAAATCATGACTGCACATATACATGCTCCATGTTAGACTACAATCTTCCTGAGGGCAAAAAAAACTTGCTTCTATCCCACATGTACCACAAGCCCCTGCAGGTGCCATGTAGAGGTTACAGATGTCATCATTCCTGGTTTCAAGCATACCAGGATAAAGGTTCATTTACGGTTCTTTTTAATGCTGATGAGTTTCTGGGTGTACCTGGGCCGCAGGTTCCTAATCTATTAAATGGATTACATCCCTCAATTTGGGTCTAATTGTGAGAATTAAAAGGCCCTGGCACATGATGGGCATTCCGTAAAGGTCAACAGTGGTGAGCATGTGAATGTGGCGTGCCAACTCTCACTGTGGTGAGCACCATGCAATATTCACTCTAGAAGTTACTAAGAAACAAGAATCTCTGTGTTGATGTTAATGAACTCCCTTATTTGCTCTCCCCATGCCAAACACTTCTCCTCTGTCAAGAGAAGCCCGGGGCAAGCCCACCATAAACCTGGGTGTGCCTGGATAGCAGCGGCCCCAGCACACATGCCAGCTGTTCTCTCACAAGGGCAAATTTGCCCTGCAGTTCTCCAAAGTGAAACCAACGGCCTGTTTGTGGAAGGGCATGGAAACTGAAAACAGCTACATGCCAGAGACGAAGCCCAGGGTCCACGACCGGTTACTACCCAAGTGTGGGGAGCCCCGAACGTGAGGGTTTTTTCTACCGCTGAGAGCTGCGTTCCCTCAAGCAAGCCAGCTCACTTCTCTGGCCTCCATTTCCTTTCTCCTAAAAAGAAAGCCTGGGGTTGGAGTTCTCCGAGGACCACGACAGAAACCCTTTTCAGCATCCTAGGATAGCCTAAGATGCAGGAAGATGGGCACAGAAAGCAGAGTGAGAGAAGCTGGGTTCGCACCTCTAGATGTTTGGCTTTGATCAAGCTTCTTCATCTCGAGGCCTTGTTTCTTCATGGATAAATTTGGATAATGAGCATTACTTGGAGAATCCGGTCATTGTGAAGCACTTCCTGGGTCAAGTACTCAGGTGCTCAGTAAGTGCTGGCTGTGGTGACTATTATTAGCATCGTTACCTTTATTATTTCCTTTCCTTGAAAAAGGTTAAGTCCCAAAGACATCTTACTGCATTGCTGTGGGATTTTCATGTAGAGAGACGAGATAGGACATGGAGGCCTTTGTCCCAGGAAGCAGCTTTATTCATGCCAGCTCTGACTCAGTGGATTTGTGTCCAAAGGCTAAGGGCCAGACATGGTGCAGTTGCACTTCGTCTCCCTCGTATGGGTACACAGTAACATTCTACAGTCTGGGGTATGAGCTATGTTACAGAGTTACGTCAAAACTGCGCATGCCTACACAGAGGCTGATATCGCTACATTGGAAAAACTTCCCCCAAGACAGGTGGGCAGGGACCCCACCACACTGCCGTACCACAGCATCGTGCTACGAGGAGTCAATAGCAATATCAAGCCTTCACTAGCAGTTTCTCTGACGGTCAGTTTTCTCACCTGTGTGTAGTTGATATTGCTTGTCAATTTCTCACCTGTGGTCTTTTCATTCCGAACACTGTACCTTTATTTTCTTATTAACAACACATGATACGAATTTGCTTAGTTTATAATGAATTTCACATGTTATCTCCTGGACCCTACCATCATCATCATCATCGTCATCACTGCTTCTCTCTTTCTCCACCTTATAGCACCTGGGGTTTGGCTCGGCTGAGAAAACTCCTGAGACCTCAATGTTTACTCAAACCAGGAAGTTGAACGAGAGCTTCAGACTCAGGAGCCCAAGGGTATCCGCTTTACCACCAACTCCGTGAGTCAGTGCAACTCTTTCCTACTGCCACTACCTGGACTACTCCTAAAATATGTTTCCTTTTTACAGCAACTCTTGTCTGTGGAATTTAAATGCAGCATTTCCTAAATATTTACCCTGACTCTTGGTCATACCCAGTTGTATGCCTTCTAATTTAACCAGTTTTTTTCCACTAAAGACACTTAACAACTTGTAACTCTGCTTTTTATCTCAAGCACTTAAAAACAGTTATTTTATTGCAAATGAATAAGGGGAGTGTTTTAGTTACAGATTTTTGGTTGCAAGAAAGAGCTAACTCAAGTGAGAGAGGTTCTAAGATTGTTCTAAGGGTTCCTACAGAATGGAAATATGTTAACTAAAAAAAAGCAAAGATTGCCATGGGACTATACCTCCAGAAGATGAAACTAAATGATGGTTCTTTTGTTTGAATTATGGCACTGGGGATTGCACTGAGGGCCTTGTACATGCTAAGCAGGCTCTCTACCATTGAGCTATGTGCCAAGCTCTAAAGGATCGTTCTTAACTTAAGTCAACTTGAGCACCGCTGGACACAAAAGGGCCTAGATCTCCCCCTTGAAATCCACCCTCTCACCCTCCATCTGCCATCATACCACCCAACTTCTTCTCCCTGGTCTATCATCTTAACTTCTGCCTTCCACCTTACCACTTACCATGTTCTCCCATGCTGCTGTTTACCATCTTCCCATTGTCCTCATGCTACTGACTGGATGGATGCCTTACCTAAATTTCCTATAGAAATCATACCTCCAGTTCTGTTAATTCTCATGACTTTTGTTTGAGTGAGTCTGTTTGACCAGGGGTACATCCCAGACAGCTGGCTGGAAGATGCATCTTCTGCTGCTGGGTCACCTGTGGTATGAGGGGTCACATGCAGCCGCCTTGAACGCAGCACTCAGTGAGGCACTGGGTGGGCCCCTTTTACTTAGGAAGGGCTGCGGCCACAGCAGTGTCATGGTCATCACTGCTAGCACAACATGGCAAATGTTACCTCTGCAGATGCTGCCATTTATTTCACATACACTTAAAATTACTTTTAATTGTCACATTTCATGATTTTTAGGGCCTCATATGTGCCTCATGTATTTTTAGACCCTCAAAGTCTTAACTGATGCAGGGCTATAGATAGGATCCTTGGCAGTGGCAACTGCCCCTTTGTGTCCTCCTGTTGCTGCGACGTCCCCAATTAGGAAAGGACAGTTTTCACTGTCACAGTCTGACAGAGAAGAGCTGAAGTTTAAGAGAAACATTTGCCCTCAAGTCACAGAACAAGTTAATGAAGTGTTTGGTCCTAGAGCTCCATTTCCCAAATCAATCTCAGAAGAAATATAAAGCAATTTCCAGTTCCCTCAACTTTATTTTTAGTGGATCATAAATATTTCTGAGTTTAACAGTCCTCTCCAGTTGCCTTTAATTGGGCTCAGACTCCAGTTCTGCAGCCCATCCCTAACTCATCCCTCGGCCCTCACTCGAGACCCCCTTTCCTTCCTTCCTCCATAAGCAGCCCCAGAAGTCTTTCCAAAATAGATTGTGACAACATCTCCATGAGCACAGGCCCTCGTGCCCACGGAATAAAGTCCAAGCTTCTAGAGAGTGCGTTTGGTGTTTTGGATATTTCAATTCCACCCGTCTCTCTGGCTCCCAACCACTCCTGTCCATACGTCCAGCAGGGCCAATTCCCTGAGGACAATGGCCGCAGCCTCCTCGCCACATCTTACACAAGTCACTCCCTGCAGACTAGGCTGAGCCTGCAGATGTATTTGGATCATGGCATTATCATGGTGGTTGTTTTATCTCATCCACTGGCAATGTTTAAAAAGTTCTCTAGCTTCTCCTAAAAAATTAGTGTGTCTTGGTTAACAGTCAAGTGAGCTTCAGAAATGGTCCCTCTAAAAGAGACATGCCTCACTCACACCTAGATAGGCTCACTTATGACTATGATATGTGTGACTCTTTAGGCACTGGAGTTTGCAACCTTTGCTTTATATTCTCACAACCAAAAGCACACTCCCCAACACGTTCATTGAAATCATAACTGTCCCTGAAATGATGCTTTCTCCGTGAAGTTGATATTGATCCTGTGAGCTGCAAATAATCCTTCCTCCTCTGTCCTCCTTTAAGCCTGACAGTTTGTGCCTCTGCCTATGGCACCTAACAGATTTCCCCAAATCTATTTTTTCACTGGATTAAAGTGATTTGAGGGCAAGGACTAATTCTTATTACTCCTTGTGCCCCCCACACTGCCTAATACCACAACTTATACTTAGTAAATGTCCAAAAAAGAGTGTTGACTTGAACTTATTTAATTTCCTTCAATTAGTAATTAAACTTGCCAAGAGACGCGTTACGCATGTGATATTTTCGCATTCCACATCTAAAGTAAAAGTCTGTTAGTGCTGATAGCATCTGCTTCTCACTAAAGGTCTTATCCAGAGAGGAAACAAATGATTTTCCAAAGTTCTATTGATTTAAAATTTTAAACTCTTAAATAAATCATTCCTCCAAGAAGCAAGAGCAAAACATTTTCTCTGGCTGCAAATCAATACTACTTCCAACCACAGAGTATTTCTCAAAAACTTCACAAGAAAAGAGAAAAATGCCCACTTTCCACCCTCAGGGGAAAATAAACTTCCTGCCTCTTGATCTATTCACAAATTTCTGTTTCCTGCACATATTATTTGCCCTTGAGAACCTATTGTCCTCTCATGGCATACAAGTTACATTTTTCATGAGTTACTTTATATTTTACATTTTCATATTTACATTTTCACTTCTCTTATGGCATACCCTTTGATTTGATTTAACATGCATTTTTGAACATCTAACAATTTATCAGGCATTGTGCTTGGTGTAGGCACAGCAAAAACTACTACACATTGTTCTCGACACACAGGAGGCTCAAGCCTAAGGGGGAAAAGACAAAGCACTTAGGTCCTGTAGGTCAAATGCTCCGCACTAACAGAGCAGTCTTCACCCCGCACCTGCTGTACGGGCCTTGTGTGTATTTTGGTGCCATCTTTGTACCTCTGACATCTGATATAGGTAGTGGGTCTTTGTGACTTGTCTCTCCATTGTCTGAACTTCCTTTCCATTCTCTGGATATCAGGGAAAAACTGCATTTGCTACTCCTCAGCGAAACAAAGGACATGGTTAGAACTCCAGGGAAGCCACTGGGGCCTCTCATGTAATTATGTCCTGTGAAAAAGTCATGAAATGACCATGCCACCTTCAAAAGCTCAAGAAGAAGGAAAGTTGGGGTCACCTCCAACAGATAGGGAGCCATAACCAATAGAATGTGTGACTGACAAAACAGGAATACTGTGTGGGACATTAAGGAGAGCAGTGGCACCATCAGCTACGACACATAAAGCTACAGACTCTCCACAAAGCTGTATCTCCTGCCCATATTCTGTAGTATGTGTGGTGTGTGTATAAATAATAACTTCCCTTCTTCTGCTGTGTGTTGCCTGGTATTATATATGAGGTGTGCTGGTGTTATCAAGCTATAGTCTAGAATAGGAGTTGGAAAGCTACAGACTCCAGCCTAGCACATCATCTAAGGGATGTTGTGAATAAAGCTTTACTGGAACACAGCCGAACTCATTCATTTATGTATTGTCTGTGGTTGCTACCCACATTCTTGGACATTAACGTGCTGGCACCTGATCGAGGAGGACTGGCCAACTGGACATATGTGCCAACAGCTTCGAATCTGAAGCTTGCAGTGTGCAAATCCCTCTTCTCAGAGACAGAGAATCCATTCCTAGGGTGGGCCTGGGGGCAGCAGTGATCAACAGAAGTCCAGCAGCACGGCCAGTTACCTAGGACCGGTGGGAAAGACAGTGTCATGGGACAGCGTTGGATGACCTCATCTATCTGTCCCTGTGTTGTGGTTCTGCCTGAATTCTGGCCCGCTTGCTTCTCACGGGTCCTGCCTGTTTTCTGATCCTGGTTCTTCTACATCTTCATCAATCTTATTATTCCTGCAATATCCTCCTAATATACTCAACATTGCTTCATGTAACTATGGATTAGTCCTATTGTTTAAAAACAAGACTCTGCTGTTTTAACAATGGATAGCTTAGAAAAATGATTACTATAAAAAGAAATTATTATATATTATAAAAATATAAATTATATATTACATAAAATATATATTACACATTACATATTATAAAAATGTATAAAAGATGTATTTACTGAAGGATTATCATGTACTGAGAGCCATGATAATCACTGTGTTTATGTTATTATATGTACTTAGTACATCAGTCATCTTAAGCACTATTATTAGCCCCATTTTATAGATAAGGAAACCAAAGCTTAGACAGGGAAAGTGCTTTGTCCAAGGTCACATAGCTGGTTAGAACCAGTCTGTCTTTGCACAAAGTCAGGAAGCCTCATCAGCCTGGTAGTCTTCTTCTTCCAGAAGAAGTGGGATCAAGTTAGTTTTATAAATCCCAACTAAAATGAAATTCAGTGACTGGACCAACTATTTATCCAGGGGTATTTTGGTAAAACAGCTCTCCAGAAATAAAAGAAAACTGTGAATAGCAGCGTTTGTCAGTTTTCATGGTGTAAATAAATGTCTCCCCTATGGCAGATTTTAAGCTACCCATGCGTTACCATTTGTGTCTGGATGTCCCCCCAAAGCCTCATGAGGTCATGGGGAGCGGGCTTTTTGAAGACAGCCTATTAAACCTGAACATCTTGTTTTCATGCCCTCACCTCAGGAAACAGAGTTACAGCATTTCCAGCTCCCCTCGGCAAAGGGCCAGGGTCCTCACTTTGTAAACATCCTCAGCCTGTGCAAGAGGAGAGCCAGGAGATGGTGTGAGGGCTACATTCACCCTAGGGCTGGCAGCCTGCGTACAATGTAAGGGAGGAAAAGAAGCTTGCTCCCCTCCTTTTGCTCTTGTTGCTGTTGCTGGTTTCTACCACCATGAACTGCTGCCGGCGTGCCTGAGATTCCTGGGCACTGAGCAGGTGCTGAGTGCTTTCCAAGTCTCCTGTGGGACCACTGCTGGCCTCAGAGGCACCTTCTGCCTCAGTGTTCAGGAGGATTTGACTGGCCAACTAGTAGGTAACAGAAAAGTTCATTAAGTTGTCAAATCCCACTTCTTAGAATATCAAATTTTTGCATCGCTACACATCATTCCCCAGCAGTGCCCAACATCTCTGTCTGGACTTTTTGAGCTACAGTTTGTCATTCCAGGGATACTCGAGGTTTGGTACAGCATTCGGCTCCCAGGAAACCCTCAGCAGCACAAGACGCTCCATAGTGCCCTTCAGTCTGCACACAGGTAAATGTAGAAGTCACATATCTGACACATCATTCTAATTCCTCTTATTGACGATCAGGTGGACACCGAAGGCTAAACTTACCAACAGTTTCCTTTTCAAAAACGCAAAGCTGGGTGTGGCGGCACACGCCTGTAATCTCAGCACTTGGGAGACTGAGGCAGGAGGATTGTCTTGAGTTCGAGACCAGCCTGAGCTATATAGTGAGCTCAAGGCCAGCCTGAACTGCACAGCGAAACCCTGTCTCAAAAAGACAAAACAAACAAACAAACACACAAATAAAACATAATTACATTTTTTAAAAACTGAATTTAAAATTTTCAGCTTTAGCTAAATTTTACTTAAAAGTTGGGTTGTCATTAATTGTACTTATATTCTTTTAATTTTTAAGAAATTTTGAATATTTTATGTAAAGACATTAATACATGAAAAATAAGTTTTTTCTACTTTTCAGTTATTTTAAACTATCTTTTGATTAAAATACACTCAAATTTACATATTTTGAATACAAATGCATTCTTTTTTTTTTTTTTTTTATTCTTTAGATGAAGGATGCATAAACTTGGCCCACAGAACAAATCCAGCCTGCTGCTTCTTCTTGTAAATAAAATGACACTGGAACAGAGTCAGCCCATTTATGTTTTGTCTCTGGCAGCTTTTCTGCATCCACAGCAGAGCTGAGTACTTGCAGGAAAGACAAAAGGTCCATAAAGCCTGAAATATGTATTATCTGACCCTTTACAGAACTTTGCCAGCTACTGCTTTCTTGACAACAAAACACAAATTATGCGAGAGTTCTGTTTGTTAGTGATTTTTCTGGAATTAAATAAAGAAAATCAAAGGTTACTGAGTAAATAAATAGCCTGCTGTGCATTGTGTATTGTTACACTGGTTATTCACCCAGACAGGGTTGGCTGTGGGCAGAAGACCCAGGCATGGAAACCTTCACCAAATTCAAGGGTCCTTCGGGTGCCAACTTTCATTCGAGAAAAGCAAGTGCTCTGACTATATATTTTGCTGTTTCATTACAAAGACAAATTTGCTAAGGTGTTAAGATATATTTTGCCAAACAGCTGTAAGTTCAATGTATGCCTTTAAAAAATCTTTAGACAAGCAGGTTGGGGATGCTCACCTGTCGGTTGCCCCCAGAACCTGCGCATTTCCGTGTATTGTCTCGCTCCATTTATACATTCACTAGGTGGACTAAATGGACCTATTTTATAGATGAGAAAACTCAGTCCAGGAGAGAAAAGTGATGTTGGAGAGGTTGGAACAAGGGGTGATGTAACTGAACTAACATCTTGAAACGAGCTTTCTGGCTGGTAACTGGCGGGGTCAAGGGCAGAAGCAGGAGACTGGGTGTGAGGTCACTAGCTACTCCAGGTGAGGGCTGAGAGGCACGGGGCTACCAGGACTGTGGGGAAGGGCTGGGAAAGGGCTGTGCATGTGACACTAGGGAAGGAGCTGCAGCAGTACCCTGACTTGCATGTGAGAGACAAGAGAAAGGGAGGAGCAGGAAGGATCAACTAGAGACTTCAGGCGAGGCACAGACCTGAGGGAGATGGCAGGCTCCGGACTGGAGAGCGCCCTGGTGCCATCAGCAGGGCTGGATGGGTTAGGAGCAAGACGGGTCAGAGAAGCGAGGGCAGAAGCTCATCTGCCGCCCTGACACACGAACCTGGAGCCTAGGAGAGGCTGACAGAGAACTGTGGGCATCCTCAGCGTAGGGATGGTGCTGAAAGCCATCTTTTCTTCCTAGAAACAGATATTGTCTTACACAGTGAAAATCATGGCCATGGCTTTAGAAAGAAAAACCAAGCAAAATGGAAGAGAGGGAGACATGAAGGTGAATGAAAAAATAGTAGGAATTTTCAAACAAGAGATCCATGACCCTTCAGCCAGAAGGAAAAGTTACAAACCCCTGCCAAGACCAAACCGTCCAAAACACTTTCCAAAGTTAAGGCAGAAAGACTCAGACCTTAGAACCGTCAAATGAGAGTGGGTGCAGAATTTTGTGAGCGACACAACGTGTAAACACCATAAAGAGAAAAACCTCCACTCATAGCCGGAATTTGCCTCACTGCCAAGCAGCAGTGAGGAAGAAGCCAGGCTTTCTCAGACGTGCAAACTTGCTGGGTGTGGTGGCACACACCTATAATCCTAGCTACTCAGGAGGCTGAGATGGGAGGATTGCAAGTCCAAGGCCAGCCAGATGTGCAAATTAGTAGAGCACCCAACACCTGGGCAACTTTCTTCCAAAAGAACTGAAAACTGGACCAGGCGGGAGACACAGTGGAGAGAGGCAATGGACCCTTAGCGCTGGAGTCTGGCCGCCTCTGGGCTCATGCCTCTCCTCTCTTACCCTGGTTGCCCTGTTGTTTGCCACTTTCTGGGACAAGGCTCTGTGTCCTACATGGCCTTCACCCCCAGGACAACACTTGCTCTTTGCAGAGCAGCTCAGAGCAAATCATCTGTTTGCCTGGCCCCGAAAGCCCAGGCTGTGAACTCAGCTCGCAGGCAGCCTGGGCTGTGCATGGTGGGACCCCGGGCTCCCTCTCACCAGGCATCAAGAAGACCAGGACTTCATCTTCCTGCCCTTCCCGTTTGTCCTGAGAGCCTCCTTTCAGTTTCCTGGCACAGAACGGCGCTGTCAGCCAGACTCTGCATCTCGTTACCTTGAGCGGAGCCGAGGGCAGACAAGCACGGGTGCCTCCTGTGATCTTCCCAAGGCTGGCTCCGGAGATGGATGAGCCATTCCTCAGAGCTCCTTCTTCCAGCCTCAGATAAATCAAAACCCGGCCCGCAGCACTCCCAGTCTGCTGTGCTTCCCTTAGCACAAAGCCCCGTGCTGAGTCAAAATACACTGAGCTTAATTTCAGCTTACGAGGGAAGGTCAGACCCCAGCCTCTACAACCTGGGCACGGCCAGCTTTGCTACCTAATAGCTGTGTGACCCTGTGCAATTCCTTTAACCTCCCTGAGCTTTGGCTTCCTCATCTGTAAAGCAGAATTACCTCTTCATGGGTCTGTTGTGTAGCTTAAATATGTTAGTGTGGGGGAGACATATAGAAAAGACCCATAGGAAAGGGGTTACTGGGATCTAATCCTTGGACTCCATTGAAGTTTCTCCAGCTGTACCAGTGGTATAGGCCTGGTCGTGTCTCTACCAGCCAACAATGGTGCCCCAGACTTTCCTCAGCTTCAACACCCTCCATATATTTTCGAAGGTGACAGTGTGTTTATATTCCAGAGCGTCCCTCTGGTTTGGTCTTTTGGTGTTTCCTCCATTCATTCAGCAAATACCCATCCCTGATGGTGCACACAAGGCCAGGATCCCCTGAGAAATCGTGTTTGCTCCCAGCTGATTCCCTGACCGCTGACTAAAGCATGGTTACCTAAGGCTGCATCTGCCCGACAGTGCTTGTCTGCCTGCCGCTCCTGCCTCCGAAGCAGCTGCCAAAGCTGACCCAACACCTGCCCTGGGACACACCCTGGGGATGCTCGTGCCCCAGCAGGCTCCACTCCACTCCTGGACCTGCTCATCCATCGCTCTGCCCAGAAATCACCTCCCCACACTGCGTTAGTCACAACTCTGCTCACGTGTCTTTGCTTTGCTTTATTTTGTTTCTGTTGTTTATTTTTTCAGTAGACTTAATTTCTTAGAGAAGTTTTAGGTTCATAACAAAACTGAGCAAAAGAAAGAGAGATTTCCTAGGTCCCCATCCTCAACACTTGCCCAGCCTGCCCTGTTACTAACATCCCCTACCCAAGGGGCACGTCTGTCACAATCAATGAACCCACACTAACATGTCATTGTCCCCAAGTCCATAGTTTACGTTAGGGTTTACTCTGGCTGCTGTACGGGTCTGTACAAAAGTATGATGACATGTGCCCTTCACGATGGGTTTCACTGCCTTAAAACTCCTCTGTGCTCTCCTTGTTCACAGACATTGCTGTTAGGACAGGCCTTTTTTAATCACCCTATGCAAAGAGCCCTTTCCTCCCTTCTCTTATAAAGTAGTTTATCACAACTATCTAGTTTCTTTTATATACTTAGCACTCTCTGAAAGATTCTGATTTATATATCTAGCTTATTGTTTGATATTTTGGAGTTAAGCCAGATGATGTGCAATGAATTCCAGTTTCCATGGCATCCCAGCTTCCTGACATCTGGCAAGAGCTCAGAGAAGATTCTAAACCCAGCCTAGTTTTTGTTACATGTATTAGGTAAAGCTTCAGAATGGCATCATAACTAGTTTACCATTGGATGTCTGGCAGGCAATCCACAGCTCCTATTTCAATGGTGGGAACAGAACCATCATTCTGTTTTTAAACCAGTCAGAGGCAAGAAACAGAGAGAGTGTTGGCCACTCCATTTCCTGTCTGCAGACACAAAGGAAGCAGTTTCTGGCCTTTGTGGTTGAGTTGCAGCTTTGCAATGATTGCTGACCAGAAGGATGTGGCCAGAAGTGACAGAACCATCACTCCCGGGGGCAGCTTCCCTGGTTTATCTTCCTCATCCCAACCCCCAGTGGGAACTAAAACAACAAAGTTATTGTCTCTGTAGAATTTGGAAATCAAATTATTAAAGCCCTTCAAGACATTACCATGATTGAATAAACAACTTGAAAAAACAGCCACCGTGGATAGAGGACATAAATAGGGCCCAGGGGGAAAGCCAATCCTGTGGCTAGCTGGTTCAGTGTCATGACCGGGGGAAGAAATTAAATACAATGGGAATAAGGAGAAGGATTACTTCACTGGTAGTCAAATGGTTGGTGAGAGGGTAGGCTAATTGTTTGGTTGGTTGGTTGGTTTGTTGGTTAGTTGGCTGGTTGGCGGCTGGCTGGTTGGTTGATCGGTTGGTTATCTGGTTGCCTGGTAGGATAATTGGCTGGTTGGTTGATTAGTTAGTGCGACACAAAAGAATATCTGAAGAAAGTGGAGCCAAGTTAAGAAACAGAAATTGGTGGAAGAAGAGGGGATGCTTTGAGGAACTGCTCACAAAGAAAAGACATTTTGTGGGTGCTTTTTCCCAGAACCTTGGGGCAAAAAGTTATGATTTTCAGATAGCTTTAAAGCTATGTGGTCTAAAGATATGTTGTGATTCTCTTAACTCCCTCCACCCCTTCAGTGGAGTTGGATGCATCCCTGTTTTGTGGGAATGTCATGGTGCATAGAGGGACAGCACAACCAAGAGAAGCACAGCCTGGCCACAGGAACCTTGAACTCTTCCTTGGTGCCCTTGGACAGGTGATGTTCTTCATGGGATGGAGAGCACCGGGGATCCACGCACCCTGACAGGGCTGGAGTGGTGCAGGAGAGCACGTGGACCTGAGGGACAAGAGGAGGAAGGTGTGAGGTGAGACTACCATCCCTGGTGTGTGCTTGAGTGTGTGTGTAATGTGTGTGCTTCACTGATTCCCTTAGGAGGAAAACATGCCCACCAGATCCTGGTCATCCTGAGATTATTGTAGGTGACATTCAATTCTACTGAATCCTATCATGGGAAAATTATTGTACACCCTTTTTCTCCCTTGATCCCTATGACTACTAGAGGGAATTTCACTTGGTGGTACTGTGTCTCTAAGGATCAAGCATTTGTTAATCTCACTTCTTAAAAGAGAGGTTCCGAGCCTGACATGCACCTCAGACTATACCCCAAATTCAATAACATTATTTTGTTCTTGATGACTTTATTTGTAGTTATCCTCTCTTTATAATAAGTAATATTGTTTTCCCATTTTCAGTAGTGATTTTCTTTTCATGGTAGCTTCTTTTTAAATAAATATAGTTAAACTGAAGTTTGAATACAGGAGGAATAAATACTGGTATTCTATGGCACAGCAGGGAGAATATAGTTAACAATAATGCATTAGATCTCTCAAAATAGTTATAAAAGGAATTTGAATGCACTTATCATGAAGAAATTGCCAAAAGTTTAAGGTGTTGTGTCAGCTTATTACTCTGAGTTGATCACTACCCAACGTACACATGAATCAAAGCACATAACACCTCAAATATTTGTGTCAATCAATTGTTTTAAAGTTTATTGAAAAAACATTAGGAAAATAAAACAGCCTGATGGAGACCATTATGAAGCAGCTCTGAGCAGGACTTAAATTAATCAATTGGCTTTTCGTGTTTACTTGTGAGTCTGTCCAAGACCTAGGCTCCTTGTCTGGAGATGGGTGGTGAACTCGTAGTAAGTGAACTTCTGTGAGTCACTAATCCCTGCTAAGGCCTGTAATGGTGGGTGAAGCCAGAAAGCCTCAAAGGATAAGGCAAGGTGACAGCCAAGGACACCTTGATCCAATCTCAACTAGATAAAGACTGTAGCCTCAGGCATCTCACTTTTGGGTGGATTAACTTATTACCTTACTTGGAGGAGCCCTTGAGTAATTCTGCCCTTCTTGAGTACTCCCCTCCCTTCTTCTAATAACCAAACAAATATGAGCCACCCAGAGAAGGTCTTGGGCTTAGCCCTGAGAGAATCTCAAATTCTGTGAGAGGGTTTTGATCTTCCTGGAGCCCTGAAATTGTTCCATTTGGCTCTTTTTATTTAACTTTCACCGTACACTCATTCAGGAGATTGTGGACCAGATGAGCCTGCAATAACTAAGGGATCTATTAACCGGATAACAACCCCCACACACAGTGTTTTATTTAGCGTGCACATAGTTCCGGCTCTGAGCCCGGTATTATTCCAAGTGCTTCCCAGATATTAACTCACTTATTCTCAGGATAACCCTGTGAGTGCGGAGACTTCCTGACAGTCACACAGCTAGAAGAGAGCAGGACTGGGATAGAGCACTCAGAGTCATCCTGGAGGAGGCAGAAAGGTCAGAGGCTTGGACTACAGTAATGAAATTCAATTTTCAGTGAACTGCCTGATATTTACCTTACACCTTCCCAAGGACTGCTCTGGTCTTTCCTTATGACTTTGACTCTATGAGTGCTATCTTGTACTTAGCCATGAAAGAGTTAAAACAGCACACTTTGGCCCAAAATGCTTGAAACAAGTCCCCTGAATTCCCCTGCCCTCATTCTTAGCAGTCTTCCTGCACAGCAAGCTTCCTTCTGTCTCTCATCTTTCCTGTGTCCATGCTGGGAGATTATGGAACCAGGATGGACAGTGTGGCTCCATCAACCCCTCCCGGCTCCCAGCTGTTCTAAATTCTTTCTAAGACTGGCTCTGGCTCTCTCTGGGAGATGGCACATGGTGACCCAACAATTTTTGAAGGATACTCTTCATTTTATCATTTTATTTTTAATATATATGTATATATGTATATATATGTGTGTGTATATATATCATGTTAAAACAATTTAAACATGAGATTCTTCATAATACGAAAAAGATTTTCTAGAGCTCTCTTGCTCTCTCCCTTTTTCTTTTTTCTTGTACTTAAAATGATAAATCTACTCAAGAAAAGAATCAATTGTCAACCTCTGCTATGGTTGGTAGTTCTTTTTCTGTGGCAGGTATTCTGATGCAGGGCCTCACTATGTAGTGCAGGTTGGCCTTGAACTCACTTGTGTAGTCCAGGCTATCCTCAAACTCAGGGCAATCCTCCTTCCTCAGCCTTCCGAGTGCTGGGATTTTAACCATGAATCACCATGCCCCAGTGGCAATTCTTCTTTCATAAGAAAAGCTTTTGGTAGGCAAGGAGAAATCCATCTCATTTGGGATACAAACTTTATTTTCTTTGCAGGGACGAGCAGAGAAATCAAAGTTCAAGCTTATTTCATCCACATCCACATCCACATCCCAGGGGGTCTTTGCACAATATGTTATACAGTCCTTGTCATGAACATGCAGTGCAGATCCTGGGAGACAGAGACCAGCAGGAGGACTCAAAGAACAGGTTCAGCAACTGCCCTCCTCTCTCCTGCTGTTGGAGAGCATTTACCTACCTTCTCCCCTACTCCATCTCATCTGATGCCAACATGGCCGCCTACTGGCTGCCAAAGTCCTAGAGTACTCTGAACTCTACCTGAGCCCAGGGAACCCAGGCTATGAGCCCAAGACCTTTGCCACTCTACACAGAGAAGCAGCACCAACACAGTAGGGCACAGAAAAGCGTACTTGAGGTTGAATAACCATGGCAGTAAACCAAAAGAAAAGTAGTAGTTTCAGAAAAGTCCATTGAATCAACTATAATGAAAAAATGACTCTGAGGTGGATGCTTGCCAAGTTCTTTCACATAAATTGTGTCACCAGGGTTCTGAGAAGTGAGGCACGGAGGGTCAGGACCTGACTCCTCGGGGAATGAAGGGGTGTACTGTGGGCACAAGGAAGATGGTATGTGAATGAGCGAGTTGCGGAGGGCTGGCAGGTGTTGGGATCCGATGGCATCCAGTTCAAAGATGGATGATTTCAGGGACAACAGAGTAAATGATTTAGGACCATTGATTCGAAGGATAACATTCTCCTTTGCAGCCCAGTAATAAAGAGATGTTAAGCGGGGTAAAAGGCTGCTGTTAGTAGGGCTACAGAAGAAACAGTGACCTCAGCGGTGAAGCAGGTTTTCATCTGAGCAAGAAGCTAAAGGCAGCATTCAGAAAAGAAGATGTGGGGAAGTGATGAGCCCCAAAGAGAAACTAGAGAGATTTTAGGAGTTGGGGAGGGTTGAGGAGATATCAGAGCAGAGAAGATATAGATCTATGAGGAGATGAGAGTCCAGATGGGAACCCAGTAGGAAGACAAGCATCTGTAACCCAGGAAACAGGTCCTTCATGGGACCTGAATCTTCTAGCATTTCAATCTTGGACTTCTTAGCTGCCAGAACTGTGAAAAATGAATGTTTGTTGTTTAAGTCACCCAGTCCATATTTGCTAGAGCAGCCTGAACTCCTGAACTGACTATGACATCCCAGTAGCTAGGAGTTCCCTGGAATGCTGAATAGGAGTGATGAAGGAGGACAGTTTTTTCTTGCTATCAGTCTTAGGGAAAGCATCCAGTCTCTCATCATTAAAATGATGTTAGCTATTCTCTTTTTATAGATGTTAGATGTCTTATATCAAGTTTAAAATGTTCCCTCCTCTATTCCTAATTTTATGAGAATTTTATCATGAATGGCTGTTGGATTTTGCCCAGTGTGTTTCATATTAATCGATATAGTCATATGATTTTTTTTCTTAGCCTACTAATATGGTGAATTTTATTGATTGGTGTCTGAATACTGAACTAGTTTTGCACACTTAAAATGAATACTGCTTGGGCATTGTAGCACATAATTTCTGAGACATTGTTAGACTCAAACACACTTTTGATACTGATCACGACAGCATCAAGGTTCAGGACAGATTGATGAGATAGGACACAGGAGATCAGACAACCACTTGGAAGATCATTGAAATAATTTGGTTAAGAAATAGAAAGGAATCAGAATTTCCCAATGGTGACACAAATTGAAGGAATGAAAGGTAGGATTTAAGGTGTATTTAGAAGGATTTGCCAATAATAGGGCATGTGGGAAGAGGGTAGGGGGACCTCCATATCTGTAACTTGAGCTTGCATGAGTGGGTAGCACCATTATCAAGTCAGATGATACAGAGTAAAATAGATTTGGTGGGAAAGAGATGACCAGCTCAGCATTGGACATATTACCCAAGAGATGGTCAGGGACATTCAGACAACTCCCAGCCAGCATTTGGATGTGGGCATAGAGCACAGGGAAGGGTTGTGCTAGGGACACAGATTTGGGAGTCACCTATGCAAGATGATGGTTGAAGCCATGGGGGTGTGCAAGGACCCAGGGAAGATCATATCTGAGAAAAATATGAACATTGAAAAATCTAACTCCACAGTGAGATATGACAATAAAAATAACGCTTGAAAATGTGTAAAAGAAACTAGTCTGAATCTTTGCTTTTTCTACCTTCAACTCTTACCCAGACACACTTCCTTTATCATGTCTTCAAGAGAGATAGCTCTATCACTTGACAGCATCTCCTTGAACACAGTCTTACCTAGTGTCAACCCTAAATGCAGCCACCAAATGACCCTGTTGCATAACTTGGGTGACATAATAGGTTATAGCTGACAGCTGTCTCTCCCTCTGAACTTCTGGTTGAATCACTTATAATCTCTCTGTAGAGCTGTGCTCTTTATTTTGATGTTATAGCTCCCTTAGAATGCCTGGAAAGTCCTAGGTGAATTCCTGCCTGGTTGGATCATTAGCTCAGAATTTGTTTTGCTGCTATGCTTGAAGAAAAGAAAAATTATTACCTCTGTGTCCTGAAATTAAGCAGACGATGATTCCCGCTGGAGTACAAACATGAATATCAATTCGAATCAACAGACATACTTATTTTTCTCACAGACATACCATGGGTCTGCGGAGAGGCAGGCCCGAGGAAAGACGCAGGAGGGGCTCAGGGGCACCTCACAAAGTGTGTGCAGGCAGCAGAGAATTACTTTTCTGGGAATGGAAAGCAACTTACACTTTATAGTGCATTTTCAGTACATAAAGAAATGAGCCCGAGTTACAGTAGAGAAAGTGACCAGGGAAAGATTGCCGAGAGAGACGAAAAGTTCCGTTGAGCTGACCTCCCACCCAGCAACAGACTTGCTTTAAGTCATCACCCTAGAAAAGATGCTCCATTTTTATATTTTTATTTATCATTATTCTCTTTCTCTGATCCCTCCCTCAGAGCCCCAATCACTAATTCAAAATTCCTTACCACCCTGCGTTCTTACGTGTCAAGATTATAAGACAGCAACAAAAGTTTACCAAATTCCTTTAACTGCTCTAAGTAGCATATTTTCCTTTTAAAAATTCATATTAAGTCACCCACCATGATGTTTTCTCTCCACATTGGCACTTTAGTCCCAGGCAAGAGGGAAAGTAGAAGAGAAGTAGAGGGATGAGGCAATAATGCCAAGTGAGAGAAGCCGCCCTACGAGACGGTACATGTAATATAATCGCATGCATATGAAGGACAAAAATGGACAAAACAGAATCAGTGTTACAGTTTAGAACAGCGGTCTGCTCTGTGGAGGCTGGCGATTGGTAGGCGCAGAAAGGGGCTTCGGGGTGCTGGTGATGAGGAAGGCCTCACCCACTGGTGCCCCTTCATGAAGCTGCACACCTGTGATTGTGACACTTTCTATATGTATGTGATGCTTCAGCAAAACCTTTAAAAACAAGGGAAAGTGCCGCCATCCTCATTACACAACCACAGGCAAACACTGTGGGAAGTAATACTTAAGGAGCGCTCGCCATGAAACAGGCGCTACTCTGAGTGCTCTGCAGGCAAACGTGTTCCTCTTTACCCCAGCAACAACTCCAGGAAGCACGTAGCAGTTACCCACATTGTGCTCATGAGGAAACTGAAGTTTAGATACATAGCTTGCTCAGCATCACACAGACAGAGCACACTGGCCTCAGGAATTGAACCCAGCTCCCTGACTCCAACCCCTGTACTCTGACCACTGCACCTTGTGTGGCTGAAGTGGCAACACTGGCATTAGACCCTGGCACTTGAATTCTTGTCCTAGATCCAGCCAAGAGACTGTGGGCGAGGACATTTCCCACCTTGGACTTAGCTCCCCAGCATACGCACAGGTTGAGCTAGCCATTCTGTGCAGGACTGAGCTGCCCATCACAGAGTGTTCAGCATTCCCACCCTTGGCCAATAATGCCAGTAGTGACACAGTGACTGTCCCAGTTTAAAACAGCACAATATCCCTCCATATATGCAGTCACCATAGAAACAATTCTGCACTGGTCAAAAACCACCGGGCTAAACAACCTTCACCATCATGTCCAGAGGGAGTTTCTTGATGCCATAGGTTCATCACTGACTGTCTCTGTGGCAGGGACTGACCAGCTGCTTCTCTAGCCCACGTCCCCTTCTTCCTGGATGTACCCCAGACCACATCTCCCAGCCTACTTTGCAGTCATCATCCTGTTGCACTATTAAACCTCACCTCTGATCTTCCGATTCCTCTCTCCCTCTGCATCTGCCAGTAGGTGTTGAAATGGCACAGTCCCCATCAGCCCTGCACCCAACTTCACTCCATTGGTGGTGGATGGAGCTGTAAGTCAGCAAGAGATAGCACCTGGCACATGAACCCACTAAGGCTTGGGTGTGTCTTTTGCAACAGCTAGCCTTGCCCTAATACATCTTCCAAAACGCTCAGAGCCTATTCGGATTGACATTTATTTACTGTGCCAACATTTTCAGCCAGTGCCCCAAAGGATAACAAGTGCCATATTCTAAGAAGACCACCCAGAATCTGCCAGAAACCACCTCCAGAACTTTCTAGAAGGTGCTAAACTGGCCTTGAGATGCTCATCCTTCACCATTATCAGCCCATCTAAATAAATTTTTAAACAAATAGTCTAAAGTAAGGTGACTAATCCAGCCGAGCTGGAAGTCCCTTGAGAAGAGTAGGGCAGCATTTTCCTCCCATTCTCATGCAGGAGGAAAAGGACGGTGCTCAGTTCCCAGCTAGACAAGAAGGACTCCAAAGGAAAATTTCAAGGAAATATAAGGATGTTTGCAAAAAGGGGAGGTGATATGTCAGGGACGGGTTGGATGGTTATTAATTTCATAAGCCCATTCTGGAGTAAAATGTGGTGAGTTATAAGAGGGCTTTGGGTCCCCAGAAATCTGGGGACAGATATGAACAGATTTTTGTCCACAAAATTCTGAAGCTAGGAGCAGGCTCAGTCAGCTGTGGAGGCAGGAAGAAGAAATGGCAACAGAAGGGTAAATGCTCCAAGAATCTCTGTTCCCTGAGGGACCACAAGGAAGAGAGGCACTGGCCATGGCTGCTTGTGTCCCACTGAGAACACCAGCTGTCAGGAAGAGGATGCCCTACCTGACATCCAAAACGTGCTGGAGGGCAGAAGGGTGACAGGAAGGGAGAAAGATTAGTCCACTCCTAACAGGTGGCACCGAATGAGAGGGAAAGGAAGAGCTTTGAACTGGATGTGTTAAATCTTTGATTTACACTGGACTGTTGTTTTAATAATTAAACAGCAAATAATGATCACAAGATGGAATATGTTTTCATAACTAAAGCTACAAAGAGCTATGGGATCTTCCTGAGACCTCTTTAGGGACACGGAAGAAGAATCTAGAAGAACAAGAGAAGGCAGCGTTTGGACAAACTAAACACAGTTCTTACTTGCACCTTCCATGGAGTTTCTTTCATGACCCCTTTGCTGCTGCTGTCAAGACCACCCAGGGAATGTTTAAAGCAAAGAGCGTTTTTTGACTCCCAGTTCTGGGAGTCCAAACTGGATAGCTGTATGTGCTCAGTTTCTGGCGAGGGTTACTCCACACATGACGGAAAAGCAGGAAGGTAGTGACACATGCAGAAAGAGGGGGCAGACCAGAGGGGCCAGAAGCTTTAGTTTTTAGTGAACATAATTTATACACTCTCACGGGAACCACATTAACCCCTCCATGACGGTAGAGGCCCTCTGACCCAAACGCCTTCGAAAGGCCTCCCCATCTCTCAAAACTTTTACACTGGCAAATAAATTGCAGCCTGGGTTTTGGCACAAAGCACGTCTGAACCATAAAGTGCATCTGCAAAGAAGCCCAGGATATAAATAGAACCTATGGCCTTTTCTGTTCTTGCCGAGGTGTCTGACATCAGCACTGCAGGGCTGATCTGTGACCACCTTCACCTGACGGTTCCCCCAAGGAAGCATCGCTGCAAGCTGTTCTAACAAAGGTCCTGCTTTCTGAGTGTGAAAGCAAACCAACAGATGTGGGGCTCTGTGAATGGAACGCAGCTACACTGCACACAGCTAACTGCACACAGGTGTGAGGGGACACAAGGAGACACAGGAGAAAGTGTTTCTCAAATCCCTTATGGAAGCATCCAATACAAGTACTCACAGTAGTGACAGTAATAAAGAACAGCTAACACTGAACATACCAAGTGCTTTGCTGAGTATCGAACCCACGCGGAAATCAGTCTACACCACCCCTAAGTATGGCACATGGTACAAAAGGAAGACAAAGACAGAAAGTGCTGCAGCTGAGGAGCTCTGGGATGACCAGTGTTCTCTGAGGAGGAAAAGGCCTCATCTCCAAAAGCTCATGGCTTTTATTGGTATCAGTCAGGGAGGTGAGTGGGGGTTGCAGCAGAGTGCTAGGAAAAAAAAAACTTTGTAGGCATCAGCTGTGATGAGAAACAGAACAATTTTGTACCAGGTACAAAGCCTCCAATTAGCAATGTGCAGATAATTTTGATATATGCAAGGCTGGCACCTTTTTCTGACAGGAAGGTATAACTCTGAGTCCCATGGCCTCAGCTGAGATGGTACCTCATGTCTTAGCCCTGGAATCTCACAGGCTCTTGCTCTGCTGGAACCTCTATTCCAGCCATGAACACAGACTCTGTTCCCTGCATGTTGCCACTTTGCTATTAATGAGACCACCTGTGCCTCAGCCAGACTCGATAACATTCTTTTAGTCAATTAAGGGATCATCTGATTCAATATAGCCAGCTCTGCACATCTCAGTGAATAGGGTGAAGGAGCGGACAGGGAAGGACAGGGGCTGGGAGCTTCGTTTCTCTGGATTGTGCAGCTTGGCCGTCTCCCACCACTGAGCACCTTGTATCTGTTAAGATATTTATTTTCCTAATGGCTTTGTGGAGAGTGTTTTACAGATAGGGAAATTGAGGCTCAGTGTGATTAAATAACATTTAAGGACATGAGCCCAAAGACCACTGATGGACAAGCCTGGAATTATACCTATCTTCCCCCTGCTCTTGCAGGCTGATGTGCTGACTGAAAGTTCTGCAGCTTTAAAGATGATTTTATGTTAGCCTGAGTTGTTACTCCTCCCACCTATATTAGGTTTTCACCTTAAATGCTGTCCTGGGTTTATACCTTTCTATTGGTTGGCACTTCTAGCAGCTTTGTGGGCTTCAGTGGGAAGATGGTTGGCTGAAGAACTTCTTTCCAGCCCATGGCAGAGTTGGGCAGAGTCCCTTTCACATGGACTGCTCTATCCCTGCATGAAGCTGTCACATCAACAGAGTCAGACCCACTGTGCCACCAGCCCCCTGCACAGCCCCAACCTCGCCCTACTGAAATTCAGGCAAGTATACTGCAGGCAAGTGGAGGACACAGTGAAAAACCAATGTCCCCGGAAGCCCACAGTTTTAAATAGGAAGTGGTTTGTGACCACCCATTACCCATTTCAGTCAGACTCCTTGTCTTGGTTACTTTTCTCTCGTTGCTGAGACAAAATACCCAATGCCCAAAATGAAGGAAGGAAAGGTTTATTTAGCTTACAGTTTGTGGAGGTTTCAGTCCATACTTGGCTGGCTCCGAGGCAGAAAGTAGCAAACCAACAAGAGCAAAGGGGGGAATGGCAGCCAAACAGCAAAGCAGCCAGAGCAAAAGGGAGGAATGGCAGCAAGCAGCTTCTTTCCCTGCCTTACTTTGTAAACATGCTACCCCCACCTAAGGGGCGTGTAGCTCTCACATAATCTCCATGCCCTCCTCTTCCACAGGCTCAGGATGTATACAAATTAAGCACCCTGGCTTCCTGCTGAGTCACTTAGCCAAACCTCTAGACTCCCCAAGTTGACACAATGTATCAACCATAACACTCCTGAAACATAAAAATAATTGAAATGTGTACATTAGTGTCCTTCTCCCATCATGCCAAGAAATGTTTTGGATCCTGGACTGTTTCTGAGCTAAATTCTAGCCTTTCCACTGTCCCATGGACTGGCTTAGGCTCCATTTGCATGAAATATCCCAGACTGGGTAAACTTGCAGAGACAGAAAGCTGGTTAGTGTTTGTCAGATGCTGACTGAAGATGAGAAGTGGAGAGCAACTGCTTCATGGGCATGGGTTTCCTCCTGAGAAAAGAATATCTTGGAACTAGAAATTGGCATTTCTCATTGCTGTGAATGTATTAAATGCCACTGAATTGTGCTTTTGGATGGTTAATTTTAGATTATGTGAATTTCACCTCAATAGAAATTTTCTTTTAAAAAATGAGGATACAATGCAGACTATAGTAGATGATAGAGCAGAAAAACAAATACAGTACCAAGAAGCACAGACATTTATTTCCAGTCTCATGTCTTCTGCTGTCCCCACCATGCCCACCACCCCACAGCTTTGCTGATGCTATTTCCTCCACCCAGTCATATTAAAATCTTACCCCTCCTTCCATCCAAGTAGCTCACATGATCCTTACATAGCGCGGCAGTGCTACACAAGGCCTCCATGCTGCTTCCTCATACACTTTCCACCATCTTTCTGGGTGGATGCTTCAAGTCAGCTCTGTGCTGCTGTTGCTGAGGAGCTGTCTCAGGCATTCCCCCTTCCCTTTCTCCTCTGATTCCTTGTAACAGCTGTGAATGCTTTAGCTCAATGTACATAGTTTGGATACGTTCTCTCAGAAGACATGACCCACACTTGCCCGTTGATGGAGACCATTATGAAGCAGCACTGAGCAAGACTTAAATTAATCAACTGGCTAAACCATTAATCATGTTCACTTGTGAATCTGTCCAAGGCCTAAGCTCCTTGTCTGGAAATGAGTGGTGGACTTATAGTAAGTGAACCTCTGAGTCACTAATCCCTACTAAAACCTGTAATGACTGATGAAACTGTAAAGCCTCAAAGAATAGGACAAGATCACAGCCAAGGACACCTGGATCCAGTCTCAACTAGATAAAGTCTATAGCCTCAGGCATCTCACTCCTGGGTGGATTAACTTACTCCATATTAAGGATTGATTTAATACCTTACTTGGAGAAGTCTTTGAGTAATTCTGCCCTTCTTGAGTACTCCCCTCCCTTCTTCTGATAACCAAATAAATATGGGCCACCCAGAGAAGGTCTTGGTCTTAGCCCCAAGAGAATTTCAAACTCTACGAGAAGGCTTTGATCCTCCTGGAGCCCTGAAATCATTCCATTTGCCTCTTTTTATTTAGCCTTCACCATATACTTTTTCAGGAGGTTTTGGACCTGATCAGCCTGCAATAACTAAGGGATGTTATTAACCTGATAGCCCATGCTGAAGCCCATCTGCTTGCTTTTCCTACTCACCCATCCCCTGTACAATCTTTCCACACTTCATTGTGATTTGTTAAACTCCTCAGGAGAAAAAGAGTAATGGTTAATTTTTCAGCAGCCTGGAGTTCAGATAGTCATTTGTATCATTTCCTTATTAAGAGTTTTCTAGGAATTGTTTGATAAAAACTATTTATGGCTTAAAATGTGTCAGACAGGCTAGATGATAGATAGATAGATATAGATTAAGATGATAGATAGATGATAGATAGATAGATAGACAATATTAAGTTATTTTACTCCCATTAAAGAAGTCTATTAGAGCTTCCATCTCAAATGTTCCTCCAGAAGTCTCAAGTGTTCAGAGGTGGGGGTTTTGGAAAGTGATTGTGTCGTGGGAGAGCTACACTCATCAGTGGGTTCATCCACTGGTGGGCTCATAGCTTAAATTACTGTTAGGAACGGGGCCTAGTCAAAAGAGGTGAGTTTCTAGGGGTTGACCTGAAAGGGTGTATTCTTATCCCCAGATCATCCCTTCTCTCACTGCTCCAGTGGAGCCGTGGGTTGAGCACCCGTCCTCTGCCATACCTTTTTACCATGCCATTTCTATCATGGAACCAGATAACCATACACTGAACCCTCTGAAGCCATTAGCCAAAATAAATCCCTCCTCCTTTAATTTGCAGGTGTTGAATATTCTGCCCCAGTGGCAGGAAAGTAATTAACACAAAGTCTATTGGGTGGCCTAACATAAATACCTTCTAGATAGGGTTGCCTGCTAAAATACAAGGCAACCAGTTAAATGCAGGTGTCAGATACATTTCATATAAGTGGAACGTATTTATCCTAAATATTATTCATTTATCTGAAGTTTAAATTTAGCTAAACACCCTATATTTTTATTTACTAAATCTGGAAGGCTTGCTTCTAGAAACTACTAAGGAGACTAAAGTGGAAAGAATTGTGTAGGGAGTAAAATTTTATCTTCCAAAAGAAAAAGCTCTCAATATCTCATTTAAATTTAGGGCCAGGGATGATAAAGCTCTTATAAAAACACAAAGCAAAAATATGCTGCTATAGAGAATAACTGATGTATAATTGATATCTTCCATAACTATTTCTGTTTTGTTTTGGTTTTTTTGGTTTTTTTTTTTGTTTTGTTTTTTACATTGGCTTTGGGAATCAAACTCATGACCTTGTGCTTGCCAGGCAGGTTCTGTGCCACTGAGCTAAATCCCCAGCCCCTATTTCTGTTCTTTACACTGATCCCAGTCCAAAGAAAAAGCCCCACTTACTAATACTAATAAGTTTTCTTTGGAATTAATTTAGATATTTCACTTGAAACAAGTCATTTTTAAGAACAACACTCAGTTTCACAAATTTTTATGAAAATATTACGTGTAAAGTAAGATCTTATATTGTTTATATTTTCAATTGATCAAGAAGATATCTGTTTAATGAAATAATAGAAACAATGTATCAAATGGTTACAGCATATAAATTAGTGAAACAAATGACCACAATGTTGTAAAGAATGAGAGGGGGAAGCGAGCATACTCTATGGTCAGGTACTTGAATTACACATGAACTAATATAGTTTTATTTGAAAGTACATTTAAATTAGTGAAAAATGTATACTGTAAACTCTTGTACAACTGCTAAAATTTTTTAAAGAAGCACAGTTGGTGTACTATGAAAAGAAGTAAAGCAGAACTGTGTAAAATGCTCCAGAGAAAGATGGCTAAAATGTGGGGTGAAATGAAAAATGAATGCAATGAATAGAAATCAGTTTGAAGCACGGTAGCTATTAATCCAACTTTAATAATAATTGCTTTAAATGAGAATGGTCTAAATACATCCATTAAAAGACAGAGATTGTCAGAATGGATTTAAAAGCAGCACCTAACTATATATGGTCACAAGAAATCCACTAAATATAAAACTTAAATAAATTAGAAGTAGAGAGAAAGAGTATGCCATTCCAATACTAATTAAAAGAAAGCTGGAATACCTGCAGTAACTTCAGACAAAGAAAATTTGAGAATGATGAAAATTAGCAGACAAAAAAATGTTGTTATGTAATGATGAAAGCTAATCTTTCTTGGTATGTATGAACCTCACAAACGAACCCTAGAAATGCATGAAGTGAAAACTAATCTCATTCAAAGGAGAAATAGACAAATCCACGATATAATAGTGGAGACTTCAACACATTTATGCCAATAGCTGGTAGTCAAACACGCAGAAGATCCATATATATGATCTTAACAGCGTTATAAATCTGCTTTATCTAATTGACAAATAGAGAGTACTTCACCAATAACAGCAAGTACACATTCTCCTCAAGCTCACATAGAAAATTCAGCAAAATTGAAAGAAACTATCAATGAGTCTTTGGTTGACCAGTATTGCATGTCTATATCTGTTTTCATGAGAAGCCACTTTGAAGATATCAATATGTAATACAACCACCATTGTTAATTCCCTACCACTTTGTTTGTAACTCTGTATTGTCTGTATTGTGCTTGTGATATGTTGTAAAATGTTGTATGTCTGTTAATGTTTCCCTCCTTTTATCTTTAAAATTAAAAAAAAAGAAAATTCAGCAAAATTAACTGCATTCTGGGCCATAAAACACACAATATATATTCTCAGACCACAGTGGAATTATGCAGGATTCAGGCCAGCAAACCCTGACAGAGAGACAAATAACATGAGAGACAGAGAATTTATTTGAGGATGGTCAGGGGACCCCACTGAAACTTGAGCCTCAAACTGGCTCAAGCCCCCAGATTTATTAAGGAACAATTGCATAGAGTTCTGTTGCATGCAGATGTTCATTTTAGGTTAACGAGGCAGATAGTAGGGCATGTGACAATTTGGCTGAATAATTAACTTTCATCTGATTGTCCCCTAGGGAGTTTCCTTGTTTTCTGCATAAGGCCCATCTCTACTCCAGCTGGCAAAACATCCTGTCTTCAAGATGGTCCAGCTCCTCGGAGATAACAGTCTTCCACCCTGGTCAACCCAAGCAGATCCTAACTCATGGGATGTCACAAGGAACTCCACAGAATTGAACTAGAAATCAGCAACAACAAGATAACCAGAAAATCCCAGACATTTGGAAACTAACATACTTATTTTAAAAATCCGTGAGTCAATGAATTAGTCTCAAGACAAATCATAAAAATATTTTAACTCAATGAAAATGCAAATACTAATTATCAAAATTTAAACATAGCAAAACAGGATGATTTATAGCATTGAATGATGTATTAGAAGAGAAAAAAGATACAAAATTGGTACTCTAAGTTTTCACCCAGAGAAAAGAGCAAATTAAGTCTAAAGCAATCAGAGGGAAAGAGATGGAAGAATTATGTGTGCTCTAATTCACACAAGATGACCAAGAGTACAGTGATTTTCTTAAATAAAATTATGTTCCAAGGATGCCTTGCAGGTGCTCTTGAGCCGGTCTATCAACTATGTCCACCTCTCAGTGTCTTTCTCATCGCCAACCCCACACAGCAGTGAGCTCATCCCAGGAGCCCCACACCTTTCCTCACACCATCCTAAGAATACTCATGGCCTGGTGACCGAGCTTCTGGTCTCCACTTCTCACCTCTGCCCACAAGTGCCAGCTCTGAAGCCTCCTCTTTCCTCTGCTTGCCAGTGCCCCTCCTGCCTCACATGCACATCTGTTCACCTGTGCCTGCCCTTCCAGCTCAGCAAAGATGTCCCCGTGGATTTAAAAACCACTTTAGGCTCCAAGGTTAACTTCTACCCTTGAAATTTTCTGGTATAGAAATCATATACTTCTCTTATCTTTAAGCTGAATGCACTTTCAAATACCAGATAATACTGTTAACTAGTATTTATTGAGCATTTACTACATGCTTTGCAAAAAGCTAGATACTTTGAACATATTGGTTAATTTAATTCTTAAAGTAACTGAATAAGGTATATGTTACCTCCACCGTACGCACACACATAGCATATACTGGTTCCCTTGGGATAGAGTCAGATATCAAAGCCATCACCATCAGTGATGGAGCAGGGACCAGTTACAAGACTTGTGTGAAACCCAAACCAAAATTCTTGGGCTGAGTTTTATTGCTTCAGTGAGCTTGGATCATCTGTCTGGGGAAAGATTTCTTACGCTCCTGTGTGAAAGAAAAAAAAAAACAAAACAGTGATTATCTGCCATGACAGGCAGAGTCCCTACCAGCAGCACTGCTTTCTTTTATGTCTTTATGAGAAAAACCATGTCTTGAGAAAACAATTAACATTGTCTGACTTTCTTTTCTGTTGTTTTATTTATATTGTTCTTGTCAGCTCCTTCTATGGTTGAACTGAAAACATCGCATCCTTCATATTCTTTCTCACAGCTCCTGTGATAGAATTCAGATCCCCTCCCAAAAAAAAGAAAATCAGCAAGACTTCTTTGAGTACTGTATAGACAAATAACATTTGGCAATAACGTTTAAACTTATAAATTGTCCAAAAGACTTATTTATCATTAAAACTTGCTTTAAAAAAAACTTCTCCAGAAAGATAGAAAAATTTTAAGTGTCTCCAGAAGTTGTATTAAGCATATAAAATAGTACTGTTTTGAGTACAGTACTAAACAGAAAAAACTGGTTTTAAACAGAAATAGAAAAAAAATGGTTTTAAAAATTAGTAAAACAGAAACAGAAAAAAATGGTTTTAAAAATTAGTGTATGTCTGCCTTGTAAGCGTGGTATCGATTCCCGGTACCAAAAGATAATTAGTTTATGCTTAGATACAGCTGCAGTGATAGACAATGGGTAGAAAGTATTATGAATCTCTCACACTAGGTAGTCCTTCCATTGTATTAGATTGTCTCTTACACTAACCATGTCTTATTTGAATTTGTAACACCAAAGTTATCTTCCATGAGCCTTGACATCGTTAAGCAGAGACATTTACGTTTCGAGGTGGTGATGCAGCAGAAGATGCCCCCAACCAGTATACTTCAGTCTGTTCGCTGCCCAAGCAATAGTTCCAGTTCCAGTTCCTGTTACTTTTGTTTCTTATAAATAGCTGGTGGCTATGATGCACATTGTATAAACCAATCCCCAATTCACAAGCCATTCTGCCTCTGTACTTCCTGCTTGCTTATCCAATATAAGCCCTGGACCCCCCAGAGGTCAGGGCCTGATATTCTGGGAATAACCCCGATTAGTGCCCGTCAATGTAAATAAATCTGCCTCCAAATCCTGGGTGTTGTTTCAGTGTTTCTGTTTCTCTTTGCTATAGCAGTGAGAGATAAGCTTTGAAGGAAAATAATTTGACATCAAGAAAATCCTTATCTCTTTATATAAAATGTCTGGAAATATAAAAGAAAAATGATGAAAAGTAGACCACTGCTTCAGTTTAATTACAAGATCTTTGTCTTAACCCAGCTAATTATAAGCAGGTTTTTTGTTTACCTCTTCATGTCCTTTCACATGTCCCATGTGATACGGAACCTCAAGAAGCAAAGGACTTTTAGATCCAAATGATTTGCTTCATTTTTCCTGTAACCAAAGGTAATGACTTTCTCCAAGAAACTCCTATTTCTGATTTCATATTTTCCATCTTTCAGAAAGATCAACAAGAACTTCAGCAAGATGGTGGGATAAGAATTTCCTGTCCTTGTTCCCCAAAGAAATACCAACTTAATGATGAGATACAAAACAAAACACCTTCATGAGAAGTTCAGAATCCAATTAAGAGGTCACAGTGTCCCAAACAAGCTTAAAACTGAGAACAAGAGGCTGAAATGAGTGAGAAGAGCAATGTCACCATCCCTGAACTGGCCCATCCCAGACAGCGCAGCTGAGAAAGGTCACCTCAACCTGCCACCAGCCTCTCCCCAGCACCAGCAGGTCTGGCACTGTTTGGTGGGAGTGGCTGAGAACAAAGGAAAGGAAGGAGGTAGCTTGTTGCACCCAGAAGCACTCTGCAAGATTAAGAAGCTGCAGAATTTAAGGCTTCCAACCAGAGCCAAAGGAAAGCCCTGTAGCACGCCTTTGAGGTCCAGACCCATGAAGGCAATCAGACACCAGGTGGGCTCTGGAAAAGCAAGAAGAAAATAAAAGAGAGAAACCAGAAAATTCCTTTAACTCAGTATCAACACATACAAGACCAGAGAAGATATAACCACAGAAAGGCTTGAGTGGCTCCCAGAATCTCTAACCAGGATGATTGGCGTCAAAGCCAATTCATAAAGAATGGGAGACACGGTGATTCACTATTTGTTCAAATGCACAGAATCAACAAAGAAGGAGGATCTCTACAAAGAATAAGGGAAGTATGACATATTTGAAGGAGTAAAATAAACTTCCAGCAACTGAATCTGGAGGGATGGAAACAGATGAATTTCCTGACAAAGTCCAGTGAGTTACAGGTAAACACAGGCAAAAATAAAATCAGGGAAACAATACACGAACAAAATGAGAATATTGGGCTGCAAATGTAGCTCAGTGGTAGAGAATTAGCCTAGTATATCTGAGGCCCTGAGTTTGACCCCAGTACCATAAAAATAAAAATTTAAAAATGGAGGGAGGTAGGAAAGAAGGGAGAGAAGGAGGAGAGAGAGAGAAAAAAAAAAGAGGATCAGCAAAAAGATGAAACTTAAAACAAAACCAAAAAATCTAGAGCTAAAAAATACAATAACAAAACTGAAAACAATTCATTTTAAGAACAGAAGAAATAATCAGTGAGGTCAAGGACAGGTCTTTTGAAATTACCCAGTCAGAAAAACAAAAACAAAAAAAAAAGAGTAAAGAAAGCAGAAAAGACCATAGAACATCGTCGAGCAAGCTCCTAAAAGCATGATAACCGTTCCAAAAGGAGAGGAAGAGAAGGGACAGAAGGTTCACTTAGAGAAATAACCAAAAACTTCCCAGTGAGAGGGGACACACACACACACACACACACACACACACACACACACACACAGCCGCTGGTAGTGTAAGTGGACCAGGGAAGAAAGCAGGCAGATCTAAGAAAATCTGTTCTGCCCTTCGGCAAGCGCCTCCCAAGAATGTTGACCCAGATGGTTCTATTGTTGACTTGACTGGACGCTACCCCAGCTCAAAGGATGCGGCAGGGTTGCTCCCACCAAAGAAAGACCAGGAGCATCTATTTCTACGGAAATCTAAGATGTCTTGTTATAATATGGAACTTAACAGAAACACTCATGTTAGTCAAAGTAAACATTTTCCAAGGAAACCTCAATTCTTCTGCCCATTGCTGAGAAGTCAAACTAGAGACAGAACATTTTTATCACCTTAAAGTCTGCTCTAGGTACTTTCTGTTTTACACTATGAAACCCAGTAACCATCACCCCGAATCACCCTTACAACAAATGCCAGCCCATTTTCTAGATGACAAAACAAGCTCAGAGAACCTTGCTTCACTCACACAGGAAGTAAGGACACCAGAACATGATCATGAGTCTCTTGCATCCAACACCCAAGAGCTTTTCCTGCCCACTGGACCAGAGTTTCAGCTGCTTGTTTATAGACTTCCAAAGATTCCCAAAGCTTTCCCAAAGCTTCTTGAAGGTAATAATATCATATTTTTGTTTTCTGATTTTAATGAATAAAATTATTATCAACAGTTATTATCAACAATAAAATTATTATCAACAAATTTCCTTTTCCTTTGATTTAAAACTTACTGAAGAGTTGCCATAAGGAAACCAACTGAGCAGGCAGCACAGAGGAGCGTGCGCATGAGGCAGTGTGCTCCTCAGCACACTGCCAGCCACCGTGCGGCTTCATCGGAACCAGCTCTCTACTGCTTTATGCTTAGTCTGATACTATTTCATTTATGTCTTGTGGGCTGATTATAAACAGAAGGAATGAGGAAGACCAGCGTTGGAGTACAGACGTTGAGGAGTTATAATCTCAGATTGATCATAACTCTGTGTATCACCTTTGGAACGATCTGCACAGCCTCGGGCACACTGTCATCTCATCAAAATTGGCAGAGCCAAAAGTGGCAAATACTGTGCTCAGGGTGTAGCTTAGTGAGAAAGCGCTTGCTGAACTGAATTGCAGCACTAGAAAGAAGAAAAAAAGGAGAAGAACAATGGCCATACAATTACCATGGCTTTCTGTTTGTTGAGAATAAAGTTTATTCATAATTCAGGCATCATGTGCACAAAAGTGCAATGATTTATAAATTCATAAGGTAGTTTCCAGGTATTATGTCAGTGTTATGGGTAATTATGAAAGCCCTTTGGGAGCCAGAAATACTAAGCAAGTACCACACAATACTGAAAATGTCAACCTATGAATTTTTCATTTTCCTTTCTTTCTTCAAGGAAACCCAAACAAAGAATAAAGAACTCAACTCAGTTATTCTCCATCCTGGGTGTGCATTTGGCTTGGTTTTTGTTTTGTTTTGTTTTGTTCTGTTTTGTTTTTTTGGTACTGGGAATTGAACTCATGACCTCAGGCTTGCCAGGTAAGCACTTACACTGCTGAGCTACATCCCCAGCCCTCTGGGTACCCATTTGGATCACCTAGGGAGCTTTTTAAAGGCACAGATGAGCCAAACACAATGATGCATGGCTTTAATCCCAGCACTCTGGGAGGCTGAGGCAGGAGGATCACATGTTTGAACCCACTTAAGTGACTTAATAACTTAGCAAAACCGTGTCTCAATTTTTGAAAAAAAAAAAAAAAAAAGATTAAGATTGCAGCTCAATATAAGAGGCCAGAGTTCCATCCCAAAAAAGAGGGAGAGAGAGAAAGGTCTGCACTCTGTGAATTCAGTTCTGGGGTGGAGTCTGGGCAGAGGTTTTTAATTCATCAAAAATAATTCTAATGGGTCGGTCTTAACATCATACATCTCAACAGACTGTAGCTATTATTATCATTGCTTGTATGCCAAGGTTATTACAGCTTCAGTAATATTAGTTCTTGTGCAGTAAGGAATGAAAGAATAACTCATTTCAGAAGGAGAAAGAATGATTTCAGCTGCACCAAGTGACATGGCTGTCCCTGACTTCTTGGGTCCTCATCCATCCCAGCAGAGACTCACAGCAGAGGGCATAGAGTGAGCTTTTCTGTAGAGACTTTTCCTCCTAGGCCCTTTGTGAGCCTGGCTTCAGGGTGACCCTGCCGCTTAACTGTTTCAAGAGGAAGTAGATGTGAGAATGCTGCCCCAGAAGCAGGGAAATGCTTGCTATTGCCAGTAGTTTGAGACAGACGTTTCTCAGCATCCCTGCCCCACCTTGTGGCCCTCTTTTCCCAGCTCCTGGGCAGGTGTGTCAGTCAGCACCTTGTTCTCTGCTGTAACAGGAGCCCCAAATTATAGTGGCGTAAGCCAAAGAGGAATGGCTGTGTCTCTTTGTTTTGCAAAACTGTTCTGATGAGCATGATTCAAGGATGCCAACAGGTACAGGGATCTTGGCTCCCAGCTACTGCCTTCTTGCTCTACTCCTGCAGCCACAGGGCCAGGCCTGTTCACGCTGGCATTCTCACACCATTAACAAAGGTGGGAAAAAGGAAAAATGGAGCACATGGCTCCTTTAGAGGATGTACCCTTGAGTTGCATACATAAATGCTGCTTTCTGTTAGCCTGAATTCAGTCACCCGGCTGCACTCGGCTACAGAGGAAGCTGGAAGACATAATCTTTATTCTGAGCAGCCATGCACCCAGCTAAAAATTAAACAACTGTGGAAGCAGGGAAGAGGGGCTGTGAGTGGGCAAACAGGCGCCTCTGCCCCATGGGAAAAACATGGGCGGAGCTGTGCAACGGAGAAGACTCCTGCACACTGCAGGTGAAGTGTGCAGATCCTGCACCCTGGAGGGGGACCCTGAGCATCACTTTCTGTGGGCCACCACTGCTCTAGGAATCTGAAGGGCACCTTCCTCCTCTGCCCTGCCCGAACACAGCCTCCCTGAAGGTCGCGAGCAGGGGGTGAGAGATAGACTTTGCCATGTATTACTTAGTCCTTTTTAAAAACAAAACGTTTATTCTCAGGCTGTGTTGAAATGTTCCTTCTCTAGACAGACCATCCAAAGTGTCAGTTAGTCTCAGGCGTGTCCTTGGATGCACCAGCTTCCAGGAGCCCGCAGAGGCAGACAGAACAGCTCTGGACTGCAGCTCTTCCTGCCTTGGTTATGGGATACAGTAAACCCCGAGAAGCTGGAGCTCCAGCTCCTGCTGACTTCTTACCACCTGTGGCTGTGCAGCATGGGGTGTGACCTGGCCAGGGGTTCCCTGATGTGCCATGAGCAGAGCCTTTCCCCCACCCCACCAACTGGCCGGACAGTCACAGCCACTGCTCAAGGTCTCTGCACCTCTGCAGAGGCCACATCTGCTCTACAACACACATCCAGATGTTTCCACCCCACTTGCAGCCCTCCAGTTTAGTAAGATGTGAAACCACAGCAGGCACACGGTGAGCATCTTAGGAATAGTACTTCTGGTTGCTATGGTGCCCACTTCCTGAGGAAGGCTGTTCGGAGTGTGACTGTGAGTTGCCTAAGGGCAGGAATTGTATCTTGTCTTATCTTTGCCTCTTCCGCACCTTGTACAGCACTGGACCCAAATCCAATGCTATTCAACCTGCATCTATTAGGCATCTACTATGAGCCAAGTACCGAGGTGGGTACTGGTACTCAGCAGTAAATAAAATTCTTAATTCTTATTGTTGTAAAATTTACGGTTCAGTAGGGGCCCAATATATGTTTGCGGTAGGCAAAATGGGAAGGAAGGAAGGAAGGAAGGAAGGAAGGAAGGAAGGAAGGAAGGAAGGAAGGAGGGAGGGAGGGAGGGAGGGAGGGTGGGAGGAAAACCTGACACTTGACCATCTGCAGGGAATATCACAGGGATGGAGCAAAAGCACAAACTGTAAGAGCAGAGAAATAGAGATGCTCTGTGGTCCCAGGACACATCAGAAGCTCCTCTCGGAGGGCCCAGTTCTGCCCTCTGTTCGTCAGTGCAGGCTTAGCCCGGGGCTCACATGGTTTGGGCTGCAACAGCTTAGCAAAGTTACCAAGATGGGAAATAGTCACAAAGCAACCAGAGCCCCATGGGAGATCAGTGAAAAGCTAATGTGTCCTTATAAGAATCATGCAGGTCTAAATATGTCTCCAGTTCTCCAATGCTCTCAAATTGAAGTAAAAGTCAAGAGAAAGTAGATATGTACATTCCTCTGGCAGGAAATGATAACAAAATACACAAGGGTGGGAGTGACTCCGATCAGGATATGCCTCGGAGGAAAACAGGGTGACTCAGTGGGAGGGTGTATTTGGCAAGGGCAGGCTAACTGTACTGACCAGCAATCTTAAGACCTTGAGGCTTGGCCACAGCCCAAGCAGGTGGGTAATAAGAGCCTACTCCGCAGTAATCTGGCAACCCAGGCTCATGCACCTAGCGGCTCTACTGTCGCATAGAGTCTTGGAGGTCCTGCCAGATCTGGCTGGTAGTGTGGGAGGGAGAAAGAATGTGAGAAGGCTCTCCTGCCCCTCACTGTCATAGGCTATACTGCCCTGTCCCCGATGCGGGTGTGCTAGGAATCTGCTCTGCTGACTTCCCCAGCAAGAAGCAGGTTCGGGGAGCATTTGGGGAGCCTCTGCTGAAGAGCGTCTGCATTTCCTTCATTGAACCACATAAAAGTGAGCTCATGGGTTCGCTAAAAAGGAGCAGGCCGTGGCACTCCGTGGAGGAGTGATCCTGGATTCTCTGGAGTGAGCTGCGTGTGAGACAAAGTTCCGTGAGTGAAGCTCAGTCATTAATTCCTTCAAGATTTCCCAAGTGTCCACTACTGCTGCAGATTCCAGTCTTCATAGCCCCTACTCCCTGGTTAAAACCATAGACAAGAAGACAAGAACTTGCAGACCACAGAGATGACCGTGTGAACATGGAATGCTCTGAGCTCACATAGAAGAATGGCCTGACTCAGACGGAGACTGAGCACTGGTCACCCTGGTCACACCCATCGCGGGGGTGGTCCCTCATCTCCTGCTTACATGTTTATTGAGGTCTATAACATGAACAGGCACAATTGATCAGGATTCAGAGGGGAGTCGGGATTCAGGGATGGGACAACTGTAATCCCCTTTCCTGAAACTATGGGAACTAGGATGCAGAGAGATCGAGTTTCCACTGGGTAGCTGAGCCGGTAACACACCAACCTTGGCGTGGTTGGAGGCCATGTTTTCCTCAGTGTAGACTAGAGAACCAGAGTGTGGCAGGGTGAGAGGCTACCCTAGGGTCAGGTATGCAGCTAGATTCCCTCTCCTTTCATCCTGAGCTAAGTCACCAGTAGCTAGCAGTGATCATTTTTCTTATGTCCTCAATCCTTGCCAGCATTTGGCATAGTCACTGCTTCTTTTCAGTACTGGGGATTGAACCCAGGCCTTCACACTGAGCTATATCCCAACTCTTCTTATTTTTATTTATCTTGAAACAAGCTCAGGCTGGGCTCAAACTCGTCATCCTGCTAGCTCAGCCTCCTGGAGTGCCAGGGTGACAGGTGTGTGCACATCACTCAGTTTATCATCTGCAAGGTGTGTGGTGCAATCCCTGGTGGGTCATGTTTCTCTAACAGTTGTTCAACCTCTTTTCATGTAAGGGCTCAATAAATGTTTACTGGGAGGGGACAGTCCTGCTGCTGGCTTGCACCGGAGACAAATGTACACTCTCAGAGCTCTTCCCAGCCTTTGAGCCTCCAATTGAAGATGAGGGTTGGGGGACCAAAAAAATGAATAAGCAGAAAGGCTGGCAAAAACTGGAGACCTAATTATTTCTTTACCATAATCACCCAACCTCTCTTTATAAGAAGAGCCTCTTGCTTGAGAGAAGTCAAATGATTGATTGGAAAACCCCTATTAGATGATTGAGGTTTAATTCAGAGAAGAGCTGTAATTTTAGGTGTGGAACAGTCTGCTTTATGTATCTATAGACAAATCTCTTTTATTCTTGTTTTTTAAAGCCGTATTTGTGCGAGCAAGTGGTGATGGATGCTACGTTATCACGTAGACAAAGTAGTTTAATAAAGAGCTTCTAAGAAATTGGACAGGGCAAGAACACGGTCACCCAGGGTTACTTGATGTGGTGTCTGCAGGTTGCACCTCAACCTCCTTTCCATTTCTCTAGCTTGAACAGCAGTTTTATAAGTAAAGATGAAGACACGTTTAAATGTCTCTGAAGGACAAAAGCCCTCAGCTGCCACCTCAAAGCCTCCCTTCCTTGTTACGAGTCCCACAGATCTGCAGTGAGTCCCAGTGCTTTGCTGGAAAGGAGAAAAGCACTGGCCTTTCAGGATTGCGGCCCATGTTTGGAGGCTGAAGCTGGAAGGAGGCTCTGAGGCTACCCTAGACCCTGTGACTGACAGCACATGCAACCTCACAGCAGGTGGGGTGAGCCCTGTGTCCTGGGAACTGTTGTCTGTTTCTGAGAAGTGCTTCCTCTGAGCTCCTTTCTGTTTTTCCATGTTGCCTGGGCTTTTTGTGATTACTTTCACAATCCTAAAAGATATTTGGGGTTGTTTTTCACATTTGTATCATGTTCACTTTGCTCTATCCTTAAGATGCAACATGGGACTAATAAATATTGCTTATGCCAGACATGGTGCTGCATACCTGTAATCCTGTCACTCTGGGAGGCTGAGGCAGGAGTATTACGAGCTGGAGCCCAACCTAGGCAAATTAGCAAGACCCTGTTTCAAAAAATAAAAGACAGGACTTGTGATACAGTTCAGTGCAAAGCCCTGGATTCTGTGCCTAATATCACACACACACACACACACACACACACACACACACACACAACTACTGGCATTTTTAATTACCAGATATGCAAGCATAAGCATCTAAAAGTTAATATTCCTTGGCATTTGAAAATAGAAAATATAGATAACTCTTTCCTAGAAAGAAAGAAAGAAAGAAAGAAAGAAAGAAAGAAAGAAAGAAAGAAAGAAAGAAAAAGAAAGACAGGAAGAAAAGTGCTTTTTTCATGAAATATTGCTTTTCATGCAAAGCAATAGACACCAAGCATTTACTGAGAAGTAGGTCTTCTATCTTCTTTTATGGAACGCCTGAGCAACTCAGCATGCCCAAAGAATGCTGGCTTTCAGTGAACTGGATTTTCCTTGGGGCAGGTGAGCCAGAAGGAGGTCAGCCTGACAGCAGATGTGGTGCCAACTCCGTGGCAGGGAACATGAGGAATTAGCCACCTTATCAAAGGGGGACAACATCTCTTGGATCCTTGGTGTGGACAGAGGTTACTTGTATTACAGTGTTCCTGAAATATACAAGTGTAAAATCCTTATGCTTCCAACTCTTATACTATTTTAAAACCAACATGCTTACAAATTGAACACAAGCAAATCCATATACTCAGGGAATCCCAAATCAACAGCAATTGTGTCACGTGCGAGAGGAGCTGTCATGCAGAGTGGGCTGCTCCTCACACCATGTGCAAGATCCAGCTCCCCTACCAGGCTCTGCAGAAGGTGGCTCTTCCCTTACTGCCCGTCTGCGTGGACTCCGCCAGCCCTTGTGCAAAATGGACCCAGAGTAATCTGCCGGCTGGCTGAAGCACACACATCATTTATGAGCTCATGTGGCTCCTGTCCTTTTCTCATTGCTACCTCCCCCTAAAATTAAAGGAGTGTTCATGGATACAAGCAAGGAGTAAACACAAACTTAGGCTCTGAAGTTAGGTGCCAGTGGTTAATAATAAGGAAGGCAGCTGGGTAGTAAACAATGTTTTAGGTTGTCACTGAAATGAAAACAAGAAGTTTGAAGTTTCTCATGAGCCCCAACAGTATGCCCGTGTTCCCCTGGAGACAGCAGGCTGCACCTTGAGTGTACCTGGGCTTCATCTTCATCTAAAAGTGACTTCTCAAGAAAGCCCTCCATGGTGGTGACACTGTGTATGCTAGCTTGAGGAGCTCTGATGCGTGGCTGTCTGATCATACGTAAAGTAGATATAAATGCTGCTGTGAGAGCATTTTGATTTTTTTTTCTGTTGGTGGTGCTGAGGATTGAACCCAGGGCCTCAGGCGTGCTAAGCACCTCCAGTCCAGGAGTGGCATTTTGTGGGTGAGAGTCACATCGGCACTCAGTGGACTTCAAACAGGAGATCAGCTTCGTGTAATCAGCTGAAGGCCTTGAGAGTAAGCTCTGTGATTTCCCAGAGGAGGAATTCTGCTTCTGGACTGTGCTGTAGAAATCCTACCTGGTTTCCAGACTGAGGCCTCACACTGTGGGCATAGCCAGCCTCCATTATGTCATCACACAAGCCAGGGCCCTAACCTGAGCCTTTGTCTGTGTGTATGCGTGTGTGTTCTACTGGTTCTGCCTTTCTGGAGAGTCCTGAATGCTAGACATCCCTGTCCTCGCCTCTTGCTAGAAGGAAACACATGGCAAGTTGATAACTTCCCTGAACACCAGGTTAATTAAAAGATTAATTTCCTTTCAGTGTACTATATATGTGCTGAAATTCCTTATTTTCTAATCTATATCCTTTAGGAATACTTTTAGCTGCAAATCAATCTAATTTAGAATAACTCAAAGATAGGCAAATTTTTGGCACATAACAAAGAATCCAGAGGGTGCTGACAGTGTTCAGCTGCTGAGCAATAGCACCAGATGATCTAGCTGTTTTCAGTACTACCACGCTTGACTGACAGTTTGGTCATATGATTAATACTCATGGTCATGAGATGGCTGCATCATCTCCAGACATCATAATCAAGTTCCTGACAAGAAAAGAGAAGAGGGAAAAGAGCCCTTTCCTTACAAGGCATTGTCTTTCCTTTGGGAAAGGATTCTCTCCCCAGAACACTTCCCTTTTTGTCTTATTAGCCAGAACCAGATCACATGGCTACTCTTAGCACAATTAAAGGACAAGGGCATAAGATCACTACACTGACTTAAACCAATCAGGATTGATTCCTGGGTTGGAGAAGCATCACCTCATGCTACCATTCCTTTCCCCAGGTGTTCTCCCCAACACAATGGCCGTCTGGGTCAAATGGGCAGGGTAGGGAGGGTAGGCCACAGACTGGGAAAGGGTATGCTATTGCAAGCATGGCTTGGTTTAACCTGAGTGTCCAGCCCAAGAATACTGTGCAGAAGCCTGGTCACCAGCTCTGTGACAGGCCAGAAGTTCTCAAGTTGCCCAGGGAAGAGGGAAGCCAACTGGTGACAGGGCAAGGGTGAGCAATCCCCTACCCTGGGGAAGGAACACAGGGCCTTTGCACTGAACAGTGTGCTCAGGGTCTTGCTAAGTCAGTTGCCCGGGCTGATCTCAAACTTGCCATCCTCCTGCCTCAGCCTGCCAGGGTGCTGGGGTGAGAGGTGTGCAACCCACTGCTGTAAAGCGGTACATGCACGTGGAGGCAGGAGCCAACAGGCTGAAGGCCTGACAAAGCCCCACAGGCACAGTCACAGAGGGCGAGCCTTCCCGTGCCTTGAGAGGAAGGTTTGGGATGCATCTCAAGCCTTTCTAGCTCATCCATCAGAAATGACCTTGACGACCATGGTGGATTGACTGGTGGCTCCCACTCAGAACCTGTGAATGTGGCCTTATTTAGAAAAGGGGTCCCTGCAGCTGTAATTAAGAATCTCAAGATGAGATATCTAAATCCAATGAAAAATCCCTTAGCAGGAAGAGCAAAGGAGAAGAGAGAGAGAAGACCAGGAAGACAGAGGCAGAGATTACAAGACAGACCCAAGCCAAGAGCACCCAGGGTCACCAAGAGCGGCATGGGGTCCTTTACCACACAGTCCCTAAAGGCCAGCAAGGAGCCCCGCCCTGCAGACACCTTGACTGCAGACATCCAGGCCTCTGGGCTGTGAGCCACCAAGTTCCGCTGTTTTCAGCCACTGAATCTGTGCTCTGTGGCACAGCAGCCTTAGTAGTACAAGAACTGTGTTACGCCAGGGGCAATGTGGGCTGAAATGCCACTTCCTGGAAAACTTCTGATTATGACCAGAAGCCTAGACACCCAGAGCAGGGGACAGTGGAAAGCTGTGAGGTACGAAGGTGACCCAGAGCTGTGAGAGGACATCAAAGGGCATAAGTGAAGCCTCTCACCCTTAAAGCGTCCCCTTGTGCCCTGGCTACAAGCACACTTGAGCAGTGCAGTAGTTACTTTTCTCATTGCTGAAACAAATACCCAGCGCCCAAGAAGGGGGGACGGCAGACAGGCATTACAGAGGAGAACCAGTGCATGGCAAGCAGAAGGTAGCAAAACAAGCAAGGGATAGTAGGGGATGACCACAGCTCTTTCTATCCCTTATCTCTTATCCAGGCTACTCAGGGCAGGCAGCACTCACACCCTTAATCCTGGTGCCCTTCAACCTAGCACTGCACCATGACTCAATCCCAGTGTCACACACCCTAGACCCAGCCATCTCTGCAGGGGCCCCACCTATGACTGCAGGAGGCTGAGGGGGAATCTAAATACAAACTATAACAAGCAGGCACAAAGCACAAACCAGCCTGCATTCTCTCGCCTTCTCAGCTTGGTGCATTTAGTCCCCAGCTGTTTCTGGGGCAGAGATCAGCAGGCACTGGGCTAAGGCTTGAGACACAGGTGACCAGGACACAGGCCTGGCATCAAGGAATCCAGGTCCAGGTGGCACAGGAAAGCAGACAGCCACTGCTTGTTCAGGATGTCTGTGGGGCACCGTGGAAGGATTATCAGATCGTAAAATCCCAAGGACCAGATCTGGGCTCGGGAAAGTTAGGAGTCACCTGCACTGGGTTAAGAAGTTTGAAAGAAAGAGAAAAAATTCCTCACCATGTGAGACAGAGAGTCCCCTCCCTTTCCAGAAACTGATGACTGGAAACAGGGACCTCACGGAGACCCTTGAGGAGGACAGTGGCAAAGGTGGGAGCAGCACCAAGTTCCAACAGTGCCACAGCTGTGGCTCTGCCTGCGGCTCTGCCTGCGGCCCTGGTGGCACAGTGCATCATTTCGGGTGAAAGTGCTTAGCAGTGGTAACTTCTCCGGCCAGACCCAGCCTAGAGCATGCTTCTGTATGGGTCCCTGGGGTCCCCGCCACCGTGTGGTCTTCAAGCCGGTGTTGGTTTCCTGGGGTCTCTGTGAGTTTTGCAATGTCAGATTTTTAAATTTTTCCAGATTGCCTTGCTTCTTAACTTAGCCAGTCTTTGTTTCTGCTTCTTAGAGATTAAAACCCTGAGGGACTCATCATGCTAGCCTCACTCCATTTCACAGAAACATGTGCAGAAGCCCCTTAGTGGAAGGGGTGGGGTACAACCTGGCCATTCAAATGCACAGGTGATCTGGGGTCATAAACAGGCTCTGGGGTGATACCTCTGTGCTCCAGTCTTGGTGCCCCCACCCTCCCCAAATAGCTACCCAAGAAAGCAAGTGAGGAGCGAGACTTCTCTCCTCTGCCACATCCTTTTCTGCTTTAATCGTGACCCAGGCAGGGGACAGACATCAAAATATGAACACAAATTCCTCACAACTGTGTGAAGATGCTGACATACGTGGAGGAGTGTCAGCCCTACCCTGTCCCTAGTACTCACTGAGCGCCTACCCCATGCCAGGCACAGCCCTTCCATGTGTCACCCATGTTGTTCTGAAAACAACCAAGAGGTGTCAAGAGTCCCATTTGCCAAAAGCAGAAGCTGCCAAGTGAGCACATAAGCCCTCTGGAGAGTGCTGGCTGTCTATCGTGTCTATCATGGGAAACAAATGGGTTTGCAGTAGTTAAAAACTCAAAGGTTTCTCCCTCTCACTGCCTTCCACTCATCACAAGCTGGCAGGGGCTCCGCTCTGCAGCACCCTCACGGGACCCCAGCCGATACATCCTCTGGGGTAGTGGGAGCGCCTGGGAGAGGGACAGTGGGACGGCAGTGAGCAAAGGGCACGCCTCTCCGAGACTCTCCTGCTGACGTCAGCACTTCCACGTGCCTCTCACAGACCAGAGTCAGTCATGTGATTTCGTGGAAGTAGGAAGTATGGTTGGCCACGCATCAGAAGAGGAGAAATGGGGGGCTGGGGATTTAGCTCAGTGGCAAAAGCGCCTGCCTGGCAAGCGCAAGGTCTTGAGTTCGGTTCCCAGTACCGGAGAAAAACCAAAAAAAAAAAAAAAAAAAAAAAAAAAGAAGAGGAGAAATGAGTCGCTGTTGGGCTTCCTGATGGCTGCCACTTTGGTGGAGCCACAGTTTGGAAACAGGCAGCCAGACTCCGTGCAGACTCCTCTCAGCCTCTTCCTCTCTCCCTCCACCTTTTTCTATTTCCCTCTCTCTCTGTGTCTCTCTCTGTGCCTCTCTCTTTCTCTCTCTCTGCCCCCAGTCTCCTCCTCCCTATTTGCAAATTAAGACTTTGGAGACAAAAGAAATTGAGAACAAGAAAGATTCTATTCGCTGGTCCTCTGTACCAGACTACATGCAAACTGGCCGGACTAAGTGACTCGTAAATTTGTTCTCAGATGTATGTGAGAATCATCGCTATATTGGTCAAACCTGACCATTCCTCAGCTCTGGTTTTATTGTAACTTATTGTCCAAAACCAACCTCTCAGGGATACACTGCATTAATCTTTATAAAATGACACCCCCAAATCCACCAAAATGGATAAAGTCCTTCTAGGTCATTTTTGCTTTGAAACCACTCATTGTTTTAGATTTTCTCTAGCTTTTTAAAAGAAGTATAGCTGGCTAAAATACATTTCTTTCACATGATTACATTTTCCAAGCAAAATGTGACCACCTGCTTAAATCATTACAGGGTAGTTCTATTTGGGGGGAACAAAAAGGACACCTTAATTGTAACAACAAAATGACCAAATGCAGTTAAAGATCTACGGGATAAACAACTGCAGGGATATGCACATCTCATATATATATATATATATATCACGGTGTCCCATGGGGATACTTGCAGAGAGGCAGTGCCTGTGACTAAGGCTCCAGGACGGGTGCCCCTTCCTGTCCCACTGTCCTCCCCAGCCGTCTTCAGCCTTGGACTTTGAGATAGTTGCGGCTCCAGTGCTGTATCCCCTCAGAGCAAGCCTGCTCCCTGAGAAGCAAATGGAGCCCGCATGGTCATAGCTCCAAAGTCCCTGCGTGCGGCCCCAGCTCGGTGACATTCTGCATGACTGCAAGTGGCACTAGGGGAGCAGCCCGTGTTTGAACATGGACAAGCTGTGTCACCGTAGCTATCCCACGGGCCCATTTCTTTCTTTCTTTTTTCTTTTTTCTTTTTTTTTTTTTTTTTTTTTTTTGGTACCAGGAATCGAACTCATGACTTCATGCTTGCCAGGCAGGTGTTTGTGGCACTGAGCTATATCCCCAGCCCTCCTCTGGCCCATTTCAACATCAGTTTTCTCTGCTGTGGAAAGAGCATCCCTCCCTCTTAAGGACTCTAAACAGAGTGCCTACAACAGGGGATGGCAAACATATTTCAGTTACTGCCAACTCCAATCAACAGAAATGGTAGTCAGAGTATCAGAAAGTGTGGCTTCTCTTCCTTCACCTCACCTCTCATTTCCTGTGTCTGCTCTGCTTGCCTGAAAGTACTGAGGGACGGCCTCAAATCAGCAACCCTTTCTCCTGGTCCTGACAAAGGTCCCTGCCACCGAAGCTCTCACCCAGCCTTGCCACCTCCAGGCCTACTGGTGAGTCCGGTGACAGTGGCCAATCCCAGGCACCTGCTGCTCCTGGGAACCTAGACAGGAGATGACGAGACTGTCCTGCGCTCTGTGGTTAGCACTGAGCAAAGCAGCTGTGTTCCCTGTGCCCTGTGCTTCTCCAGTGAATCAGCAGCTGGGGCCATTTTCAGTCCCCACCATCTGGCTTCGCACAAATCCAGAGCCACTTAAATAAAGAAGCTGGGAGGACTCCGAGATCAGAGCCCTCGTGTCCCACACTAAAGAACAAGCCTCTGAGTTACCTCTCTTGGCTGAATTTCTGAGCTTGACCCCATTAAACACTGCACAATGGGGGCAAAGGGTGACACCTCGGCGGTCTGCCCCGGCCATTATTAAACAAGGGAACTCTACTAGTGCATGGCAGATTCCTGGTGAAAAGCACCTTTTTTAGTTAAAATTACTCCGGCTTGAGTGGCAGGAAATTAAGGTTGTTTCTTTTGCTTCCAACAAGCCCATAGAAAGAACAAATAAAGGCGCATTCTATCTTCCACATGCTCTTCCAGAAGGTGGAGATGCAGAGGTAACGGAAGCAGACGGAAATCCCCACCTCGTGAGGCTTCTGTGCTACAGAGGGAGACAGACAAGAAACACCGCAGAGAAGTAAACTCAAGTTCTGCCCGCAGTGATGCTGAGGGAAGACGGGGCTGCTGCAAGACTCCAAGAGAGGGTTTCGTGCAGTCTACCTTAGTGCTATGGTTTGTGTGATAATGTCCCCCCAAATCCTTGTGCAGTCATGGAGCAGGCTTCTAGATTTATGATTCATTTATGGTCCAATGTTGGAATTATGGATGTGAGTGCTACACCTGCCCTGGGGGCGGGTGGTTTGCATACAATGTAAGGGAGGGAAACAGGTTTGCTTTTCCAGCTGCTGCTCCTCCCTTTTGCTCTTGTTGCTTTTTTTTTTTGGTTTTTCTCTGGTACCTGGAACCGAACTCACAACCTTGCGCTTGCCAGGCAGGCGCTTTGCCACTGAGCTAAATCCCCAGCCCCTCTTATTGCTTTTTTTGTTGCTTTTCTTGTTGCTTTTATTTTGTATTCCAATGCCACGAACAGTTGCCCTCTGCCGTGTGACACTCAACTTTGGAGCCAACAGAGTGTGGACTGAAATCTCCACAAACTGTGAGCTAAATAAACCTTTACTTCCTTAATTTTTGGTGTCAGGTATTTTGTCTCAGCAATGAGAGAAAAGTAACCAAGACACTTAGTTTTCTATCACTGCTGTAAAAAGTTCCATGAGCTGAGTGGCTAAAAACAACAGAAATTTGTTCTGTAGTAGGCTAGGAGACCACAAGTCCAAAGTAAGTGTCAGCAGCATTGGTCCTTTCTGGAAGGCTGGAAAGAGAATCCTCTGCTGCTCCCCTGTCTCCTGTTGCTGGAGCTCTTGCTGTTCCTTGGGTGTGGCTCTGTAACCCCAGTGTACCCTGCTGTCACCTGGCCTTCTTCCCTGCATCTGAGTCTCTTCCTGAAGGACTCAGTCCTCAGACTGCTGGCCACACGACCTCATAGAAACTAACGACAGCTGCAGAGACCCCATTTCCAAGTGGAGTTCCAGAGACGCATGTGAGGGAGAGGTGACGCTTCTTAACCCAATGCAGTACTGAGACCCGGAGTGAGGAAACAAGCATCAAGCCAGCCAGGGAGGTGCTGCAGGCAGAGGAAAGAGGGAACGCAAGGGCTCTCAGGGAACATGTGCCCGTGCAGCCCCCTGCAGAGGAAGCTACCAGAACAGACTCCTCTAGAACACGCTGTGCAGAGCTGTGAGGATTCAGAGGAGGAAGACTCTACACCTTCCCCTCAACCCAGCTACCTCATTCTCCTTTCTCCAGTACATAATAGTGCATCTAAGGATTCCGCTGCAAGACAAGGAAATGTGGCAGCATCACATGCCTATAGGCTGAGGCAGGAGGATCTGAAGTTCAAGCCCAACCTGGGCAATTTTGTTTCCTCATGTCTCAAAGTAAAAAATAAAAAAGGCTGAGGTAGTTCAGTGCGAAGATCATGGGTGCCATCCTCAGCACTGAAAGAAAAAAGAAAGAGCAAAGCCAGAAAGAGAGAGAGAGAGTCTGACCACAGCTGCTCACCATCAGAGTTGCTGGATATCAGAGCACCCCATATTTAATGCTCCTCTCTGGAACTCCTCCCTTTCCAGCCACCGTTTTCCGGGCTGGCCTGCTTCTGTGGGTCAGCGCGGGCATACTGCCATCTCTTCAGTCCCTTCACCTGATCTGTGTGTTTTCGGAAGGTTTGATTAGGGACCCCCGTCAGACCTCTTGCCTAAACCATGTCTGCCAGGCCAGCCAAGCTGCTCTGTGCTGGATGAGGAAGGCGGTACTGACTGGCTTTCGTGGCTCATAATAGCAGGGTGTCTTGTTCCTCATGTTGCTGTTTTTCCTGACTGGGGGATAGTTCCTACAGAGACCCCACAGGACAGAGGTGATGGAGCCCAAGTAAAATTTGGGCGACCTGAGCCCTGAAGCTAATGTCATTTGAAATCACAGCCCAAGTCCTCACTGATACACTATGTGTAAAGAACATTGGCCTGGCTCAATGTTCAATCATCTTCAGCTTTTACTACTGATGCTGTTCTTGGGACACCTTCTCTCTCTTTCTCCCATCCAGAGAGAATTCTCCCACTACACAGGGAGCTCAAAGGCAGGAGCTAACCTCCTTGTAGCCATACCTCCAACAGCATCTCCAGAATGTGCAGTCACTCCTGCCTCTGCCAAAGCTGATAAGAAAGAACCCCTGTGAGCCTGAGAAAAGCAGGACCTGTGCCTCCAGGGAAGGTGGCCCAGAAACCCTCAAGGACTCTCAGGACAGGTCTAGACCCCAGTTGTAGTTCATCATTCCATAAAACATGAAGACCAAAGTATTGAGGGAGGAGCCACATATTCAGAGACAGTTCGCCTGGTGGACAGATATGGAAAACAGCACTCACATGCCTCAGAAGAAGGCAGTGGGGCTGGTCTTCTCGGCCCCGTTGGAGACTTGCTGTTCCAGCAGCAGTGTGTAGACCTGGAGGCTGGAGAGTGAGGGACTGGCACCTGGAATAGATATATCATTTTCAATTCCTTTAATGACCTCCCCTCTCCCCTTCCTCTGATCTCTTTCCACTCCTCCAAAAAGTCTGCCTCCTTGTTTCCTACCATCTCTTCTTTTACTTTTTAATTAATTTGTATTTTGAGTTTCTCACATAAGAAAAGCCAGGAGATATTTAACTTTCCGTGTCTGGCTTATTTCACTGAACATTATGAACTCATGATCCATGCATTTTCTAGCAAATAACCCAATTCCATTTTATGTGACTGAAAAATACCTCAATGCACCACAGGAAATAATACCAAGAATCAGTAACTGGGATTGCATCAAATTAAAAAGCTTCTGTACAACAAAATAATCAACAGAATGAAGAGAAAATCTACAGAGTGGGAAAAAGTTTTGCCATCTACTTTTCTGACAGACTAATATTCAGAATACACAAAGATCTCAAAGGAAAAAAAGAAATGACTCAATCAAAAAATGTGCAAATGAATGGAATACACCTCTCAAAAGAAGTACAAATGGCTTCATGCATTAAGTGCTGCTGAAAATCCTTGAGAGGCGCACACTTTCGCATCCCTGTATGACGGGAGTGATGTGTTCCACTCTGAAGTTGCGGAAATTGAAGCTCAAAGAGGTCATGTTGGTGCCCAAGGTCACAACGCGCTCAAGTGACTCCCACCCTCGTACAGTCTGCAGGGCTGATGGCTGAGCCAAGTGTGGGAGAGGTCAGGCTGCCTGGGGACACAGCCTGCACATGCGAGCTCGCCTTGGATTACTCCACACAGCACAGCCCTTGCGGCTCCTCAGTGCTCCACAAGCATCCGCAAGGGAAAGGACTCCGGGGCCACAGTGTGCTGAACAGTCTGCAGACTCAGTCTTCCCCTCCCTCCTCCCTCCCTAACCGTGGCTTATTTTTCTGCAGTCTTTTGCAGAACAACCCTTACCTGAAGCACACTTCCCAGGGATACATCCCATCATGGGCCTTTTCCATCTGCCATAAATATGCCCTACAGGGGGACTCATCCTAAGAGTTCGACAAATGGCGGCAAACAATTTGTAGGGCTCTGTGGTTATTCTGCAGAAATCAACTTAAGCCATCCAGGGTAGCCTTGAGCAAGGAAAATTGCAAACTCCAGGAATGAGTGGGTAGGCCAGGCAGCCCCCTACCCACTCCAGGGAAGGTCTGTGGACAGACTGTCCACACTGCTGGGAACGCAGCACCAGCTGGGAGAGCGGCTTCCCCACCTTCACTGCCACGAACCTGGATGCCTCAGGCACGAGTGCAGCACCGTGGAACAGAAGAGGGCGCACAGCTGGTACCTGGAGCCAGCCTGGAAAGGGAAGCAGGCCCTTGGCTTTTCTGGAGGCTTCACTGCTTTCACCAGGGTCCAGGAAGGCATGGATATTCCTGCCATCTGCGGTTGGACCACAAGAGCTACTTGTACAGGATGACCGATCTGCTTCACACCGTCCAGTTTCTTGACATGGGTGGCCTCACCTGTGAGGCTCCTCCTGCGGTGAAATCTGAACAGTTTCTCCCCAGATGCTCAGAACTGGATCTCCTCATGGGCTCTGTTTGTCTTTAAGCTTGGCACATATTTAAATTATAGTGGATTTCTTTTTTCTTTTTTCTTTCTTTTTTTTTTTTTTTTTTTGCCTTCTCAGTGATTCTATTGGTCCTGATGCAACCATGACCCAGGATAGCCAATCAGAATGGCCCATTCCTCCGGCATAGAGAGGATTGGGGGCCCAACAAGCTGAACACATTCCACATTGTGCTATTCTTTGGGAGCTGATGGGAAGGAAATCTTTGCGTTTTGGAGGAGAGAGCAACAAGGAGACGGGATAAAGTGGAAAGAAAGAGCTGGGTTTCTATCAGTTGCCCCTGGCAGTTCTGGAAGCCAAAAAGTCCCAGATGAAAGATGAGGCAGAATCCATGTGTGGTGAGGGCTGCTTCCTGGGTAACAGACAGCTGTCTTCTCATAGTCATCTCACATGCTAGAAGAGGGCAAGGGGTGTTCTGGTACCTGACAGAAGGGTAATAATCAATTCCCGAGGACTCTGCCCTCGAGATCTGTATCACCTCCCAAAGGGGTAGGTGAACATGTGACTCTGAGGGGAACACAAACCTTCAGTCTGTATCTGTCCCCTAGATCCCTGGCCCCTGGTAGATGCCTATATTCTTTGTTATTCAAGTGAATATTTGTTTTGTTACTACTACGAAGAGATTGTGAATAAGCTTCCCAATCAGGCCATGATATGGAAAGGCCTGGGGTCACAGAGAGACAAAGTCAGTGTCAAAGTATGTGGGCTGAGCACAAGGAGATTATCCATTGCTCTGGAGATAGAGGAAAGCAGATGGCATCTCAAAGCTAATAAGAGCCCCTGCAGACAGGCAACAAAGCAACAGAGGCCTCAGACATATAACTGTGAAAACCTGGGGCCCTTACACCACGTGAGCTGGGAAGAAAGGACCCAAAGATCCAGAGGACAATGCAGCACCCACTACTGCCTCGATGTTAGCTTGAGGGACCCAGAGCAGAGAACCCCAGCCACACCGTGCCCAGACCCCAGACCTCTGGAACTGTTCACTAACAAAGGGATGCTATTTGAGGCCACGGTTTGTGGTCATTTATATTAGCAGTGGAAATCCAATACATCTGAAACTCTACACACAGGGGGCAGGAGGGGTTCCCAGAACAAATCAGGTGAAGAGAAGGCTAAGGACATGGCCTGCCTCCATCATCTCCACCCAAATACATTCAAGTGACCTTTTAAGAACGTGTCTGTGTTGTCCTCCATGCTGACATCCAGAACGAGACTTTCCCCTGCAAAAGGTTCTGTAACCAATGCATAGTAGTAAGCCCTGATGGTCTCATTGTAGGTTTCCAAGTGAACGCAACCCAAAAAGTTATCAAGACTAGGCTTGGGGAGGGTGTTCAAGGGAGACTTTATATGACTCTATTCATTCTTTTGAAAAGAAAAACTGCCATCCTCCTGTAAGTCAAGTCCCTAACAAGAGATGAGGATTTAAAAGTGCAATGCTGCCACCGTCAGGCAGAGAAAACTCTGCAGAGCAAACCAAAGTAATGAGGGTGCCAGCTGCGCAGGCCCTTGGGGTCCACAGGGACCTTCAAATAGGAGCAGAAGCCCTGGTCATCCTGTGGTTGATGACTTTGGAGAACTGGCAAGAAAAATATTGATGGATAAAAATAAAAGACAAGTTCAATTGGGCACCACATCCCTTTGGCATTGCAAGTTTACTGCACAGTGTGTCTTCACAGACAGGTGGCAGGAATTAGTGCACAGAGATGAATTTCTGTTTGATAACTCTGCTTGGGAGTAAGCGGATTCTGCTTAAAAAGTGAAAACTACTCACTGCTTTTGTCATGGGCAAAACATACACAAACCACAAAATATGTTAAAAGAAACTGGAGGGGACCTGTGGGCAGGGAGCGCCAGTCTTCAGACCGGCGGCTCACTCCTGGCCTCGTAGGCCCCCGGAAGGAGAGCTTCCGGCACACAGGGAACCACAGGCGGGGAGTGCCGGTCTTCCGGCTGGCTAGCTTCCTGCCTCGTAGGCCCCCGGAAGGCCACAGGGTGGGGAGCGCTGGCCCTTGGGCCAGCCCCCAGCCTAACGAGCACCTGGGAGGAGGGGCTCTAGTGCACAGGAAGCCACACGGCAGTGAGCCCTGTTGCACACCAGCCCTCAGGCTGGCCACCACTGCTTCGTTGAGAACTACCATGACACAGAGAAACATTGACACAATTGGCCCACCATGCACCAGCTGCAGTTGCCCACCCACAGACGTGTCTGAATCATTCAAACATGGAGAAACCCCTGGGAATACATGCCATACAACAGGTCACTCTTGCTCCTGCCATTGAGAACCAGAAAGGTCCAGAGTCAGCGGAGGAGCAGCTGGTGAACAAGGACTCGGAGAACATGAGAATGCAGACCAAGCCCATGGAGTCAGAGGTCCAGTGGACTGGGGTCACGAGAGCCGCTCGCAAGCTGTAAACCAGGAGGACCTTGCACAAAACCTGCGGGGACTCTCTGGAAGCCATTCTTCCCCTGACAGTACAGGCTGTGGTAGAGCTCTGGAGAGGTCTGCAGCAAGATTCCTGCTGCCTGTGCTGACAGTTGGGGAGAGGACACTAACTGGTTGTGGGGTCCCAAAGCAATGGGAAGCTGGAGAGAAAAAGCTACAAAGAAGGGCTTTCACCCCAGATAGCTCACTTGAGATGTTAGTAAGAATTGCCTCCTCAGTATTCTATAGCCATGATGAGGAGGAGGCCAAGGAGAGAAAACAAAGAGACTGAGAAAAAGCAGCTGCTTTTGCTGCACCACTAAGAGAAACAGATCCCAGGTCTGATTCCCGGGGCCCCAAGAAGAACTCGACAACTGCATTCATCTGCTACCACTGTTAAAAGCCGGGCCACCTCAAGAGGAACTGCCCTGGGAGGCACCATGGGCCATGCCCTGGACGCAAAGGAGACCACTGGAGATCGGTCTGCCCTTTGAGGTGGAGGCCCCAGAGCTCAGACCCATGCTACCAGTTAGTCCAACAGGAATGAGAGGGCTTGGGGCATGGTCTGCCTTCTCCCTCTGGCCAGACCGTCATCTCCATCGAGGAGTCCTGGGTAATCATGACTATGGAGGAACAAGAAAACAGCCTGTTGCTAGACACAGGTGCAAGTCTCTTGGTCCTTCTTTTCAATCCTGGCCTTCCTTCCAGCCATCATACCTCAGTGAAAGGAGTCACTGGTGAGGAGGTAATATGCTATTTTTGACAACCCTTAGGCTGTAACTACTTATTAGATACTTCTTGCATACCTCTGTCTTCCTGAGAAACCACTTTGAAGATACCACCACATATTACAGCAGCCATTGATATTTTCCTACTAATCTATCCATAACTGTGTAAAGTTTGTAATGTTCCTATCTTATTTCATAAATGGATGTATGTTTATTATTATGTGTTTCCTACAACAACCATTGAGAATAGTTAATGATTTTTCAATAGGTCACTCATGTATACCTCTATTTATTTTCTTTAGAAGCCACTTTGAAGATACCAAAGTATAGTACAACAACTCTTGATAATCTCCTACCTCTTTTGTCTCTAGCTCACTATTATTTGTCTATTTGTTTTCCTGAGAAACTATTTTGTAGATAACAATATGTAAAACAATAACCATTGATAATTTCCTACCATTTTGTCTGTAATTTGCTAAGTCCCCCCTATTATTATGTTATCCTTTTTTTACTGTTTAAAAAAAATTAAAAAAAAAAAAAGAAAAAGAAACTGGAATTTTTTTTCAAAAACTCGACTAAGAAAAATGACATACTTGCTCATCTGTGCCTACCAGTGCCCCTTCACATGAACCCAGACTGGAGTCCACCATCCTTTCATTGGAAGTGTGAAAAGAAGCCACTTATCATAGACATTATTTTAAAATAAAACACCTTTCATTTTATTTGCATGGCATTAGGGTCCCACCGAAGCTTTTGATCTCAGGATCGTCTTTCAAGAGAGTTTGTTTGCCTGGGGCCCACAGAGTATGCAGGGGAATGATGAAATCTTCCACTAACATGAGAAATCCATTTGGAATGTGAAAAAAAATTTTACTTAAATTTTCTAATTAAATTCTAGCTTTGATTCCATGGTGTGGGAAAAATGAGTCTTCCCACAAACGGTGGCTCCACAGCTTTGTAGGCATTTATGTAGGTCTGTGTGCTTGTGATTTTGCAAATATATAGTCGGGGTGTATGTGAGGAAAGCGCTGCCCAAACACCCACAATTTTTCATCTTCAGGCACAGAAAATGTGGGTGCCATTTTGCTGTTCTGGCTTTTCTGTGTTCTCCAATTTGTTTGTACTGAACGTGAATTATTTCACATTCAGAAAAAAACTTTAACTTAAAAAGCTTTCTAAAAATAAAATAAAATAATTTAAATTATTATGTAGGCCACAGCGGATGGCAATTTTTAAATCTTTGTGTATATCTAATTAATGACATGCTGAATAATGTAGGTCATTAGTTCTCAAACCTTCTGCTCTTAGGAACCCATCAGAAGCTGAAAAATTACTGCGGACCCTTAAGAGCTTTTGTTTGAGTGGATTCTATCTATTGAAGTTAACTGCATTAGAAATTTAAGCCAAGAAGATTTTAAAATATTTGTTGTTAAAATTATAATAAACCTACATATTAGCAGAACATATTTCCCAAAGTTTATTCCCAAAATATATTTCCCAAAGCTTAAGTAACGTACTGCAAGGAGCAGCATTGTTCTCAATTTTTGCAAATGGCTTTACTGTTTGACAATTGGATTCTTGTCTGCTTCTGCATTCTGCCTGCACTGATACAATTATTTTGGCTGATGTATATGAAAAATATCTGGTCTCACAACAAATGGGCAGAGGCAAAGTAAGGGAAACCCTCAGCACATCCCTTTTCCTGCTTTAACCTGAAATGCACTGGAAGTCCTGGGTGTGGAAGTGGAGCAGAAGACAGTGAGTCTGGAGGGACCTACCCAACCCAGTGAAGGACAGGGTGCATGCCTTGCCCTTTCCTGCACCCTGGTCTGCAAGCAGTTAGGTCCTCAGAAGTGGGAAATCATGAGGAAGATTAGGGAGCCTGTGACTGAGTTTGGGGTGCGATGTGGCCAAGCCCTCAGCGGGGTAACTGATTGTCCCTGGAGGGGAGCCCCAGTGACCCCAGGTCAGGCGTCTGCATTGCTAGGAGCCAGCACTGTGGCTGGAACCCTCAGTGCACCAGGAGAAGGAATATTCTGTGGAGCTGGGGTGAGCAGCAGCACTGGCTGCTTTTCTGTGAGTGGACCAGGTGGTTCAGGAAATGTGGTCCTGGCATGGGGCCTAGGGCTCCTGCCTGGGCCAGTCCCTGGGTGAAGTGAGGGGCAGCCTGGCTCCCCTCACTGGCCCGATCTCAAACTTCCCAGGCAAGGAGGGGGACGGGGGGAGGAGAGGGGGAGGGGGACAGGATGAGGGGGAGAGGGAGGGGAAGGGGAGAAGGTAGGGGAGTAAGGGGAGCCGGAGGGGGAGGAAGGGGAAGGGGAGAGGAAGGAGGGGAAGGGAAGGTAACAGCTGGCACGGAGGCAGGGGTTCCTGGACCCTGGGGGCAGACTTTGGTCCCCATTTGCATCCCCAGAAGCCACCAGGTGACCCCGACTCACTGTACCCTGTTGCCTGGCTCTCTTGCTTTTCCCTCCTGGAACTTCCCGTGATGAAGGCTGCTGTGGTCCTGGTCCTCTCTTTGAAGACTGTGTCCATGGCAGGATGGACTGAAATTGCTGAGTGGTCTCCTGTTGTTGGAGCCCTCCATTCCCACAGCTTACTCTGGCCTGAGATTCAGAGCAGATCTGACTTTGATCCTTTTCCTTTATTTTGACAAAGTCAAAAAGAGTGAAGACAAACTGAAATTTTTTCACTTCTACTTTTGTAAGAATTGATACAGTTCATAATTAAAACACTCGGTGACTCTTGCCCATACTATCTTGAATATATTATTTATCAGTGAGACATGGCTATATTTTCCTATTCAGTCACCTTATAGTTTTGCTCACTGTAATGACACATTGCAGCTTTTCAGCTGAAAATGTGGTTTTATGTAAAATTGCCCCTTTGACCCATATAGCAATAGTAGAATAGGAATACTCTATTTTTGGCTATCCTTAGCAGCCTTCACTTTTTTGTTTTTGGAACTGGGGACCTAACCTAGCACCTTGGCACTGAGTTACATCTCCAGGGCTTTTTACAGTTTTTCTTTTAAATTTTACTCAGGGTCCTGCTAAGTTGTCCGGGCTGGGGTTGAAGTTCCCAACCTTCTGCCTCAGACTCTCAAGGTATGGGATTACAGGTGTAGGCCATCACACCCAGCATTTTCACTCATTTTTACAATTCATGTTGTTTTACTATTGAATTTTGACTTAGGGTTACATGATAATCAATGATTAAGTTAATTACTATTTTGATTTCTTGACATTTCTTTCAGCAAACAGGGTTTGCATCAAAAGAGTTATGAAATTTCCATTTCAGTCAAGGTCTACCTCCAGGGATATGATGAGCTGGACTTTTGGATCAAAGCAGTTCCTTTGACAAATTTTTTTTCCTTATAAATTAATAAATTAGCATTTTGTTTTAATGCATTTGGGGGCATTGAACACAGGACCTCATGCATACTGTACCACTGAGCTACACTCCTAGACCCTTAATTGTGATTTAATTGAGCCTTTCTTTTTATTTCTCTGTAGTCCAGACTGGCCTGGGACTCACTATGCAACCCAAGCTGACCTCAGACTTGCATGCAGTCCTCCTGTCTCAACCTCCTGAGTGAGACAAGTGTGAGGTGCCATGTGAGTCTTCACGTTTATTTGTTGGAAATAGAGAAAAATGGTTTGACTGAAGTGCTTGCATTTAGAATTTCAACGTGGTGTCTGGAAGGAGGAAGGATGCAGGGCTTCCAGAACTCATCTGGGTATGTGGGGTTCCCCTAGAGGAGGGGTGCATCTGGTGAGATAGGTTTGGGAAGAAAATAAAAGGCCTTCTTCATGTGTCTGGGAAAGGTTACAGAATCTAGAGGGTGGGCAGAGCAGAGAAGGACTAATCACTATGGGGAAATGATGGGATTCCCTGTGCATTTGAGAGAGGAAAGCAGCTGTTTGTTCTGCTCACCTAAAACCAGAAACCGTGTGTCCCCCACCTGTATGTTGGGCAGGTGTGAGGTGGAATCCACTTGGTTATTCTGACCAGTGGTGCTCCTGTAATCACAACCAATCTCTCTCTACTTCTCTTTCCCTTCTCTGCTTCCTTTCTACCTGCCTGCTCTTCCTCCCTCCTTTCCTCCTTCCTTTTATTCTTTCTGTACTAGACATTGAATCCAGGGCCAATTTAATTTAATATAATTTAATTTTGAGACAGGGCCTTGTTAAATCACCAAGGTGTCCAGGATGGCCTCAAATTTGTGATTCCCCCCTGCCTCAGCCCCCCACATTGCTGGGATTAGTCTTGCACCACAATAACTAGTTCTGTAATCTCAATCATTGTTTCCAGTATGTATCAAATTTCTAGAAGTAGACATTTTAAATCTTCGTGTTTTCTCTTTCTTTTTCATGGAACACCAGTGAGCCATCCCTGTTCCTCCCCCACTAGTGTGCCAGGCAGACAGAGCCCTGAACACCTTCTGGGGCCTTGGTGGCCACTCCCAGCACCACCCCCACCCGCACCCCCACAAGGAGCCAAATTGAAACCCAGACAGAGTGAGCAGACTCAGGGACTCCACTCTCACCCCTCCCCTGCCAGTGTGGAAAATGAGCTTCATCCTCAGCAATGTCTGAAACCTCGGTGACCATTATCTGCACTCACTCTAACCTTATAGAAGCCAAGCTGAACCCCAGACAGCTTCAGTAACTCGAGTGAGCCTCCCCCACTCTCCCCTACTGGCCTGGGAGCCAATTGAATGCAACAAATTTTCAGGAGCATCTGGGACCCCATCTTTCCACCACACACCAGCACAGGAGCCACACTGAGCACTGGGGAACTTCGGATCCTCACTCCACTTCTCCCACACCATTGTGGGAGTGAGGCTGAGCTCCAGTGAACCTCTGGATCTTAAATATGACAAAACAAAGGAGCAAGATGCAATCTCAGACCTCCACACTACCCACAAGCACAGGAGACATCAACACAGAAGAACCTAGAAGTCATACACTTGAAATTTCTGAAATGATAGTAACTAAAGTAAAGACACAACTCTGGCAGAAGACATCAGATCAGAAATAATCTCTCAGGTAAAAAAATAAGTGACAACAGTAATGAAAGAATTGCTTAGCACATCCAAAGAAGACACTGATAAGAAAATAGAAGAGCATAGAAAATTCATGGAAACCATGAGTGAACAATATAGAAAAGAACTAGAATGCATAAAATAGATTCAAATAGATAACCAGGAAATTAAAAATTCCATCAAATGCTGGCAAAATCCCCTGAATGAAGCTGAAGATAGACTTTCAGACCTTGAAGAGGGCATTGCCACTAACAGACATGAAAGGAAGGATCTCTTAAAAATAACAAGGAATCAGGAAATAACAATTCAACCACTGCAAGATGAAGCAAAGAAAAACAATATAAGGTTAATAGGTATCAGTGAAATAGCAGGGACCAACAAAATGACACAAAGACTATTTACAGAAATAATAGCAGAAAATTTCCCAGGCATGGAAAAAGAATTGGACATACAGCTAAGTGAAGCATATAGAACTCCAATTAACCATAACTAAAATAAATCTACACCTAGACATATAATGATCAACATCCCAGAAACTCAACAAAACATCAGAATATTAAAAGCTATTACACAAAAAACAGATCACCTACAAAGGAGAGCCCACCAGAATCACAGTAGATTTCTCAACACAAACCATCAAGTCAAGAAGAGCTTGGAGTGAAATATTTCTGGCACTGAAAGAAAATAACTCCCATCCCAGATTGATATACCCTGCAAAACTATTCTTCAAATTTAATGGAGAAATTAAATATTTCCACAATAAAGAACAACTGAAGAAATTCATGAGCACCAAACCAATCCTACAAAGAATACTAAAAGATATTCTAGAGATTAAAAAGATCATAACCTCAAGAACAGCAACAGAAAGGAACCACCAAGTTGAGCAAGCAATTAAACAGAGGGAAAAAAAGTAACCAACAGGAGGAAAATAAAATGACAAAAATAAGCCAATACATATTAGTTATAACCACCAATGTAAATGTTTTCAATACACCAATCAAAACAAGCAGACTGGCAGAGTGGATCAAGAAACAAAATCCAGCTATATGCTATATACAAGAAACACACTTAACTCAAAAGGAAATTCATAGACTGAAAATTAAAGGATGGAAACAATACTGCATGTGATAGGAACCCAGAAAAAAGTGGGCATAGCTATTCTGTTTGAAGACAACATGAACTTCAAGCCAAGAATAATCAAGAGATAAAGAATGTCACTATCTACTTGTGAAGGGAAAACTTCAAGAGAAAGAAATAACAATCATAAACATCTATGCACCAAATATAGGAGCACCTAACTATATAAGACAAATTTTAACAGACATGAAAAATGAAATAAGCAACAACACGATAATAACAGGGGACTTTAACACCCAACTGTCACAAAGAGATAGATCAACTAGACAAAAAAAAATCAGCAAAGAAATAACAGAACTTAACCAAACTTGTGAACAAAGGGACTTAGTAGACCTTTAAAGAGTGTTCCATCCAACAGCATCAGAATACACATTATTCTCAGCTGCACATGGGACTTTCCCTAAAATAGACCATATGCTAGCATATAGAACATGCTTAAGTAAATGCAAAGGAACTCAATTTATTCTATGCATACTATCACACCATAGTGTGATGAAAATGGAAATTAATGGCAAAAGAAATCACAAAAATTACATAAACACATGGAAATTAAATAATACCCTCCTGAACAACCAATGGGTCATGGATGAAATCAAAGTAGAAATTAAGCAATATTTACAATTAAACAAAAGTATAGATACAACTTACAGGAACCTGTGGGATGCAATGAAAGCAGTCTTCAGAGGGAAATTTATGGTGGTGAATTCCCACCTCAAAGAAACAGAACAGGCACAAATAAACAATCTTACATTGTACCTCAACCTTCTAGAAAAAGAGCAGATCCAACCCAAAGCACAAAGAAGATAGGAAATTATAAAGTTCAGGACAGAAATTAGTGCAATGGAAACTAAAAAAACAATACAAAGAATTAATGAATTGAAGAGTTGGTTCTTTAAAAGAATAAATAAAATAGACAAACCCTTAGCCAACCAAGAAAAGGAAAGAAACAACTGAAATACATGCAATAAGGAATGAAAGGGGTGAAATCACTACAGATCTTGGAGAAATTCAGAAGATCATCAATACCTACTTTGAAAAACTTTACTCGCATAGGATGGAAAACACAGAGGAAATGGGCAGATTTCTAGATACATATGAATTACCAAAGCTGAATGAAGAAGGTATAAAAATCCTGAATAACTGAATATCAGCCAGTGAAACTGAGAATGTAATAAAAAAAAAAGTGCCAATGAATAAAAGCCCAGGTCCTGATAGATTCACATAGAATTCATTCTTGAATTCTACAAGAAACCTAGAGAAGATTTAACACCAATTCTTCTCAAACTATTTAATGAAATTGAAAGGGAAGGAATTCTCCCCAACTCCTTCCTGGAGGCAAATATTATCCTGATACCAAAACCAGAGAAAGACCCAACCAAAAATGGATCTACAGGCCAATCTCCGTAATGAATATAGTAGCAAAAATTCTCAGTAAAATACTAGGAAGCAGAATACAACAAATCATCAAGAAGATAATACACTATGACCAGGTGGGATTCATCCCAGGAATGCAGGGACGGTTCAATATACATAAATCAATTAATGTAATATACCATGTCAATAGAGCCAAAGACAAAAATCACATGATCATCTCAATAGATGCAGAAAAGGCCTTTGTTAAAGTACAACACTCATTCATGAAAAAAACCCTACAGAAAATAGGAATAGATGGTCTTTACTTCAATCTGATCAAAGCCACCTATGACAAACCAACAGCTAACATCACACTAAATGGTCATGAACTGAAAGCTTTCACTCTAAAATCAGGAACAAGACAAGGATGTCCACTGTCACCACTCCTATTCAATATAGTTCTGGAAATATTACCTAGAGCAATTAGACAAGAGAGAGAAATAAAAGCAATAAGGATAGTAAGGGAAGAAGTGAAATTATTTTTATTCACAGGTGACATGACACTCTCCATAAAGGGCCTTCAAAACTCCAATGAAAGGCTTGTAGATTTAATAACCAAATTCAGTAGCATAGCTGGATATAAAGTAAACACTCAAAAATCAATAGCATTCCTGTACACAAACAATAAACAGACTGAGAGAGAAATTAGGGAAACCATACTGTTCACAATAGTATCCAAAAAGATGAAATGCTTAGGACTCATTCTAACAAAAAAGGTAAAAGTCCTATACAGTAAAAAGGATAGTACTCTGAAAAAAGAGATTGAAGAGGATATCAGAAAATGGAAAGATATTCCTTGCTCATGGATAGGAAGAACTAACATTGTGAAAATGGCCATACAACCAAAGTTGTTGTGCAGATTCAGTGCAATCCCAATGAAAATACCGTTAACATACTTCACAGATCTAGAGAAAACATTCCTAAAATTCATCTGGAATCAGAAGAGGCCTAGAATAGCAAAAGCAACCCTGAGACACAAAGGAAAGGCAAGAGGCATCACAGTTCCTAACTTAAAATTATACTACACAGCTACTGTGATAAAATCAGCACAGTACTGGAAAAAAAAAAAAAAAAAAATTAAAATTATACTACACAGCTACTGTGATAAAATCAGCACAGTACTGGAAAAAAAAAAAAAAAAAAACAGCCCTGAAGATCAATGGAACAGACTAGGAGATGCAGACACAACTACAGATACACTCAACCACCTTATCTTTGACAAAAGGTTCACTGGAAGAAAGATAGCCTCTATAATAAATGGTGCTGGAGCTAAACTGTGGAAGCAACCCAAATGTCCATCCAGGATTGGATTGGATAAGAAAATTGTGGTACTTTTATATAATGGAATATTACTCAGCTATAAAGAAAGATAAACTCGAGGCTTTTGTAGGTAAATAGTCACTAGAGACCATGCTTATAAGTGAAATAAGTCAGACCTGCATGTGAAAGCACTGCATTGTCTCACTAGTGTAAAGCCAGAAAGAGTTAATAAAAACTTGGAGGTATGATAGACATTGTGAAATGAAAAGAAAATGCTCAAAAGTAAAGGGTAACTGGGATGTGGGATAAGAGAAGGGAAAGAAGAAGAAATTTTGTATGTATGTATATACAGGGTAGTTAACATAGTGGATCTACTGTCTTTTATTTCTTTGCTGAAAGAAACAGTTAATGAGTCCTTAATTGATCAATGTTGCATGTCTCTGTTTTCATGAGAAATCACTTTGAAGATATCAATATGTAATACAACAAGCATTGTTAATTTCCTATCACTTTGCAACTCTGTATTGTTTATATTGTTCTTTTGCTATTTTGTAAATGGTTGTCTGTCTGTGAATGTTTTCCTCCTGTTATTTTTAAAATAAAAATAAATAAATAAATAGTGCTGGAAAAACTGGCTTTCCACATGCTGAATACTAAAACTAGACCCATGTCTTTCACCATGCACTAAACTAAAGTAAAATGGATCATAGATCTAAATATTAAAACAGAAACACTAAATCTATTGGAAGAGAAAGTAGGTAAAAATCTTGAAGACATAGAGGTAGGCAGAGAGTTCATGAACAAAAACCAAACTGCACGGGAAATACTTCAAAAAATCAACAACTGGGATTTCATCTTCTTGAAACATTTTTGTACATCAAAAGAAATCACCAATAGAGTGAAAAGCCAAGAATTGGGAAAAAAATTTTAGTCAACTCTTCCTCAGACAAAGGACTTCTATCTAGAACATATAAACATTTTTTTTAAAATATCAGGCCCCCAAAATTCAAAGACCCAATACAAAAATGGGCATCTGAGATGAATACACACTTCTCAGATGAAGATATACTAATGGTGAATAAATACATAAAAAATGTTCAACATCAGTCATTTGAGAAATACAAATTAAAACAATAGTGAGATTCCATTTCACCCCAGAAAGAATGGCTATCATCAAGAAATCAACCAATAACAAATGCTGGAGAGGCTATGGGGCAGAAAGGAACCCTACTCCACTGCTGGTGGAAGTGTAGATTGGTGAAACCACTGTAGAAATCAGTGTGGAGATTCCTCACAAAAGTAGGATTAGAAGTTCCACTTAGTCCAGCTATTCCCTTTCTGGAATTTTCCCAGAAAAAATTAAAATCATACCACAGCTATATATGTGCACCCACGTTTACAGCAACAAAAATTTTTATAGCTAAATCTTGGAAACAACCCAAATGCCCATCAACTGAGGAATGGATAAAAAAGATGTGGTATTTTTATACCATGGAGTATTACTCAGCTATAAAAAAGATAAACTCGAGACTTTTGTAAGTAAATAGATGCAGGGGCTGGGGATTTAGCTCAGTGGCAAAAGCGCCTGGCTGGCAAGCGCAAGGTCGTGAGTTCGGTTCCCGGTACCGGAGAAAAACCAAAACCAAAAAAAAAAAAAAAAAAAAAAGTAAATAGATGCAACTAGAGACTATACTCAGAAGTGAAATAAATCAGACCCACATACGTAAAGAGCATATTGTCTCCCTGGTATAGGAACCTGAAAAAGTAAGTAAAACTCAAAACATACAACACATGATATGAAAGGGAAAGAAATTGCTCAAAGGAAAGGAACAACTGAGATGACAGAAAGAAGAAAAAAGAAAGAAGGAAGGCAATATATATGTACATATATATATATATATGATAATTGTACTGCTAATGTCTGATGGTGTATTGAAAGGAATAGTTAATGCTTAAAATTTTTTATAATTTGACCAATTTTGCACACTTATATCTGGTAATTTGAGCAACTGATTTGAAGACAACAATATGCAATGGAACAACCACTGGTGAATTCCTTCCATCTTGCCTAGTGAAATTCTATTATCTCTAATGTTTTATTTAATTTTTTTTATTCTCTTTAATGGTTTGAACAATCTTCTATTCTTACATCTAGTAATCTGAACAATGTAGTTGAAGATAACAACATGTAATATAGCAACCACTCTTCATTCCTGTCATTTTGTTTTGAAACCCTGTATCACTTTTAATTGTTCTTGCTTTGTTTAGTTTATGTCTGTGATGTTGGTATGTTGTTATTGATCTTTTTTTTCCTACTCTCTTTAAAATAAAAAAATAAAAATAAGAAAAGCCATTAGAGAAAAGAAACAGATCACCTATAAAGGAAATCCTATCAGAACCATAACAGACTTCTCAACACAAACTATCAAGTCAAGAAGAGCTTGGAGTGAAATATTTCATGTCATGAAAGAAAACAACTTCCAACACAGATTGATACACCCTGCAAAACTACCTTTCAAAATTAATGGAGAAATAAGATACTTCCACAACAAATAGCAACTGAAGAAATTCATGACCACTAAACCAACCATACAAAGAGTACTAAAAGATATTTTAGAAAGAGATAAAAATGACAAAAATTCCAATAACAATAGAAAGGAACCACCAAGCAGAGCAAGCAATTAAACAGAGAGGAAAAGTAGGGAACAAACAGCAGGAAAATAACATGATAAAGATAAACAAATATGTATCACTTATAACTGTTAATGTAAATGGCCTCAATTCACCAATCAAAAGAAACAGACTAGCAGAGTAGATCGAGAAACAAAATCCAACAAAATGCTGTATATAAGAAACACATTTAACTCAAAAGGAAATTCATGACTGAAAGTCAAAGGATGGAAAACAATATACCATGCAACAGGAACCTAGAAAGAAGGGGGAGGTAGCTATTCTGTTTGTAGACAATGTGAACTTCAAACCAAGAATGATCAAAAGAGATAAAGAAGGATACTACATACTTGTTAGGGGAAAACTTCAAGAGGAAGCAATAACAATCATAAATATATATAGACCAAATATGGAAGCACCCAACTATATAAGACAACTTTTAACAGACATGAAAAATCAAATAAACAATAACACAATTGTAATAGGGGACCCTAACATCCCATTGTGACCAAGTGATAGATCAACTAGACAAAAATCAGCAAAGAAATAACAGACTGAACCAAACCTATGAACAAATGGACATAGTAGATATTTACAGGGTGTTCCACCAAACATCAGAATACACATTCTTCTCAGCTGCACATGGGATGTTTTCTAAAATAGACCACATACTCGCCCATAGGACATGCTTAAGTAAATACAAAGGAATTGAAATTATCTCATGTATATTATCTGACCATAGAGCAATGAAATTGAAAGATATTGACAAAAGAAACTGCAAAAACTCCATAAACAAATGGAAATTAAACAACACCCTCCTGAACAACCAATGGTTCACAGATGAAATTAAATAAGAAATTAAAAAATATCTACAATCAAATGAAAATGCAAGTACCACTTGCTGGAACCTGTGGGATGCAAAGAAAGCAGTCCTCAGAGGGAAAATTAGAGCAGCGAATTCTCACATCAGTAGAACAGAACTAGCACAAATAAACAACCTTATGCTGCACTTCAAGCTTCTAGATAAACAAGAGCAAGTCAAGCCCAAAGCCCAAAGAAGGGAGGAAGTAATAAAGATCAGAGCAGAAATTAACGCAATTGAGACTAAGAAAACAATACAAAGAATCAATGAATCAAAGAGTTGGTTCTTGGTTCTTTGAAAGAATAAATAAAACTGATAAACCCCTGGCCAATCTTATCAAAAAAAGGAAAGAAAAAACTCAAATTCATGCAATGAGGAATGAAGAGGGGGAAATCACTACAGATCCTGTGGAAATTCAGAAGATAATCAATACCTACTTTGAAAATCTTTATGCACATAGGATGGAAAATACAGAAAAAATGGAAAGATTCCTAGAAACATGAATTACCAAAGCCAAATGAAGATATAAAAATTCTGAATAACCCAATATCAGTCAATGAAATTGAAAATGTAACAAAAAAGCTCACCAACAAAGGAAAGCACAGATCTTGATGGATTCACAGCTAACATCTATGAGAAATTTAGAGAAGATTTAATGCAACATTCCTCAAACTCTTTAATGAAATATAAAGAGAAGCAATTCTTCCTAACTCATTCCTGGAGACAAGTATTACCCTGATAACAAAACCAGAGAAAGACCCACCCAAAAAGGAAAACTAGAGACCAATCACCCTAATGCACATAGATGCAAAAATCCTCAATAAAATACTGGTAAACATAATGCAGCAAATCTTCAAGAACATGACCAAGTGAGATTCATCCCAGGAATGCAGGGATGATTCAATATACACAAATCAATAAATGTAATACACCATATCAACAGAGCCAAAGACAAAAGTCACATGACAACTCAATAGATGCAAAAAAAGCTTTTGATAAAATCCACCACTCATTCATCATAAAAACTCTACAGAAAATTGGAATAGATGATATTTTCCTCAATCTGATAAAACCCATCTATGACAAACCAACAGCCAACATCATACTAAATGGACAAAAACTGAAAGCTTTCACTCTAAAATCAGGAACAAGACAAGGATTCCACTGTGATCACTCCTGTTCAATATAGTTGCAGAAACATTAGCCAGAGCAATTAGATAAGAGAGAGAAATAAAATTAATAAGGATAGGAAAGATGGAAATTAAATTATCATTATTTGTAGATGACATGATACTCTACATGGAAGACCCCAAAAACTCCACCAAAAGAATTCTAGATTTAATAACCAAATTCAGAACACAGTGGGATATAAAGTCAAAACTCAAAAACCAATAGCATTCCCGTACACAACAAACTTACTGAGAGAGAAATTAGGGAAACTACACTCTGCACAATAGCATCCATAAAAATGAAATACTTTGGAATCAGTCTAACAAAGGAAGTAAAAGATCTCTATATTGAAAGATTCAATACTCTGAAAAAAGAGCTTAAAGAGGATTTTTTAAAATGGAAAGATATTCCTTGCTCATGGATAGGAAGAACCAATATTGTGAAAATGCCCAAACTCCCAAAACTGTTATACAGATTTAATGCAATCTCAATCAAAATACCATTAGCGTACCTCACAGAACTAGAGAAAACATTCCTAAAATTCGTCTGGAAACCAAAGAGACTTAGAATAGCAAAGGCAATGCTGGGCAACCAAAGAAAGACAGGAGGCATCACAATTCCTGACTTGAAATTATACTACAAAGCTACTGTGATAAAGTGAGCATGGTACTGTCAAAAAACAGACCTGAGGATAAATTGAACAGATTAGAAAATACAGACATGAATACAAACACACTCAGCCACCTTATCTTTGACAAAGGGGCCAAACACATTCCCTGGAGGAAAGATAGCCTCTTTAATAAATGGTGCTGGAAAAACTGGCTTTCCTCATGCCAAAGACTAAAACTAGACCTATATGTATCACCATTCTCTAAACTAAGGTCAGAATGGATCAAAGTTCCAAATATTAAAACAGAACACTAAATCTATTGGAAGAGAAAGGAGGCAGGAATCTCAAAGATGTAAGGGTAGGCAGAGGGTTCATGAACAAAAACCAAACTGCACGGGAAATACTTCAAAGAATCAATAACTGGGATCTTGTCTTCTTGAAATGCTTTTGCACATCCAAAGAAATCACCAACAGAGTGAAAAGACAACCCAACAAAGCAGGAAAAAAATTTTAGCCAACTGTCCCTCAGATAGAATACTTTTATCTAGAACATATAAAGACTTTTAAAAATTCAGACCCCCAAAATTCAAAGACCCAATCCAAAAATGGGCATCTGAGATGAATACACATTTCTTCTGAGATGAATATATACAAATGGCAAATAAATATATGAAAAAATGTTCAACATCACTGGTCATTTGAAAGATGAAGATTAAAACAACACTGAGATTCCATCTCACCCCAGAAAGAATGGCTATAACCTAAAATTCAACAAATAACAAATGCTGGTGAGGCTGTGGCAAAAAAGGAACACTTATCCACTGTCGGTGGAAGTGTAGACTGGTACAACCACTGTGGAAATCAGTCTGGAGATTCCTCATAAAACTAGGATTAGAGGTCCCATTCAAGGCAGCTATTCCCCTTCTGGGTATTTTCTCAGAAGAATTGAAAACATCGTACCATAGCAATATATGTGCACCCGTATTTATAGCAGCATAACTTGTAATAGCTAAATCTTGGAAACAGCACAAATGTCCATCAGCCTAGGAATGGATAAAAAAGATGTAGTATTTTTATACCATGGAGTATTACTCAGCTATAAAGAAAGATAAAGTCGGGCCTTTTATATTTAAATGGATGCAACTAGAGACCATACTCATAAGTGAAATAAATCAGACTTGCATGTGTAAACATCATATTGTGTCCCTAGTGTAAGAAACTGAAAGAGTAAATAAGATCCAAAGGTACAATAGATATTGTGAAAGGGAAAGAAACTGTTCAAAAGGAAAGAACAACTGGGATATGGGAAAGGAGAAAAGAAGGAAGGAGGAAAAATATGTACATATACACACAAGTTAGCTAAGATTATTGTACCACTAATTTCTATTAATTCATTGAAAGGTACAGCTTATATTGTTTGATCAATCTAACATGCCTTTATCTGGTAATCTGAGCAACTACTTTGCAGATAAAAGTATGCAATATAATAACCATTCTTAATTTCCTATCATCTTGCTTTGAAATTCTGTGCCATTTTTATTATTTTTTATTATCTTTCAAAATAAATGCAGATCTTTATTATGTAACATATTAATAACTTTGATTAAAATCCCTGCAAACTTTTGCATATACACAAACTGATTTAAAACTTATATGGAAAGGCAAAAGGACTACAAGAGCCAAAATCTATTCTGAAAAAGAAGAAAGTTGGAGAATTCACATTACCCAGTCTCAGTGTGGTCTTGAAAAAGAGACAGACATACTGAGCAGCACAATAGAACTGAGACCCAGAAGCAGACTCACATATGTACCATTAACTGATTCTTAAAGTGGCTTTATTTAAATGTAATTTACATATAATATGTCTTAGTTACTTTTCTCATTGCTGACACAAAATACCCAACACCTAAAGTGAAAAGAGGAAAAGTTTATTTTGGCTCAGTTTATAGAGGTTTCAGTTCAAAATCAGCTGGTTCCAAGGCAGGGTGACATGGCAGAGGGGCATCACAGGGAGGGTGGGAGGCAGCAAAAGACAAGCAGCAGTAACAGAAGCAGCAGCAGCAGGTGACAGCAACACCGCTCTTTCTTCCCCTATGATCTATTCAGGCTACCTGCCCTTCGGGTGGTGCCACCCACTCCCAGGGTGGGCCTGCCCATTATCCACACAGAGAACTATGTCAAATCAGTCAGTGAACTGATTTAGTAACCACATACCCTTAACCCCAGCATCACACACCCTAGATCCAGCCATGTCTAAAAGCCCCACCTTATGACCACATGAGGCTTTGGGGAAACATTTAGATACAAGCCATAACATGATAAAATTCACATGTACAATGCAATGTTTCTTGGTAGAGGTGGACGCCATCATAATCCAACTACAAAAAATTACCATCACTCCAAATAATGTTTTATGCCCCATCTGCTATCATTCCTCATTCACACAGAGACAAACACTAGTCTACTTTGTCTCTACAGATTTTCCAACTGATCTTTGATAACAGTGTAAAGACAATTCAGTGAAAAAGGACAGCCTTTACAAGAAACGGTGCCATATCAACTGGATGTCCATATGCATAAAAAATCTCTACAAACACATCACAGGATATACAAAAGTTAGCTCAAGATGATCAAAGGTCTAAACATAAAATTAAAAAGCTTCACAGAAGAAAACAGGAAAATCTGTATTACCTTGAGTTTGGTGATGAGTTATAGATAAAAGTATAAAAAAGGACATCTATTTTAAAAATTAACAAGTTGGATTTAATCAAAAATTAAAATATTCTTTAGAAGATACCATATGACTCTAGGACTACTAAGAGAATGAAAAGATAATCTATACTAGAGAAAATATTTGCAAAACACATACCAAATAAAGATCTCATATTCAAAACATACTAAATTCCTAAATATCAAAAACAATAAAAAAAAATTTTTTTTGGTCTATTTTGAGACAGGGTCTCACTATGCAGTTCAGACTGGCCTTGAACTCACTTATGTGGCCCAGGCTGGCCTCAAACTCACAGTGATCCTCCTACCTTAGCCTCCCAAGTGCTGGGATTACAGGCTTGTGCCACCACACCCGGTTCAAAATTTTTAAATATGGGCAAAAGATCTGATCAGGTAATTCCAAAGAAGATGAATGGATAGCAAATAAGTACATAAAAAGATACTCAACATCATTTTTCACCATAGAAATGAATATTTCAACCACAAGATAATAATGTAACAGTAACTCTCATTACTGATTGTAATGGTTTGGGGCTTACTTTGCAAGGGGGACAATATAATACAGGACAGATATTTTATATGATTATTTATAATAATTACCCAAAGAATGATATACAAAAGAGTGCAGGAAATCTGTCCACACACCAAGACCAAGGAATCCAGCCAAAGGCCTGGATTCCACGAAAATGTCCTGCATGAGTCCAGCTGAAGCCCTAGAACTCATAACAGTGCCTCCCACAAGTCCACCTGGAGATCTAGAGCCCATAACAATATCTCATGCAGGCCTGTTTCATGAATCTCCGCTGGGAAGGCCCAAAGGTCAGTGGTGGAAGCTAGAAAGTCTGTGGCAGTGGGATAAAGGATCTGTGCTAGCAGGCTGAGGTATCTGTACTGGAGCCAGGAAGCAACACTCAGAAGAACCAGGGCTCCCCTGAAAGGTACCACAGCCATCTTTAGCAACAGTGAGGTCCCAAGCTCTCCAATGATCAAGATGGCTGAGTTCCCATCAGGGAAGCCATAGCAGCAAGCCTCTCAAGAAGCCGGCAGTGCTCCATCTTGCCCTCCGGATCCAGGAAGCGATGCTCAAAGTGAGGACCAGAGCTCCCTCAAAGTGAACCAAAGCTATTCTCAGTGCCAACGAGGTCCCGAGCCCCTCGCAGGATGAAAACAGCCAAGTTCATCAGGAAAGCCAGCATGACGAGCTCCTCCAAAACAACCAACAGCTCCTTACAGATTCCACCAGCTCCAACAGCTTTTCTCCACTCCCAACAGCCTTCTCCAGGTCTGCCTCTTATGCTGCTAGCAACAGCCCCCAGGTGGGCCTCCCACACGCAGAACCACACTTACTCAGTTCAGCTGGAGGTTATAAATTGAACACCAGTTATCAATCCACTACACTGATGACAGGCAAAATGAGTCACTTTGAGTTCAGTAGTTTATTGCAAATATACAGTGCACCTCCAAATGACTCACAATCACACTCCCAGGTATTTAACTGAGCAAAACAAATTACACTTCAAGAACTATATATGAATGTCCAGTGATGAACAAACCTGGTGGTAAAACTCTGCAGTACAAAGGAACAAGCTACCGATTCATGCAATGTGGATGACATTAAAATACATTTTGATAAGAGACCAGACTCAAAAGGCTACAAATGGTACTATTCTACCATTTATATGGTATTCTAGAAAAACTAAAATTATAAAATGGAAAAAAGGATCCAGTGGTTCCCAGGAGTTGGGGAAGGGGTATGCAGGAAGTTTGTTAGGTAATGAACTGTTGTTTGAGGGCTGTGGATGGGTGTGACTCCATGCACCTGTCAAAGCCCACCCAGAGTGCATTTTACTATGTGAATAAATAAAAACAACTGTCAGCAAAGCCAAAAAGAACACAGACTGTGCCCAATGAATCTGTTTTGCAAATGTGTGACATACTTCAGTGAAGGGAGTAGAAATAAAAGGAAACAGTAAGTTACTTTAGAAAATGGTGTGCTCAGTTCAGCAGCACATATACTAAAATTGGAATGATACAGAGAAGATTAGCATGGCCTCTGCTCAAGGATGACATGCAAATTCATGAAGCAAGAAAAGAAAATGGTGTTTTGTCAAGACAAATGGAAGATGACAGAGTACTGAGCAGCAGAGAAAGAGCCTCTCCAGGATTTGGTGTCTGGACACTGGACTATAGGAATGTGAGGAAGAGAAGAAAGGATCTGAATCAAGAATTGAAGCCCATGGGGAGAGTGAAGAGAGAAATTTCAACAAAGAAGAAAGAGGTGGAAGGCAGCACCTTCTCCCTGAGCCCAGACTCCCTGCATTGAAGGGATGGCTCAAACCTACAGATACATGGTGACTGCTGGCCACCCCAGAGGTCTCCACAGAGAAACACACCAATGGAAGGGAACAGTGGAGTGGAGGACTGCAGTGGCTAGTGAGTGGTGTGGGTCAGACAACCTGTGGAAAAGGGCTTGGCTGGGAGCCATCTTGAAGAGGGACCAATTGAGCTTGGAACTCAAGAACAACTGCTGGCTCCGTCTAGTGGCCCCTCAGCTAAGTTCAAGCCCAGAGAAGACACATTGATTGCTGCAGGTGGAACAGGTCTTGTTCCAGCCTCATGGCCAGAAACCAGCCTGAACTTCAGGGGAAATAAAGGTGCTCTCTCACTGAGACTATCCACTACCCTACCATGAAGCTTACTGGGATTAATCAACCCAGATCTAGACTCTGCACACATTGTCCACCAGTGATAGTAGAGACACACCTTGAAGTGGAAGGTTTTTTTTCTCCCTCTCTCATAGTTTTTTTTTTTCTTCATTGCTTGTTCTTGATTTTATGAGTGTAAACATAGTTTCTAGTTTTATTGTGGTTGTTGTGCTATTTTTTATTTCTTCCTTCTCTCTTTCCTTCCTGTCTTCTGCACCAGTTTCCCAAAGTTTGTGTGATATTCCTTTATCCTCCAGCCTTGCTTTAATCTCTTCCTCTTCTATTTCTCTATTTTTCCCCCCAACCCCTTTTACATTATTGCCATATTGAGAGCTTATTCACTGTATACAATTTTCTGGTTTGTTTTAAATTTTGTTACATAACAACAAATCTATTTCATAAACTTAAAGATGGCAAATTAATAGTTACCTCAGTTTGTCATTTTCTAGGTTGTGTTTGATGTTATTACAGATTGTACCATGTTAGCCAAGGCAACATAACTGTTCTAACCTGTTGTTCTTTCTGGTATACCAAGACTGAGATTATCAGGGAAAAACAATTTCACATACAGAAAAATGAGGCATAGAGAACTCCAATTAGCCATGATCAAAAAAAGCTACAGCAAGGCAAGTAACAGTCAGGATTCCAGAAATTCAACACAAGAACAGAATATTAAAAGCTGTTAGAGAAAGAAACAAATCACCTGTAAAGTAAAGCCCATAAGAATCACTGCTGACTTCTCAACACAAACCCTGAAGTCAAGGAGAGCTTAGAGTGAAGTATTTCAAGCACTAAAGGTAAATAACCTCCAACCCAGACTGATGTACCCCACAAAACTATCTTTCAGAATTGATGGTGAAATAAGATACTTCCATGACAAAGAGCACTTGAGGAAATTCATAAACATCAAGCCATTGCTCTAAAATGTTCTGAAGGACATTCTAGAAAGAGATAACAGGGACTACAACTCCCAAAACCCTAACAGAATGAATCCACTGAGCAAGGCAAACAAGTAAATAGAGCAGGAAAAAAAAGGGAGCCAACAACAGGAAGATACCATGACAAGGATGAGTCAATACATATCAATTATAACTACCAATGTTAATGGTCTCAATTCACCAATCAAAAGAAACATACTAGCAGAATGGATCAAGAAGCAACATCCAACAATATGGTGCCCATAAGAAACACATTTAATTAAAAAAGAAATTCATAGACTAAAAGTCAAAGGACAGAAAACAATAGTCCCTGGAAAACAGAAAAAAGCAGGGGTAGCTATTTTATTTGCAGACAAAGTGGATCTTAAGAAAAACTGATTAAGAGAGACAAAGAAGGTCACTAATCCTTGTAAAGGGAACAATCCAAGAGGAAGAGATAAAGATCATAAATATATAATCAACAAATACCAGTGCAAAGAACTATATAAAACAAATAATAATGGACATGAACAATCAAAGAAGTACAGATACAGTTGTATTGGGGGATCTCAATACCCCACTGTCACAAATAGAACAACTAGAAAAAATCAACAATGAAATATTGGAACTGAACCAAACTTTTGAACAAATGGACTTATAATGTCTGTACAGTGTTGTGTCCCACATCAGAATATACATTCTTCTCAGATGCACATGGGAAGTTCTCTAAAACAGACCATATACTAGCTCCTAGAACATGCTTAAGAAAATGCAAATGAATTGAAATTATATCAGGCATATTATCAGACCATAGTGCAATGAAATTGGAAATCAATGGCAAGAGAAACCACAAGAATTTCATAAACACAAGGAAATTAAATAACATCCTCCTGAACAACCAGTGCATTACAGATAAGATTAAAAAATAAATTAGTTTCTACAATTAAATGATACTACAAAACAACATACTGGAACTTATGGGACACAATGAAAGCAGTCCTAATGATATAGGGGAAAGAAACTCCCAACCTGCTAGTGTTCAGTTAGAGTTTGTGTTCTCTAAAATCAAAGAATGAATTTTAAAAACAATGGAGTTTAAGAGCAGAATATATTTATTGAGAGAAAGAAAGTTTCTGTCTGAGAGAGGGAAGGGGGTCCCAAATGGGTTGCCAAAGAACCTGCCTTTTCTAGGGATTTTTATAAAGCAAATCCATGATGTGAGTCAGGTCTAAGATGAGCAAAATGGAAAATCACAAGGTGAGCATGAGGTGGGACAAAACTATGGTTGGCTAATAAGATTACAAGTATAATTGCTCAGATAAAATTGATTAAATCAGGATCAAATGGGAAAGCAAGTCACGTAGCAAGCAAGCTTGAATATAGAACAGGGGTTCTTCCTGTAGTAGGACTGGGTTAGTGACTCTTCCTGCCTTACTGAAGCTGATAGATACCTATTTAGAATATCAATCGCCGATGTTTATCCTTAGGGAAGTAAGTGGGTGCATTAATTTCATCTTGTGTCTTGAGGGCTCTTCCCCACAGCAGAGGTGCCTGTCTCCCCCATAGTTGCAAGGCATCTCGTCTTCTGCACTGTCTCCTTCAAGGGCCTAACCCTACTTGACTTCCTATATTTTATCTAACATAGTTGCCTACAACACTATGATGGAAATTTAAAGCAGAGAATACCCACATCAGGAAAACATAGCAAGCTCAAATTAACAACTTAATGTTGAACCTCAGGCTTCTAGAAAAAAGGGCTGTGGATGTGACTCAGTGGTAGAGCTCTTGCTTTACATGCACAAGGTCCTGGGTCTCATCCCCAGCACCACACACACACACACACACACACACACACACACACACAGAGGGGGAGAGAGAGGGGGAGGGGGAGGGGGAGAGAGAGAGAGAGAGAGAGAGAGAGAGAGAGAGAGAGAGAGAGAGAGAGAGAGAGAGAGAGAGAGAGAGAGAGAGAGAGAGAGAGAGAGAAAGCTTCAAGAAAAGAAGAGCAAGTCAAATCCAACTGTTATGGTTGATACATTGTGTCAACTTGGGGAGTCTAGAGGTTTGGCTAAGTGACTCAGCAGGAAGCCAGGGTGCTTACTTTGTATACATCCTGAACCTGTGCAAGAGGAGGGCATGGAGATTATGTGAGAGCTACACACCCCTTAGGTGGGGGTAGCCTGTTTACAATTTAAGGGAGGGAAAGAGGCTGCTTGCCACCATTCCTCCCTTTTGCTCTGGCTGTTTGCTGTTTGGGTGCCATTCCCCTCTTGCTCTTGTTGCTTTGTTATCTTCTGCCTCGGAGCCAGCCAAGCATGGACTGAAACCTCCACAAACTGTAAGCTAAATAAACCTTTCCTTCCTTCATTTTGGGCATTGGGTATTTTGTCTTAGCAACAAGAGAAAAGTAACTAAGACACCAACATTCACACAAGGGAGGAAATTATAAAGATCAGAGAAGAAATTAATGCAATGTAGACCAAAATCAATGAATCAAAGAACTGGTTCTCTGAAAGATTAAATAAAATTGACAAACCCTTAGCCAACCTTAGTTTTAAAAAAGGAAAGAAAAGACTCAAATCCATGCAATTAGGAATGAAAAGGGTGAAATCACAATGAATCCTGCAGAAATCCAAAAGATCACTTACACCTCCTCAATAACTTGTACTGATACAGCAAGCAAGTCCAACAAGACAGGCACTCACAAGAGACCAAAAAGGCAGGAACAAACAAAGCTTTATTGGACAGCCGGCTGACAGACAGTCTCTGACCAGGAGCCAGAGATGTCCACTCTGACCTAGGTCTCACCTTTAGTTTAAGCATATTTTAGGTTTTCATAGTAACCATTACCTTACTGGGGGGAATTTTATAAGAATGTCACATAATGGCTACAAGATTTATATTTCCCCAGAAGTTGCTGGACAGCTGGATTTCAGATGACCATTGTGGTTTAACTTTTAACCTACTCCCCAATTTGTCTTGTCTTTTCTGTTCCCATTTTATGACTCTGCTCTCTTTTAAGTGGGTTGATGACTAACCAAGGGGAGAGGGTGAAGAGTGGGGTCAACTATAGCTTAAGCAACCTCTCTTAATATGGAGTTAAAAAAAGAAAATGGAGTCTCTCTTGTCCTGTCAATATCCTAATAAGATGGAAAATGCAGAACAAATGGACAGATTCCTAGACACATAGGAACTACCAAAGCTAAATCAAGAAGGTCTAAAAAATCTAAATAAACCAGTATCAGTCAAATTGAAGATGTCATTAAAAATTAAACAAATTTGAGGCTGGGGATTTAGCTCAGCAGCACAGCGCCTGCCTGGCAAGTGCAAGGTCATGAGTCGTGAGTTTGATTCCCGGTACCGGAAAAAAAACAAAACAAAACAAACGAACAAAAAAATTAAACAAATTAGAGGACAAGCCCTTATGGGCTCACTGCTAAATTCTATAAGAAAGTCAAAGACATTATACCACTACTTCTCCAACTCTTTAATGTATTGAAAAGGAAGCAATACTCTCAAATTCATTCCTGGCAGCAAGTATTACCCTGATACCAAAATCAACTAAGAAAGAATTACAGGCCAACCTCCCTAATGAACATAGATGCAAAAATCCTCAGTAAGATACTGGCAAACAGAATGCAGAAAATCATCAAGATTATATACAATGACCAAGTAGGATTCATCCCAGGGATGTAGAGATGGCTCTATATTTGCAAATCAATACATGTGATACACCATATTAACAGAGTCAATGACTAAAACCATATGATCATCTCAATAGATGCAGAAAAAGTGTTTGACAAAGTCCAACACCCATTCATCATTAAAACCCTACAGAAAATTGGAATAGGTGGTCTTTATCTCAACCTTCATCTCAATCTCTGACAAACCAACAATGAACATCATACTAAATTGACAAAAATTGAAATCTTTCACCCTAAAATCAGGAATAACAGTACTTGCCTGACAAGCATGAGGTCCTGAGTTTAATTCCCAATACCAAAAAAAAAAAAAAAAGAAACAAGACAAAGACATCGAGTTACCACTCTTATTTAATATAGTTCTGGAAACATTAGCCAGAGCAATTAAACAAGAGAAGAAATAAAAAGAATAAGGACAGGAAAGGAAGAACTTAAATTATCATTACTCACAGATGACATGATATTCTATATAGAAGACTCCAAGAACTCCACTAAAAAACTGCTAGATTTAGTAAACAAATTCAGTAGCATATTTAGATACAAAACTCACTTAGACAAATTAGGGAAATAACACCTTTCACAATAGCATCCAAAAAAAATGAAATGCCTAGGAATCAATCCAATGAAGGAAGTAAAAAAAATCTCTACATTGAAAACTACATTACTCTGAAAAAGGAGACTGAAGAGGATATGTCTTGGTTACTTTTCTCTCATTGCTGAGACAAAATACCCAACACCCAGAATTAAGGAAGGAAAGGTTAATTTAGCTCACAGTTTGTGGAGGTTTCAGTCTGTACTCGGCTGGCTCCAAGGCAGAGTGATACATGGCAGAGGGCAACTGGTGGCAAAAAAACAGGAAAAGCAGTCAGAGCAAAAGGGAGGAGTGGTGGCAAGCAGACTCTTTCCCTCCCTTCCATATGCAAACTATCTGCCCCAGGGCGGGTGTAGCACTCACACTCATAACCCCAGCATTGGATCATGGATCAGTCATGAACTCTAAAAGCCCGCCTCATGTCTGCATGAGGCTTTGAGGGGACATCCACACACAAATCAAAACAGGATATCAGATAATACAAAGATATCCCTTGCTCTCGGTTAGGAAGAACCAATATAGTGAAAATGGCCTTACTTCCAAAACTATTATACAGATTTAATGCAATTCTGATTAAATTTCCAACAGCATATCTCATAGAATTAGAGAAAACAATCCTAAAATTCATTTGAAACCAAGAGAGACTTAGAATAGCAAAGGCAATTCTGGACAACGAAGGCAAGGCCGGGGGCATCACAATCCCTGACTTGAAAATACACTACAGAGCTACTGTGATTAAAAACAGCATAGTACAGGCAAATAAATAGACCCAAAGATCAATGGAACAGATCTGAAGACGCAGAAACAACTCCAGACATACTCAACCACCTTATCTTTGACAAAGGTGCCAAACACATTCACTGGAAGAAAGTGTTTATTTTTAATGAATGGTGCCAGAAAAACTGGTTTTCCACAAGCCAAAGATTAAAATTAGATCCATATCTTTCACCATGCACTAAACTAAAATCCTTGGATCAAAGATCAAAATATTAAAACAGTAACATTTAAGGCATATTTTCTCAAGATCTGTGAGGTATGTTGATGGTAGTTGAATGGGAATTGCATTGA
>NW_004955540.1:2583841-2603750 GCF_000276665.1 Chinchilla lanigera | reverse complement strand
CACTTTGTTTGTAACTCTGTATTGTCTGTATTGTGCTTGTGATATGTTGTAAAATGTTGTATGTCTGTTAATGTTTCCCTCCTTTTATCTTTAAAATAAAAAAATAAAAAAATAAAACAGTAACATTACATCTGCAGGAAAATGGAATAGGTAGAACTCTTGAAGATATTGCTGTAGGCAAAGTCTTCATGAACAAAACCCCAATAGCACAGGAACTACCACAAAGAACTGGATCTCACCTTATTTAAAAAACAACAAAAAAAGCTTTTACACAGCAAGAGAAACCACTAAGAGTGAAAAGACAACACATAGTGTGGGAAAAAAAATTTTACCCACTGTTCCTCAACAAGAGAGTACTATCTACAATATATAAAGAACTCAAAAAACTCAGACCCCCTAAATTTAAAAACCAAATCCAAAGTGGGCATCTGAAATAGATACTTCTCAGATGAAGTAGAAGTGGCAAATAAATATATGAAAACAATGTTCAACATCACTGGTTATTCAAGACAGCAAATTAAAACAATGCTGAGATTCCATCTTATTGCAGAAAGAATGGCCATTATCAAGAAATTAATCAATAACAAGTGCTGGTGGGGCTGTGGGGAAAAAGGAACACTTTTCCACTGTTGGTGTAGCATAGACTGATGCAACTCCTGTGGCAGTCAGTGTGAAAGTTCCTTTAAAAACTAAAACTAGAGGTTGCATTTGACTCAGCTATTCCCTTTCTTGGTATATTCCCAAAGTAATGAAAACCATACCATGGCGATATATGCACACCCATGTTTATAGTGGCAGTTTGTAATCGCTGAATCTTGGAAACCACCCAAATGCCCATCAACCCATGAATGGATAAAGATGTTTTTTTTTTCTTTTTTAATATAATGAAGTACTACTCTGCCACAAAGGATAAGCTTCAGACATTTCCAGGTAAATGGATTCAACTTGAGACCATACTCAAGTGAATTAGACACTTGTATAAATATCACATGGTTTCTCTGGTGTGAGAAACTGAAAGTGTAAATAAGGACCAAAATGTATAATGGGTATTGTGAAATAGGACAAAAATGCTCAAAAGGAAAGGGAACCTGGGAGGGGAAAGGGGGAAAGGATGGAAGGGAAAAGTAAAAACAAAACAACTGGAAAAATGGAAACAAAGCTTTGTAAATAAGGAGGGGAAAAGGGGTTGAAGGCCGGGTAGGGAAATGGGAGGAAAAAGAATTAGGTTATATGATGTAGAGGTACAAATCCCCTATGATGTGATCATTATATATAACTGAAATGTACCAACGAAAATCATTTTCTTTGAAAGATCATTGAGTTTTGACTAGATGATGTAAAACTAAAGATCCTCCCCACAAGGAAAAGTAACGAACACTGTATCTCATCAACTTCTCAAGGGGTACAAGTTATGTATTCTAAACCCACTTTTTAAGTCTTTTAGTGTTGAACAAATAAACACATAAACTAGCATAAAGGAGCCACTGTCAAGATACAAATAAGCAAATGCAGAATGAACCCTATGCTAGTCAGTATAATCTCATGAGTCACTTGGATTCTGAAATAATTATAGAGATGTGCACTTATATGTTGGCTAATATAGCTATCACCTAGCTCAGTCACTAAGAGGCCTAGAAGCCATAACCCTCCAACAGCAGAAGCATACCCAACACCTAGACATTAGCTGCTAAGTTCCATTCTCCACTAAAAAGAACCAAAAGTCCTTGGAGAAATAGCTCCTTCTACAGCTACTTCCAAAAGAACATGTCTTTAAAAAACCAGTGGGGAGCCAACATCAAAAAACTCCCAATGGCCAAACCTCAATTTGCACAACAAATTAAATGGCAACAGCCCTGCATTTTAAAGCAAAGGACAAAAATAAGTAGTAAGGAGTTCACACTAATGTACATGATCAAATAAATTTTAAAATGGGAGAAAGGAACAAATGAAGAATTAAAGAATTCTTTAAAGAAGAATTCTAAGTGTATGTAAATGCCCACCCCTCCAGGAAGTAGAGGTAGATTTTCCTTCCCCAGTGTGGGCTTGACTTAGTGACTCTCTTCCAGAGTAAAGCATAAAAGCGCAGGGGGACAACTTATAGTGGCAAAACTAGGCAGACAGCACCTTCACCAACAGAACATCATGGTAACATATGCTAACATCGTGTACCCCATGGTATGGTACAGAGAAGGGCACACCCTTTCCGTCTAATCGTGAGGAAAACTCAGGTAAGCCCACAGTGAGGAACAGCCTATGAAGTGAACTTACCTGTGCCCCTCACAGTGTCAGGGTCATGAACAGACTGAGATACCACCACATGGTAGAAAAGATTAGGGGGCATGCATAACTAATTAAGCGTGATGCGATATCCTGGCCCAGGTCCAGGAACCAAAAGATGTTAGTGGAGAAATGTAAAGGCCCAATAACGTCTGTAGTTTAGTAAATAATATTGTGTCCACGTTAATTTCTGAATTTTGACAGATGGGCCATTGTTTATATAAGGTGGTACATTAGTAGATGCTCAATAATGGGTATAAGGAATTATCTCTGATCTTTGCAACTTACCTATGTAAAATTACTACAAAATTATTTAGAAAAGTAATAGCACTGAAAAGTATAGCTATATGTAAAACTAAAAAAGGAAAATTCAGAAGATCATATACATCTTCACGGCAAGTGATCAACACCACAGTTTATTTGTAAACATATTATATGTCAATAATCAAATTGACAACACTTTATACATCTCATTGTATAATGCTAATAACAGAAAACAATCCACTGTACTGTTAACAGTTTTTGATATTTTAAAATGTGTAATACAAACTATTTGAAACACTGAACACAAAAAGAAAACATGAATGGCAGAAAAAATAAAACATCAAGTAAAATAATATTCCCCCAAAAGACAAACACAAAATCATCTGATTATGTTTTAAAAAGATAAGGAAATCTTTCATATTTCTCACATGATATGAAGTTGCACTCCTTTAGATAACTATTTGAGAGGTGAAATCGTATCCCTACTCAATTCTATACCCTTTTATATATTTCTTTTTTCTTATCTCTAAATAATGTTTGCCATGGTTTAAGCTACATTAGGAGAAAGTAAAGGAGGAGGTGGCACAAAGCCAAATGAAATTAGTTTAAACATTTGCAAAAAAATGGGGTATAAAGTTTCCACGAATCTTCTTTGGCAAATAACAATACCTGTAATTTAATTTGCATTTTTTTTTAACTGGCTGAACACTTGTAAGACTTAAGAGATGCATCTTTGCATGAGTTAAAGTACAAATGAAAAAAAGACATTCAAAAAGCAAAGCACAAACACTAGCATTTCACATTTTGCTAACAGGTTGAAAAACGCAAATGTTTTCCTCCTCAAGACAGTTAAGAGGCCTTCAACTGGGAATCAGGTGATTACTCTTTCCTCAGGGAGCAGAAGAAACCAGAGTTGACCCAAGTTTTTTCAGTATTGCCCTGAAGTTCATGATCATTATTCTGTTATATTTTTTCCTCTATTATCTCTCAAAGGAAATACAGCAGCAAATCATCCCCATATTTTAAGCTTTAAACTCACCAACGAAAGTGTTCACTGACAACAACTACAAATGTTCGATTCTTTATTAGTATACATGTCATGTCAAATGGCTTAGATGGTTAATATAAGAATAAATAAACAATAGTTCATTCAAAAGAAGCACAATGAAATGAGATTAAAGAGTCCTAATCAAAAGGAATATTTATAATTTTCAGCTGAGCAGTGTAAAAGTTATATACATATGTAACACTAGGAATGTACAGTATCAATTAAGGGAAAAACAAATGAATGATTCACAGTCATAGAAATTATTTTAATATTAGTGTGTATTTTTCCTTTTATAGATACACATAACATACATATGGTTTCTACCTTATACAAAACAAAGTAGAAAACTAAATGTTACCACATTTATCCCGAACACAGTACTGACTGTGCCACAGGTAACCTGGTCCAAAATATTCAGTTCTACAGATAGGACATGGTATGGTATTAAATGCAATGTTACGTTAACAGTTTTAAGAAAGGCATATATTTCCAGAAATATGTTAAATACACAAATATCAGTTCTATAAATAACAAAAATCATCACCAAAATGTTAGGTTATAACATTTCCAAATTTTCTAATGTTTTAAGTGTTTTAGATATATGTTGTCTGACCAGGTAGTTCGGTTAGTTATAAACTAGCAAACCATTACCCTACAAGAGGAGCTAAACTAAACTATAATGACGCACAAACTTCCCAAGGAAGGTAATCTGAAAAGTTTACAAAGTGAGTTCAATCACTTTAATTAACATTTGAGATACTAAAAGCATCAATGACTCAAGAAAACTTTGAAATTACTCATTTTCTTTACTCCCTCCAAAACTATTAACATAAATTTAAGATGCAGATGGCTTAAGAATATGTCTTCAAAGTAGGTTATTCACAGAAGTATTCTGATCTGAACACATAGCCTTAATGCTTTTAATATGTAACTCTAATCTAAAATCACAACCCTTGGTTTGAAAACATTAAATTCAATTCTGTAACAATTTCACTGGTAAAGCCACAAAACAGAACAAAACAAAACAAAGAAAAAGTCAGGGTAAAAATATGCAGCAGCCTCAGCTACGAGTGGAAAATAAGTTCTATTTTTCCATAAAGACTGTATGAAAATATAAAGCCCAGAGTGAGTGACAACAGAAGTCCACATACAAACACTGTTTAAAAATAGAATGTTTTCCAAAGCTTATCTCATGAGATGTTAATGAATAGTCATAGTCTGAGTTCAGACCTTATAAATCCAGGTTAAGATATACATAACTATGCCAATTTACAGACCTTCAACAATGTTTGGTTAATTTACATCATTTACAGACATCCACAGAAACTCTTAATGCCCTATCACATGATCTCTCAATACTGGGTGTTCACTGTTACACAGTTTTACTATGAGAAGACTTTGCAGAGGAAGTGTTCCATCTCTTTCCTTGATCCCCTAAAGTGTAGGTAACAAAATATAAAATTAAACAAGATTTATGTGTGATAAACTAACATATAAAATCACCATCGCAATATTCATAGTGACTGCTTAAAAACATAACAGTCATCATAAAGCCTATAAAGTATATTCTTAGTTTTACAAAAGAAATGCAGATTGTCTCAAGGTAAAAAATACAGTGCTGGCTGCTAAAAAGCACTTTGTTGCAGTAAGATGTGCAATAATGAACATGTTCCCCAAACTCCGAGTATCAGTGAAACAAGAATTGCACTGCAGCAGCAGGAGGCTTTTTAGCGGCTGACACTATAAAGCTAACATTATGAAAGGAAAAAGGCAGAATGTGAGAGCAACAAATGGTGTAACCAAATTACTACAGGTGGAGATTGGCAATACGCAGTGAGGAAGGTGACCGTCCACTCCATTCTGATAAGATGCCATCTTTAAATACTAAGTTTTTCGCAGGAAGTGGAACTCCTGTATCAGCATAAGATGACTGTGAAAGAAAACTTGAGAAGCTGGGCTCTGTGTGAATATCCAGTGTTGAAGCACCTTCCTAAAAGACCAAGAAATGAGAGAAATATGAAATATTCAACTTTATCAAACCACTTAGCCAAACCAAAACTGCTTAATGTAACTTGTGAGAAATAGGGGCCTTGATTACCTAAGAATGTCCACGGACTACAAACACTACCAGAGATACAAAGATCTACCTCACAAGCCCCAAACATCAATGACAGGGAGTAATGTATGCAAAAATGGTTACACAAATCAGACTGTAAGAAATGTTTTGAAATAAACAGACAATGGAATAAGAAAACTTTAATTCTTATTAGAATGGACCTACCTCCAAGTATTTTCTAACCGTAGCCACCTCTAAAACACCTGTCAACACTAAGCATCAGAACAAAGATTCCTACATCCAACACCCACCTACTCCTAACTGCAGGCTCAAGCCAGGTTCTGGCCTCTATATTGTTTCTCCCCTAAAGTATGTCCACCTTCACAGTCCATCATAAGCTGGCTCCTTCAAAGTACTTACTGAAATCTATAATTACCTCTTTTAGGGTGTATTTGACTATTGTTTCACACAACATTAAAAGCTCCATTAGTGTCTTGCACAGCACTGTTTCCCTAGCACCTGGTATTGAATGAATGAATGAATAAATGCATGCATGGAATAAAACTCCAAGATACTGAATTCACAATACTGAATCAGGTATTTTGAATAGAAATTTCCCATTCTGAAAGTTTATCTATAAATCAAGTGCTGATTGTTCTTTCTTTGCTTTGTAACAGCACTGGCTTTCATGGCCATGAGTCACTGCAACTGTTCACAAAAGGGAATGGCAGCCACAACACAGCACCCAGTACCCAGCACCCAGCACCCAGCACCCAGCACCCAGCACCCAGCATGGAATGCAGCCCACAACAGCCACCTAACACAGTCCTGCAGAATGAAGTTCTCACAGCAGGGAAAGAACCCAAGCTTTCACTTATAAAGTAATACTACTATGTCATGTCTTTCTGCTGTGCAGACTCAAAAACCTGGAAATGCTTCAAATACTATAAATCACTACACAATTTGCATTTTTAATCTTTATTACCTGGAATGAGTGAACAAAGTTAAGGACTTGTAGAGACAGTTTTCTGCTGGAATGTAGGAGGTTTTGAAGGCTGAAAAAAAAGGGGGGGGAAATTAAATGGAATGGCAAGAAATAACATGTCACAAGACCTTAGTTTTAGCAATTTAAATGCCCTTGTGTGAGTATATACATTCTGATTCATCAGATAAAAAATTTTATCTGAAGAAATTATTTCAACTCTTTGTATTACTAATGTTTTTCTTGTTGTAATAATAGGTAGTAGCAATGCACAAAAAGTATTTTCAAATATAATGCAATATATAAACCAAAACTGAAGTTACCATTTTAAAAAGATATTTAAACTGCTAATAAATATTAATGTTAAGTGGATAAAACTTTTAAAATGAAGATTTAAAACTCTGCACTCTGAGGGATGGAAAATATGACACAAAACTTCAAATTTCCAAAGTAATTTTAAAAGACAACCTGAGGAAAAAAGTCGAACAAATTTAACACAAACTAACCTCTACACATAAATCAGTAAAAACGGCAGTAGCAATCTTTAGTTCTACGGTATTTCCACTTTTGACGTATGTTATCTTATTTGCAGAGAACAGTTTTTCAAATGCTCAACTGGACACCTTTAATTTTTTGAGATAAACTTCACTAAGCCAATCATATGAATTATCTCTTGTCCAACTATTTTCTTCCTAAGTAAAAATGCCCAGAAGACTGGTGGATTATCAGCCCTGCAAGCCATCCATAGTGACAACTGGAGACAGCAATATTCTTCCTCACTAGCCCAACAGCCTCCTCAGAACCCTTCCAGCCCTGCTTCTCAGCAGCTCCTTCCAAGAATCAGAGTGAAATGTGAGATAAAACTTGTGTGTCCTCTCTAAAAAGCAATACATGCTCATTTTGGAAAATGTAAGAAATGGAGAAATTTTTATAAAGTCACTATAATTCTACCACCAGAGACAAACATTATTAATATAACTTATGCATATATCCTGATAGAAGGAAAGCCTTGCACGGTGGTGCACACCTGTAATCCCAACATTCTGGGAGACTGAGGCAGGAGGATCACAAGTTCAAGCCCTGCCTGGGCAACTGAGAAAGATTCTGTCTCAAAAAAATAAAAAGGGCTGGGGACATATGGCAGTGCTGTTCAGGTCAATCCCCAGTGCCACAAAAAAGGGGGAAGGCAGGGGCGGGCACAAGACATTTACCAATTTTTAAAACTAGGTTCACATTCCACACAGGCATGCCCATTTTTCACACCCTCACCAAACCTGGGTAACTAAGAAAATGTAATTAAACCATGACCCCAAAGTGTTTGCTGTGACTAATTTCTGATCTACTACAACTTTAAAAATACACCAAAACCAGTAAATTAGCATTCCCTTTTCAATCAACAAATATACATTGGGAAGTAACTATTCACGTGCAGAATAAAAGAAAGCACAATCTAGTAACTACTCACTGACAGCTTAAAACCAAGAGTGAGTCCATACCTCTCTTTTCTGCAAAGGCCATGAGTAGCGATTTTCCTACAAACTTTCTGGTTTAATTCAGAACTGAACAGTGGAATTCCAAAGCACAGCTCTAGAGGAACCCACTCTGCTTCGGTAGTGGCACCTAGAAAAGGACAAACAATTTTCTTTCACCTCGGACATACGCATCAGCAGCATCTGAGCACTAAGGCCCCATAACCTCCACCAGGCTTGACGAGGGAGGGGCTCTGAAACAGGGCTCCTCGCTCTCAGTAGAAGAGGGCATCTTTTGAGGATGTATACAGGCCTAGAAAATGGGGACACAACTATCATCAAATGTTCAAAGTAGTCATTTGCCAAGAAAGACATCTGCATGATGAAGAGAAAGAACCAAAACATTGACCACTAATGGATGACACCTGAAGTCATTATTTGCCTGTCATAATTTAATAGTGCTTAAGTCACTATTTTAAGTATAAAAAAATGTTTCTTAGAAAATTCATATTAAAAAGTCCATTATGGATGATAAGACCAGACAACATGCAAATAACTTAGCAGGAAAGTTAAGCCTCAGAAATTAGTCTAATAATTGTTTGAGGAATTTTTAACATCGTACCAGAGTTTTGTTTTGTTGCTGGATCTACAGTTGCTTCTTCAATGACCATTTCAAATGACTCTGTACTTCCATTTACATCCGAGCCAGATGCCAAATCAGGTTCTCCTTATAATAAAAGGATATACACAATATTAGGATTCTAGACCAGTACTCAGCAGAAGCTGTTAATAACTCAGATCTAACATAAAGAAGACTTCAGGCAATAGTGATGATGATGATGATGATGACCATGGGAAGAAATGAGTAATTTGGGGCCTAAACCAGTGATTCTACACTAGGGGAACGATTTTTCCCCAAAAAAGACATTGAGCAATGTCGAGAAACAAGTGCAGTTGTCATGAATAGGAACAAGATGGTCCTGATTTCCAGACATGTTAAACTTCTTACCATGTACAATCCCCAAAACAAAGAACTACCTAGCCTGAAATGCAAATAATGCTAAGGATGAGAAATCCTGGCCTAAATGTAAAATTCAAAAAGAGGAACGTGGGTTTAGATCTGCACTTAGATCATGACTAAAGCCATTTCCACCTGTGGAATACAGCCTGACTACATTACTCTTCAATGACATTCTTCCACTCTCCAAAATCTTTTCTTTTACATAAAGATGAGCTACTCTGTTCCTAATGCCCTCTGCCTAAAAGGTTGCCACCCCCACCCTCAAAAAAAAAAATCCACAATCCTTTTTTGTTTCTCTAACTCATTTTTCAAGTTCAGTTGACACTGTGTCTTCTCTAGGATGCCTTCCCTGGAAGGTTCACAGGGCAGAGAGATGCTTGTCTGTCCTCATCAGCATACCTCAGACCCTATCACATTCTCTCAACACTTCACTGCAGGCTGACACACTTGTCTGTCTCCTACTAGGGTTTTACCTCTTGGAATAAAATGAGGTCTTACCAATTTTCTCCAGCACTTAAACAGTTATTTATTATTTACATATCTGTAGAATGAAAATTGTGAAATATGATAGCTATAGTAGACACACTTTGAAATGCCCTCTTCTCTGGAAATTGCTCCTATAACATCAGCTGTTAAAAGCTACCTACTAACTTTGGCCAAAACTCAATGGACCAGGAGTATATATCTAACTCAAAGTGAGCCAACCCAATCCTTTGAATGGCTCATATCAATCACATTTTCTTAGGATTTCAAATTAAGAGGCTCATGGAATACAGTCAACCAGTAACAAGACATCTGACTTCAAAGGTCTCCCAAAGGACCAGAGCCAGCACCACAATAACAAAAGCCATAAGCAAGCAAATATTATGCCAGAGTAGAAACAATTAGTAAGCATGAAAAGGTGATCTGAAAATGGGAATTCAACAAGAAAGAACAGGGCATAATAAGCCATTGTTAATGTGCAGGACAGACTGGAGATAAGAAAAAGACGACGGGAAAACCAAGTAGGAAATGGTTGCCAAAATACATAATTAAGGTAGCAAGATCCAGACTAGATCAGCAGTTATACAGACTCAAAAATGAAGGGGGAAAAACGACATGAGAGATATTTCTAATGACTAATTTCACAGAACATGGAAACCAACTATTAAGTTCACTTTGGAAACATTTTTACAAAGTCATTTGAGTTTTGAAACCAACACTCCACAAGGCTAACGTAATTCAAAACCTGTAAACACAGATGTGGCAGCAAAGGCTAAAAGCCCAAAGCCACGCTGTATGGCAGGCCAAGGTCATCACTTCATTAGTTATGCACCTGGTATTTGCCCACTTATACAACTGCCATTTGTCCAAATGATGCTACAGAATACTGTCTTATCCTTCAGTTAAAAAACTGTAATTCAGTATCCCCACAAATGTCTACTGATTTTTATATATTAAGACTATTTTACACTAAAAACCAGGTATGTGAATTCAAAGAACCCAGCAGCTGGCTCACCTTTCTCATCAGAAGCATCACTGAGTTTTCTACTTGCAAGTTGGCTAGAAGCATTCAACATGGTGACATAGCCACAGAAATGCTGCAAGTCCACTTTGTTCCTTAATGTTTGCAATGCTTTATGAACACCCATGCTGATACGAGAAAACTCTAGGAACAAAGAAATGACAACACATTAGTGAAAATTCTTATAACACAACAGCCAAAACTTGAACGCAAGGCTACAAAGCTGGGCATAATAAGCAAACTATTCACATTTTTTTTACTAAACAATTCTTTTGAATTACTTTTATGTTTTAATCTACCAAAAATGAATCCAATGAAGAAATATATGTGATTGCCAAAAAAAAAACTATTCACATTTAACATGTTTACAGTCTTCTGGGGCACTACCTGCTAAGTGAGTAAACTGGGCCAATCTGTGGCAGATCTCTAGACTTCTCTTTGTGGTTCTATCCTGCCTTGCACACTTACTTAGTGGGCTTCTATAGGAAACGTATTAAATACAAATCATACTTTCTAAAAATTTGAGTAGTTATTTATATTAACAAATGCTAACAATGGACTTGAAATCATATGCCTAATAAATTATTTAGCTATTAGCTGGACTTATCAGAAATATGTGAACGCATAAATGAGAAAGTGCTCTATATCCTAATATGAAGATACCTCTTTTTTTTCCTTTTCAGTGTTGGGCATTCAACTCAAGAGCCTCTGTACTGACCTATATCCCTAGCCCTTTTCTTTATTTTTTATTTTGAGAGAGTCTCATTAAATCACTAAGTTCTCCAGGTTGGGCTCAAGCCATAACATCTGGCTTCTTTTTTATAATTCACACAATAATCTCCCAAGACAATAAGTGTCCATTAGTTCTCAATATTACATAAAATTTAAGATCCTGCTGTCACTATCCTGTACAGTATATTTGAGTAAGCAAGCAATTATTTTTTTCCTTAGAATTCAACAAAAAAAAATTAGAGGATTAAACACCAAAGTAGGTTGCAGGGATGTATTCACTTCTGAATAGAGGCATATTTATTCACAACAGGCAGAAAAAAGAATCTTAATTTCAAATATGAAGCTTCTGCAGTATAGCCATGTAAAAAGAAAAATGATATTCACAAAATTCACTTTCCTCTATTTTGAGGTAGAAAGAAATGTAGTGATTAACATTTGGGAAGAAGCTGAGTGTGGTGACGTACACCTATAATCCCAGCATTCAGAAGGTTGAGGCAGGGGCTGGAGATTTAGCTCAGCAGCACAGCAAGGTCGTGAGTTTGATTCCCACTACCGGGGAAAAAAAAAAAAAAGAAGGTTGAGGCAAGACTGCTGAGTTCCAGGCCAGTCTGAGCTACACCATGAGTTCCAGGCCAGCCTGGACTACATAGTGTAACCCTGTCTCAAAAATAAAAATAAAAATAAAAATTTTTTGGAAGAACAGTAAAGTATTTGAAATATTCACTATTCTCTAAAATCCATTAATATGGCTCTAGAAATCAGAAAAATAGCTTACCATGAAGCTGTTTTTGCAGGAAGCAGAAGTGTTATATATAAAATAGGTAAGTGTTAATCAAACAGCATTTTTCTTTTGAATATAATCAGCCTGCTGTATCTGCAGGGTTCCATATCCACGGAGTCAACTAACCAAAGATCCAAAATATTTGAAAATAATATGTACTAAACATATACAGACTTTTTATTATTATTTCCTAAATAATATAGTATGACAACTATTTACACATAGCATGTATTAGGTATAAGTACTCTACAGATTATTTTTAAGTATACCAGAGGATGTATACAAACATATGCAAGTATCGCTCCATTTTATATAAAGAACTTGAGCATCTGTAGAGTCTGATATTCCCTGTGTGGGGAGATTCTTGGAATCAATTCCCATGATATTATGGGACAACTGCATGTAACTTGTTAATATTCAGAGAAGTTATCTTCTATATTAGAAAAGGACAAGAGAATTTGCTTTTATAAAAATTCTTGGAGCATCTTGCATCAAATAAACTCCAGGTCACATCAAATTCTAGAAAGAGATGATACTAAGTAGGGCACTTCCCATCCTATCACCCTTCATTCTCACTAGCTGGATTTGGCATAAACCCTACAGACACTCAAATCCCCTCCAATAGCAAAAATAAAACTTAACAGCAAAAACAAATGTGGGAACAAGAAAGATATACAAGCTTAGTGAACCGTAAGGTAAGAATGAAAATGCTCATTAGCATTCATTTTTTAATTATGTAAATTTTTAAAATGTTAACTAAAAATTAAAACAAGCCATTAAAACTGCAGCAGCAGTCTTTATGTAGATGTATTCACACACAGACTGAGGTAGCTGTAAATGACATTGAAAACTCTGCACTGAATACTTTAAAGAGCCTCTGACATGGAATTTATACAACACAGGAAAATATTTTCTAAGTATAAAATCTATGGCTTGTCTTCTCCCTCAACCTTCAAATAAAGCAAATAAAAGAAACTGAAAGCTTAAAAGAAAATTCAGTCTTTCATCTAGCCAAATATCTAGTTATTATCTTTGCCCCCATGACAATGTGCTTTCAAGAGTCCTAAATGGGTATTAGCCTATCAGCTCCTGAAGGAAAAGTTACAGAACAAAAATACCCTTTGCCAATATTATGTAATAGCAGAATGTAAGAATCTAGAACTTAAAAATTTTAAGCATTCACCCTTGGCACTTTCACCACCAAACTGTTGACATAATTAATGGTAAAGTCAAATGGATACAATTCAGAAAGTACCTCCTTGTAATTCTGTTTCATCAAATGGAAACGGCACATGGACAGTTTCACCTATCGCATACAAACCATGTCCCTAAACATAAAGAAACAAAAGTTGAAAAGTATTCAAGAAACCCACATTTCCAATAATTGATAAACAGATAATAAATAAGTTTGTGCCACTTAATGCTACATTTCACATTAACACTCCACCAAACTGCTTTCAACAATGTTCTTGTTTTCTACAGCCAGAAATGACAATCTTACCTGCATATTAACCTACAAGACAGTGTTTCTTAAACCGAGCATATGAAAAACATGGAGGTTGCTAGATTAACAGCTAAATCAGGGAAAGGGAAGGGGAAGCCAACCAAAGAATGCATGAATAAGGTCAAAGAGCCATGCACAAGGCATAGCTGTAGTTCCGCAAGAGAAAAGCATACAAGAATCCCTACAATCACATGGCACAATGGCACAGAACAGGGAATGCAAAGTCCAAATATGTGCCCTGAGATGGCATATACAGTATACAGATATTTGCTACAACAGTATAATGACATACTGTACTTGGAAACAACCAAAACACCCACCAGTACTTGTAGAGGACTGGTTAAATAAATTATGGCATATATATTTTAATAGAACTGCATTTTACAAATAAAATATAAAGATCTCCAATTTATAAATGAAAACAGTATAGGAAACTTCAGTGTATAACCACTTACATTTGCATAAATGGACACAGCAGAAACTAATAAATGTGACTATCTCATTTGGAGGTGAGATGAGGAGTGCAAACTGGATAGACAGAATAATATAACTATACTATTACATAAAAATTAAGTTTAAAATATCTGAGTCTACCCACTCTCCTCCCATTTTACAAATAATTTAGTTTCATCCATCACATTCAATTAATATGCATTTAAATTTTTGGTTTTAAAAAGTTTATATATGTTTAATTCCAAAATTTGCTTTGGGCTTACAGTTGTTTAAGAAAAATCAGCATGAAGAACTTAGGTTTACACGTACTTAGTACCATTATGATGGAAACTGTAAAGAGTGTAAGAGACCCACATGATGTATTACTTGAACTCAAGAACTCCTGATATAAAACACTATGAATATATTTGTAACTGCTCTCACTTATTATTCCTCTTAAAGATTTATACTTTATTCCTAAACTATGGTTACAGTAAAATTGTGGTCTTAATCAAAATCTTAGTTTGTAACATACTGTAAATCTTTTCCATAAAACATAATAAAGTAATAGTTCTTTTTTAGCAAAAACAAAACTTCTTAGCAAGCACTTTAAAAATGGGTAACATCTACTGATAGAAAAAAAACCAAACCTGACTGACTGAGTACGGCCTATAGGACAGACTTTGGCAGTTACACCCTTCGTATTATAGGTGATGAAAACTGAGGTTCAAAGATGTGAGGGCAGATCCAAGCCAGCGACAGGAAGAAGTCAATCACCACTGCTCCCTCTGTCCCCACTACGACGACCACCACCGCAGCTAATGTCCTTTGCCAGATCTACCTATGTGCTACGCAGCTCCTGTCAATTTCCTCTTTCAGTCATTCTTTTCAACAGACTATGAAGAGAGCTGATAAAGACGTAGTTTATCAAAGAATTTATCAACAATTGACTGTGTACCAGAAAGTGTGCTACATACATTTCACATGAACATTCTCAATTCATCCTCTGACAAGTCTACAAGTACTGTACAAATTTCCTACCTCATCATGAGGTGCTACCTTTTTTGGTTATTTTTTAGAAGATATCACAATCTCCAGTTTTCCAGTGGAAAACAGAAAAGTATACCAAAAATATAGTTCAGCCCAATAAGCACATAAAAAGAGACTCAACATTATTATCAGGAAAATGTAAATGAAAACTATAATGAGATGCCAAATCATACTCACTAAGTTGGCTATAATCAAAAGTCAGGTAAAATCAAGTACTCATAGGAAAATAAATGGCACAGACACTTTGGAAGGCAGCCTGGCTGCTCTGCAATGGTTACGTGCAGTTACAACATGACTCAGCAACACTATGCGCCCTTCCGCCCTGTATTTACCCAAGAAAAGTAAAAATACATGCTTACACAAGACTCAGACATGCATGTGTACAGCAATGCTGCTCACAGTCCCCAAAAGGTGCCCATTAACTACTGAATGGATAAACAAAATGTGGTTTATCCAAATAATGAACAATTAATTTGGTCATAAAAAGAAACTGATACATGCTACAATATGATGTTAAATGAAGACAATCACAAAAAATAACAACAATAAAGTCTTCACACATTTCACATGATTCTATGTACATGAAAGGCACAGAACAGGCAAACCTACAGAGACAGTAGTTGTGTTTAGGGCTGCGAGACTGAGGGGCAGGGGAAAGGCGAGTATGATAGCTAAATAATACAATTTATTTTGAGGTGTTAGAAAGTCTACAATTGAGGATGCTGACAACTATACAGATCTGTAAATACACTAAAATACATTGAACTGCATAAAGTGGTAAACTGCATAGTTTATGAATTGTATCTCAATAAAGCTATTATTTTAAGAATAAAATACGAGTCACATAGCTAGTAAAAGCTCCAACTGCAGTTCAAACCGGGGTCCAAGTTCAAAGTCTATGTAGCTTCTACCAACCTCACACTGCCAAAGGGCCAGGACTAAAACCAAGATATCTTGATTTCTCACTTTTCCACTTTATAAATAAATGACAAATCAAATAGTGAATTTTTTCAAACAAAATAAGTATACCTGAATTAAAACCGCAGAATGTGTTAAAGCATCATTCAACATCGTCAGCACATTTGATGTAGGAACTACACCAGGATCATGACCCCAAGATGTTATGAGCAATCGATCATAACCCTATTGGAAAGAAATGAGTAACAGAATGGCTTTTAGAAATAAGAATAAAATTAAGAAAGTTATCTGTTATATTGCTCACCAACTTCTACTCTCTTCAAAACTAAAAACCATTTAAAAAATCCTAGGCTAGGGATATAGCTCAGTGGTAGAACACTTGTATAGCATGTGTGAGATCACGGGGTCCATTCCCAGCATCACACACACACAAAAATAAAATGCAATAAAATAAGAAAATAAAGAAAGAAAGAGAAAGAGAAAGGACGGAAGGAAGGAAGGGAAGGCGGTAGGGAGGGATAGAAGGAGAAAGAAAAGGAAGGCAAGAAGGAAGGAAGGAAGGAAGAAAAGGAGGGAGGGACAGAGGGAGGGAGGGACCTTCATACATACCTGGAATATGTCTGGCAGTTTTCGAAGTCTTGTACCTTTTGATAGTAAAAGAGATGGTGGTCCTTGCCCAGTGATGTGGTAAATATACAGTTTGAACCAAACAGAACTGACTTCTGGAATAGCTGGTCCGATATGCTACAGTCACAACACAGGTAAGATAAACATTGTCATAGTTATCTACAGAAGCCAAATTTCACAACTGACGAAGTATAGTCTTCTAAATAGGAAATGCCCACTAAATTTTAATTGCCATTATCCTTATTGAAATGAATATTAAGTACTCCAGCAAAATAGTGTCAGCCTTATTTGGATTTAAGGAGGTATACTATATCACTGCATTACGGAATTCAGCTTTGGAATGTGGACTGCATAGGTCTGAATCTGGGCTTCATCCTTTTATCACCCTAAAAGTTACTAAGTTACCTAGAAAGTTACTTAAGCTTTCTGCACCTCATTTTGCTCAAGCTATAAAAGAGCAATAAAATATCCACCTCATGAAGATGCTGTAAGATTGCTCCAAAAGGCTTAGAACAGCACCTAGGACATAATAAACTTTGTATTAAAGTATTAGTTGTTACTGTCATTAAAAACATGTAATCTTCCCTGCATCCATTTTATCATCTATTCAGACAGTTCATAGATTTCCCCTACGCCTACAGGTTGTGTTAAATAGAAGGGGCTGCTGAGAGAACATAAAACTTGGATAAATGCAAATCTAGGACCATTCCCAGTGAGTACTGTATGAGGCCAACATTTGTTGTGGCAAATAGAGCAACACAGACTATATAAACAACTTCATGCAAGACACGTCGCTTTCTTCTACACTATTAAACTCTGAACCTCTTAGAAACCAGGAGGTATGGAGCAGCAACACAATCTCCACACTGAAAACGGTTCCTGCCACAACTTTCTTGCTATGTACACACACAAAACACTGCAACTTATTTATTTTTAAAAAATAAAAGATCAGAAATAACTCTCACATATAAATTCCACAGCTACAGCTCTTTCAAATATCACCTTTTCTTCCCATCACAGTCCCACTTCTAAAACATTTGCTTTTTCCTAAACTTATCCCTCAGGCTGGGGATATAGCTCAGCGGCACAAGGACCTGCCTGACAAGCACAAGGTCCTGAGTTCAATTCTCGGTACCAAAAAAAAAAAAAAAACCTAAACTTACCCCTCAAAATGATCTAGGCTTCCTTCTGGGACACCCTAAATGTTCTCTTTAAAATACTCTGTGCAGAATACGATGTTAATCTAATGCATCACAGGTTACTAATACATAAATGTGCCCATTATACTTCACAATGTGAACATAACATCACCTTACAACAGCATAAAATGCATAACTGCTGACTCAATGTTTAGTGTTTAGTACCCAAAAGTTGAGAATGAAGAAAATAAAACCATTCATTTTCTCAGTGGAGTGATAGCAGTTCCAAGAGGATCTTCCAAGTTGGTCCTCACCTGAGGGGTACAGCTGCTGATGGGGCGGATTTCGTTGGTGAGAGGAGCCATAGAGACCAGCAGTGTGTAATTTTTGTTTAGAACTCTGCTGCAAGTTGCAGGATCCAAACCAAGAAGGCTTTCACAGCGTAAGAGATCCAGAGGAAAACCTGAGGTGTAATTGAGCACACAGAGAACAAAAGAATGACTATGTGAAACAAAAATGTAGAAAATGAATTATTGGTAAGTGCCTTGAGATTTTACATATTTTTAAATGGTAAGATAATTCAATCAAGAAGTACTAAATTTCCTAAGGAAGCCACTAAGACATTTTAAGATTTAAAGTTCACATTTTCATTCTCTGATCTAGAAAGATAGCTGCCACTTTAACAAACAACTATTTCACCACCCTCCCACTCTCTATCCCCAGCCACTTTGGCATACCGTGGCACCCTAAATACCAGGGAAGCCCTATCCTTATTCAGTTTCCAGTGTCTACAAAAAGAATCAGAGTCCAGCTCTGATTTTACCTAAGAGCAAGTTTCCCTCATTCAGAAATCTGTGCCCTAGACAGCTGGTCTATAAGGCACTCAGCACGCATTTTAAGCATTCTTCCCCTTCACCCTTTAGGAAAACACCAAATCCTACAACTCTCTCTAAAGAGATATTTAAGATGGAAAGAAACTTCAAATCAGTTGGCCATTTCTTCCTTCAAGTAAGAATGCATCTAAAAAAAAGTGGTGCTCAAAGGCCTAGAACCACTGTGCACAACTAGTGCCAGATTTTTTTTGTCTCAAACCATTTCCCAGGAAAGAAACCTTGCTAACAAGTACAAGATCACATCAGATCTTTTTGTTTTGCCAGGAAATAAGAAACAGCTCAAAAACAAAAGGAAAAAAAGCGCCTGGGCATGTCACAAGGAGATAGCAGCCAGTTGGAACACAAAAATAACTAAGACAGTAATGACTAATTATAGACCACTGAAAAAAACAGGAATTCATAAATCCATACTGAGAAAGAGAATGCTTCATCTCAGCTGTTAAACATAGAGGAAATGCTGAAGTTTGGGGAAGAAAATTACCTATTTGCAACCACCACAGTACAAGCTAAGAGCTATCAATGGATACTAATTTGAGGGTGAAATATTGCTATGGAGGAGACTATCTGCATGACATTAAAGTATCTTCGCACTAACTGATCAAAACTAACATCACCAGTGAGAAGATAAATATCATGCACCTCCAGATTTTATATCTGTAGAAAGACACAGCATACCGTGTCTATTCCTGTCTATGCTATGCCAGAATGAGAAACTTTTCAGAAAGACCAACAAAAGATGGAGGTTACTCTTTAAAAATAGGAATTTATGAAAGAAAAAGAAGAGCTATGGACTTGTTGTAGAACCAAGAGGATAAAAGAGGGCTGGGGATTTAGCTCAGCGGCACAGTGCCTGCCTGGCAAACGCAAGGTCATGAGTTCGGTTCCCAGCACTGGAAAAAAAAAAAAAAAAAAAAAGAGGATAAAAGAGGCACGATGACCAAACACAACACTTCGTACTAAACTAGGTCCTGCACTTGAGAAAGGAAAATGCTAACACTAGGTGAACTGACAAACTGGAATGCAATAAAATATCAGTATTAAATCCTCTGAACTTGTACTTCTGTCCATAAGAAATACACCCTAAATAATTCAGGAGGCAAAAGGTCATGACATACAACTTACTCCCAAATTCTGAGTCAAAAGTAATTAGGTTATTCTCATTCTTAAATATAAACTAATGAAGAGGCTGACCAAAAAAAAAAAAAAAAAAAA
>NW_004955540.1:2580711-2583741 GCF_000276665.1 Chinchilla lanigera | reverse complement strand
TTAGCTCAGCGGCAAAAGCGCCTGCCTGGCAAGCGCAAGGTCGTGAGTTCGGTTCCCGGTACCGGAGAAAAACCAAAAAAAAAAAAAAAAAGAAGAGGCTGGAGTGTGTGATTTAATGGGAGAGATAGAGTCCTACAGCAGATGACAGGAAGAGCACCTGGTCTACACCTCAAGAACTAGTAGAGACCAGCATAGAAGTGGCTTCTACAAAGTGTTACATCTGGCTAGAGCACAGGATGCAGTGCAAAGTAAAATGAGAAGTTAATGGGTGGCTGAGGAAAGAAGGAAAAAATCTGTAGAGACCAGAGAAAGTTGTGTTTGAGCAGTACACTGAGACACTATCCAATAGCCATGAGTGGAAAAGTAGTACCCTATAAAAAAAGTAGGGTCCTATAAAATCACTGGATATCCAGTGGGTCCAGTCTCATTCAGCTAACCTACCCACCATCTTTGTTCCCTCTTACTCAACAATTCTTGCCTAGTCAACTCCTTCATGTATTAAACTGAGCTGAAAAGGGAGTCAGATGCTACGAAAAAAATGAAATGAAAATGAACATGACTAAGAATTTGATGGCCAAAAGAATAACTTTCAGGTAAATAAGTGACTGAAATTAAATGTCATAGGAGCACTGAAGATTTACAGTCCCAAGATGCAATTCTTGTAAATGTCCAACGACATAAGCCAGCTATTCTATCAGCAGAGCCCAAGCCCAGAATGAAGCCTGGAATCGTCTTTTTAAAAACACACATTCAGGGCCAAGGATACAGCTCAGTGGCACAGCGCCTGCCTGGCAAGCGCAAGGTCCTGAGTTTGATTTGCAGTAGTAAAAACAAACACATACACACATTCCTGGGTGCCCTTTACCCTTCAAGAGCTATATACTAGCAGAGATCTCAAAGTAGAGACTCCAGCACTGTTAGTTTAATTAAAGTTTGGGAACCTTCATCTGTCACAAAATGAAGGGACTATAAGGGCAACAATCACATCAGCATCCATCAACACATTAAAATTGCTACTACCTCTTTTACTTTTAAGAGATTATCAAGCTTCTTTAAGTAAAATACCTTAGTCAGTACTACAGTAACATATGAATAGATGTCCCTGTTTATTAATTTCACACAACAGAATGTGTCATTCCTAAATTTTATTTTTTGGAGACAGAATCTCACCATGTAGTTTAGACCAGGCTTGAACACATTATGTAGCCCAGGCTGGCCTTGAACTCCTGGCAATCCTCCTGCCTCAGCCTCAAAAGTGCTAGGATTAAAGGCATGTGCAACCACACCCAGCATTCTTACAACTATTATACTCCCTATATTAACCAAATCATCTGTTCACCTCTTAGAGCTTAAGTCATTTCTAAATCCCACCTACCTACATAATCTCTCCAACCCTTTTCTGTAGGGACTAAACATTAAAAACTACAAATATTAGTAGCACATGAGAAGAATAAACAAATGACAAGCAAAGAAATTCAGAAGGCAGTCCTCTAGTTATAAATTCAGTATGCTCTCTACACAAAAACATATTAACTAAAGTAATCACTAATGAGCATGATCTGCTTAATGTCTTAAAAAAACCTCCATACAATCATGTCTTCAAAACTAAGTACATTTATCATACCATAATTGGGTTGGTCTGGCTGAGCAGTTTGTGCAACTAAATCTTTATTATGACGCAGAAATAGTATTGTATTTCTCAGAGTAAGTGCATGATCAAAGTATCTCTGTGCTTCTCCTTCACCAGTGCTCTGAACCTAAACCAAGAGAAAACAGAGTTTACAACAAATACCCACTTTGTGCCATTCTCTCTAATTATATGTTAGAACTATTAGGACATTATTAAAAATCAACAGATTTGTGTTTAGACAACACTGAAACAAATAATCTCAATCTCAGTTGAGTTTCCAGTTTTACTATCTTTGATGATGAAAGAAGTTACTCCAGTAAGTAAAGCTAACTACAGCAACTAAATGCTACTAAATTACATCACTATTTGAGTTTTATGTCCCCTTTATTAGATTTCATTAGAATACTTAAAAAGTTTTAAAACCGGTATCTTGCTTCATCCAGAGAAGTCTCTAATCCACCAATTATACTTCTAAAATGTCTACCAGTTCATTCACAATTTTGTATGATCAGTGACAAGGTATACTGGAGTATGCCTTTCAATATAGTTGATTACCATTGCTGAACACACAGCTTAAATTCATTCAACAAGGATTTACTGAGTGTTTCCTAGGTACTATGACCTCTCCAGGAGATAAGGAAAGAATTACAGAACAATCAGACAAAACCCTCAACTGCAGTAACCTTACAGTTAATGAATGCAGGCCTGTTTAATATGTAAAAACATATATGTTCCAGGTGTGAACCCAGAAAACGGAAAAAAAAGTTTGAGGGGGGGTTAAATTTGCATTAAATTAACAGATTAAACATGTTTAATCAAGATCTGGATTCTTAAATTTTTTTGGATTTTTTTTGTTTGAGACAGTGTCTCGTTATGTAGTTAAAGCTGGCCTTGAACTCAAGATTCTCCTGCCTCTCACCCTGTCAAGTAATGGAATTACAGGCATTTGCCACCATGCCCAGCTAAGAAAGTATTTTTAGAACTAAACTTCACCCTAAAAGGAAGGCTTCCCCAACAATGACTATGTGGATTAAAAAAACAAAAACAAAAACAAAAACAGAACAGATATATGAATGAGTAAAAGTGCAGAAATGATCTTGGAATTGGCTATAACTGATAAAAGTTTAACTGATGTAAGAAAGATAAAAATCAAGAAACCACAACTTAAAATGTGCAGGAACACAGTAGAACATTAATAAGCAAAAGATGATACATGGTAAGAAATGAGGTTAGCAAGGTGGTAAAACAGTATTGAAGAAATAATTCAAATATAAAGATAGAACTAAAAGAGACAAATTAATAGCAAGAATTTTCTTAGATCTATTTCTGCACTAAAGAAAGAATTCGATGGAGAAGCAGCAATGAAAAAATGTTACAGCTTTTTTTTTTTTTTTTTTTTT